>NC_053169.1:68772971-69088424 GCF_016835505.1 Polypterus senegalus | reverse complement strand
CTCATGAACATTAGCCAATGTGAGAGAGGCCTTCAGTTGCTTAGAAGTTACCCTGGGATCCTTTGTGACCTCGCCAACTATTACACACCTTGCTCTTGGAGTGATCTTTGTTGGTCGACCACTCCTGTGGAGGGCAACAATGGTCTTGAATTTCCTCCATTTGTACACAATCTGTCTGACTGTGGATTGGTGGAGTCCAAACTCTTTAGAGATGGTTTTGTACCCTACTCCAGCCTGATGATCATCAACAACTCTTTTTCTGAAGTCCTCAGAAACCTCCTTTGTTTGTGCTATGATAGACTTCCACAAACATGTGTTATGAAGAGCAGACTTTGATAGATCCCTGTTCTTTAAATAACACAGGGTGCCCACTCACACCTGATTGTCATTAGGGCAGGGCAATATGGCCAAAAATATTTATTACGATATATATATTTGAACATTTGCGATAACGATATAACTGACGCGAGACAAAATACTTTACAACTCCACAACTTTATTAGTGCAAAAAAACCCCTTCAATTTATTTTCACTTAAACAAGCAGCTGTTTTTATGTGCATTAAAGCTATATAAAAATTTAACAGTGCAAATGCAAATTCCTTGCTGACAGTTTAACCAAAAGGCATTTCCAGTGGAAATGGGCTGACATATCCTGAGCATAACCATGTATAATATCCACAAAACTTAAAAAGAGTTGCTTTGCAACATAAAACATAACATACAATTCAAGCCTAGAGTGTCCATAGTCTCACTCAGTGTGTTGATTATAGTCTCCGCTATGCAGTCAATCATATTGCAGGTTGATACAAAACTAACTCTGACCTCTTTAGTGACCTGGCAAACATATTTAATGTAAATAATTAATTGTTTTACATCTGAGATATCTATGGTTTCATCACATAGAATACTGAAAAACTTTTCTGTGTGTATATCTTTCAGTATGTTAGATTTTATTTCTGATGCCAAGACATCCAGCAGCTCTTGCATTATTCTTTCAGAGGTGTAATGTGCATTTTTACCAACATTAAGACTTTTGAGTGGTAAAGGGAGAGCCTGTTGGATATTCAATTCACACTTGCACTACGGCAGGTACGCATTCTCGACATTTCCACTTTAATCTCGACATTTCTACATTATTTTCGCCGTTTATCTCGAGATTAAATTCGACATGTTGACTTTATTCTCGTAGTTTGTCATTAAAGTAGAACATCATAAACTAAACTTCATCTTAAAATGAATGTTTAATTTACTAGATTTTCTCAAACCCCCGTCATAAATTATGTAGCAACATGTCGACTTTATTCTCGTCATAAGCGTCAAGATTAAAGTGGAAATGTCGAGGATAAAGTCAACATCTCAACTTTATTCTCAACATAGTTTTTTTTGCTTTACTTTGTCCATATTTTTTTTTTTTTTTCTTCACCGTGGCCCTAATACACTTCCATACAAAACCCTCAGTAATTCAGTGACAAAACTTTTGCCCAGGACAGTGTGTGCTGCAAGGCTTTCTGCACACTTTTTGCAATATGGACGCAGGTCCAAATATGAGCAAATATAAGAACGGCAGATGGGGTCACTTTAAACAGGAACCACAGTGAGTGCTACAAGGATTTTTGCACACAGAACACACCTAATGCTTAAACAACTGTATGTGTATATATTGGTTTGCTATGTACTTTACAAGAAGAGAGCTGCTGTACGCTCAGCCGCACTATACAGATTGCACTGACCAGTGTTGCCAACTCGTCAGTAAGGAAAGTAGCTATTGGCTGTCGTAGAAGTCGCTAGATGACGTCATCACGTATTTTGCATAATGCACGCTGCACATGCAAGTTATTTGCAAATTCAGAAATCGAAAGTAAGAGACAATTCTGTCATATGGCTTTCATAAAGTTACGTGACACTTATTTGAAGCTTGAAATATGGTAAGAATGTGTATTTGTATCTGACAAACCCATTTGTAAGATTTCGACTTTTATCTTATAACATTGAGTTTATTCTTGTAGATTTACATATTTTTTATTTTTAACGTGGCACTAAAGCTCTGTAGTTTTTATACATAGATATATAAATATATATTACTATATATATCATATTTAGCAGATAATTTTATCCAAAGGGACTTATAAATGAGGACATTTAAAGGAATTAAAATCAACAAAAGAGCAAAGACATGCAAATGCTATGCCATGTCTCAGTTAGCTTATACACAGTGCATTTAGCAAATGCTGATGATGAAAGAATAATACATGCTTATGGTAGGCCTCTGTTTTTATTTTTTTAATATATAATAGCCTAAATAAAATAAAAAATATAGTAAACAAAAAGAACAGGAAAGCTAGTGTTACTGGTTAACATTAGTTTAGTTTTTTTAATGTCACAATTCCTACCCTCCTCCTTTACCCGGGTTTGGGACCGGCAAAAGTGACCCAAATGAGACACTTTGGTGGAGTTGTTTTTCTGTTTTTTTTTTTTTATCTTTATAATCTTATAATCCACTTAGAAGCTTAAAACATGAACAGTTTAACCATAACATTGTAACATTTTTTAAATACCATCTACATTAACAATTTAACCGAGTAGTCCAAATTTTTTTGTTTTTGTTTTTTCCAGACCCCCCTCAACACTAACACTCAAGACTAAGCAAGAGTGGTTCTTCATCATTTTCGTCAAGGCTCTCAATAGCAGGTTCAGCAACTGAGGGAGCTGACTTAAACGAGTAACCAGCTGATGTTCCAAAAAGCTGCAAAACATTGTGAGGCAGCTGGTGCTCATAGCAAGTCTCACCACACAGCTTCAGCCCATATCGAATGTACAGGATGGAGTTAAGGGTCTGCAGGGACACTCGATTTCTAAGTTTGCTTTTTACCACACTCATCTGGCTGAATACTCTCTCAACTTCAGCATTTGAGTGTGGCAAGGACAGCACAGACACGGAAGCCATGGCAAGTTCCTGAAATGGGTTGATATCAACTGCAACCCTGAATTTCCTAACCTCACTCCAGAAGTCCAATGTGGTTTTTATTTCATTCCATTTATTAAGATGGATGGCACTCCATTGCTGGACAATCTTGTCTATCTCTGGAGGGGAGTAACCAAGAATCTTGGCTATTTTTTCCATTTCTCCAGGGCTCTTATTGTGCTTTAAAGTTTCCTCCACATTGAAAACCGACATGAACTGCAATGCTTCAATGTTGTCCGGCAGTCTCACCCTCAGTTCTTTAATGAGGGAGATGGTGAAGGCTACACACCGCTTCCGAACATTAATTTCATCCTCAGGCGCAACTCAGCAGCCTTTGACTCAAAAAGGTAACCAAGGTACGGTTTAGGACTGATGAATCCATCTATGGTTCCTTTGAGTACATCAACTTTTGCCAGTGGATTCAGCACCCTGGTGCTCACAGACTTGATCAGACTCACCAAGCTGTCAAGTAGTTTAAGAGGATCTACTTGCTCCCCCTCGAAAGCCTTGATGGCCAACTGTACCTCACCCAGTACTGACTTCAAAAAAGTAAGATGCAGTATGTTTTGAGGATCACTGTACATAGAGTATAAAACCTCAGCCATGTAGCAGTGTTCACTGGATTTGGTGACTGTGAAATGCAACTTAAGCTCCTCCCACTGGTCCAAGATGCGTGATGTTTATTTTTTATTGTGTCTTCTATTTTTCTATTCATTTTGTAAAGCACTTTGAGCTACATTTTTTTTGTAAGAATATGTGCTATATAAATAAATGTTGATTGATTGATTGATTGATTGATTGATTGAAACCACTGGTTCAATGGACAGCCAACACGTGGCACACACCTTTGTTATCTGTAAAGGTTTCTCCCCACAGTTGATGGTCTCATATATGGCCTTGTAGGCCTCCCTGCGCTTTGGAGACACTGAAAACCAGTTATAAGTCTCTCGTACCAGGTACTCCACACTACGGGGATGGTGTCATTAGAGGCATGACTTACAGCAAGCTGCAGAGAGTGGCACACACACCGAATAAGAACTAAATCTTTGAGGCCATACTCCTCCTTCAGTACTTTATGGACCCCATTGTTAACCCCTGTTATAACTGAGGCATTGTCCGTCCCTATCCCCAGGAGTTTATCTTTTTTAAGACCACACTTCTCCAGAAAAGCCACAACAGCATGGGCTATAGATTTGGCATCTCCTCCCTCCAACTCAACAAGTCCCAGAAATGTTGACACAGTTGTCTGCTTGGAGTCACTAAAGTACCGTACAACAACCCCGAAGTACTTCAAAACACTTATATCTGTGGACTCATCAAGGAGAAGGCTGAAACGCTGGTCACTCACATCTTCTACTAACCTTTTCAGGAAGTATGGTGCAAGGACACCATTAATCATTTCAGTGCACTTTGTCCTGTGCATTTTGAAATGGGTAGCAGCAGTGGAGTCTGAAAAAGCAGCTTTACATGCTTCTCCAATGTGATCACATGCCAGCATAGAACAGTGTTCAGCGATAACTAATGCCATGGTGGCTTCAGCTTTTTTTGAAGAGTCATGTTTTTTTTTTACCATAAATAGCAGTTTGTTTTGTGTGAAACTATTGTAATGCTTTGCCTTTTGTGTATGTTTCTGAGTTGACATGTGTTTTTTTATATCGCAAAGTTTGGCATAAAAATCAGTCTTGCAATACAGGCAGTATGCCCGTGTATTATCTCCAATAAAAGGCTTCAACCATCCTTTGAATTCAGGATTTGATTCCCACTCCTTTCTGAATTTCTGAGAGTATAGTTTTGACTGAGACATGATGAACTAGCGAGCTATATGTTTATGCTAAAGTCACAGAGAAGCACACACACAGTGGATGAGGTAAGTAATGAGGCTGTTTGAGTCAAATGCAGCGATTTATTCTTGTGCAGCAATTTATTTTAGACAAAGAACATTTTTTAATATGCATTGGAACAGGATATTTTTAATTTACATCCCGCTTACAAGCCAGGGTGGGATCACTTAACGGTGGATTCGCGCATGGGCAATTCATTTGCAGTCGAGACTCGTAGGAATGAGCATCTCCTGTTGTAACTGCAGCTGGTGGGGGACTCCTGCGAGAGGACGGGCCTGTCTGTGAGTGCTTTGGGACGGGGGGGCCGGCAGCAGCAGCTGCTGTGGCAAGTTGAGAAGAGTCAGTACAGACACATCAGAGTCTCCAAAACTCTCCAGTAACACAAGAAAAAGTCGCCAGATTTGTCGCTAGTCGCTTTTTAAAAAAATTGTCGCTAGAGGGATTTGAAATGTCGCTAAATATAGCGACAAAGTCGCTAAGTTGGCAACACTGGCACTGACGCTGAGAACAGAGATATCACTTCCGGAGCCTTTTTTCTGATATCTGACAGGCTGGTTTCACTAGACTTTTTTTTTATTTTATCAGACCTCTTGCCCGCCCACCTCCACATCATCTTTGCTTGTAAACTGTCACTTCGCTCCCGCTATTAGCATGAACAGCCCCCTCTCGCCCGCCATCCTCTCCATAATTCTTTTAAACTGTATTAAGCTGCTACACCCCCACTATTACCATGTACGACACCCGCTATTAGCTTTAGCAGTATTTGCCCACCCGCCCGCTCGTCCCTTGCCATCTCTGCAGATCATTAGATCTGCCCGTGCCTGCAGATCTGCGGCTGTCCTCTCACAATGTCATGCGAGATGACAGCCGGGCGCTGAACTAAATTAGCCGGGTGGAGCGCCCGGCTAAAAGACGCTAGGGAGAACACTGCGTTATAATTAACTTACCTATTGCAATGTGCAGGCGATGTCCGAATCATGAAAGTCTGGTCCATTTGTTGAGTGCGACAGCTTTCACAACGTTGGCCCCGTTGTCGGTTGTCACACACACTTGTTTTTCCTCCTGAAAATTCCACGAGTTGAGGAACTCTTTTAAACCTTTGGCTATATTTTCCCCTGTATGGTCCTCGGGGTAAAAAACTTGTTTCAAGGCACTTGTTTTGTAGCTTCCAGTCTTTGTCCACGTAGTGTATTGTGAGGCTCATGTAGGGGTCTGATGTTCGGCTTGACTACATGTCCGTGGTGGACGCAAAAAACTCCACCGAAGATAATGCATTTGACACCTCAGTACGGACCTCTCCATATAAAGCAGGCAAGGCGACTTTAGAGAAGTATCTCTTGGTGGGCAGCTTGTAGCGTGGATCGAACTTTTTAAGCATCTTTGTGAAACCTTCTCTTTCCACACTCTGAATGGGCATCATATCCCTGGCTAAACATTGCGTCACTGCATTAGTTAATTCCCCCCAGCGTTTGCTACTTTTGTCATAAGGCGTGCAGCTATTTAAAGCTACGCCGATTGTTTGTTGAGTCAGCTTCTTTGGTCTCACCACCACGCTAGTTGAAGCGGACGCCTCTTCACGTGCTTTAACAGCTTTGTTGTACTCCAACAAGTGCTTCTGCTTCAAATGATGAAATAGGTTTCTGGCGTTTCCTTCCTTCGCCATGATGGCCCGCTTGCATGTTCTACAAAAAATTGTACTTTGTTGGGTATCTGACGGGCGAAAAACCAAACCAGTTCCACCACCAAAGTTGCACCATTTTTGCAAACCAATTCTGATTCATCTGTTTCATTCAACGATCCGCTTTCTCCCTTCTCATTCTCCGTCACCGCCATGCTTTTTCCGCCATGTGCATATGAAAACAAAGGCACTGTGCATGCGCGTTTTACCCATATTCTATCGCGATATTTCATTTTCTTATCATTGCCTAACATTGTACCGGTATTACCGTGAAAGGTATAATATGGCCCAGCCCTAATTGTCATCACATTGATTGAAAACACCTGACTCTAATTTCACCTTCAAACTACCTGTTAATCCTACAGGTTCACATACTTTTGCCACTGTAATATTTGATCATTTTCCTCAATAAATAAATGACCAAGTATAATATTTCTCATTTGTTTAACTGGTTTCTCTTTATCTACTTTTAGGACTTGAGTGAAAATCTTTTTATTTATGCAGAAACAGAAAATTTTAAAGGGTTCACAAACTTTCAAGCACAAGTGTATGTAGGAAATGTTCTTAAAACCAAAATATATTTAAATATTAAACTAAACTTCTTAATATAATCTCAAAACTAAGAAATAGACTAAATAAGTAAATCAAAATGTACAAAAATACTAAAAGTGCACTTTCAATGACTTCAAGTTAAACAAGAGTTAGATTAAACCTTGGGCTGAATATTAAAACAACAGACAAAACTCTACTGATACCAGCATTACTCATGTTCAATATATGTGGACTTAATTCACAGGTACAGACACCAAGGTATGTGTTAAGTGTAATTGTGTTCTTGTGTTGTACATCAGAAGAAAGCTGAACCTTGCAAGAGAAATGGGACAAGACACTGTTAAGTGTTGGGGTCTCCCCAAGATCCCAAGCTACCAGCAACAGGACAAATAACTTGAGAAAATGAATAAAGGCAAAAACAATGAGTAAATCCAAATATTGGCTGTGTTCCAGTCCATTGTGCCGCGCTTCTTCAGTCTATTCCAGGGGTCCCCAACTCCGGTCCTGAAGGGCCCCTGTGGCTGCAGGTTTTCATTCTATCCTTTTTCTTAATTACCAACCTATTTTTGCTCCTAATTAACTTCTTTTGAATTAATTTCATTTGACTTGCTCTTGAAGACTCAGACCCCTTAACTGTTTCTTTTTCCTTAATTAGCAGCCAAACAATAATGAGATACAAAATGAACCAAAACGTGACCAGCAAAACATAACCAACACTGTTGACCATACAATATCCGAAAATAAAGAAAGGTGAAGGCCTGAGTAAAGCTGATCTGCTCAGGTCCCCAAAAGATTTTGACAGCGCTCTTAAAAAAGGGAAAATCAACATATATACTGTATATGCTATTGCACAATGAGAGCAGCAACAAGCCATGGAATTAAAGAACGGGTTTAATCAACAACAAAAATGTTCGCCTAATTAAGCCTGGAGTGAAATTGGTTAGAGTTTGAGGCCCTGACTTAGTTGGTCTTCTGTTGGCTCGCTCACATCACATTTCATTTCCCTTTGGGTGCAATTTAAGGAAAGAAATGAAACAATTCAGAGGAACAATAAAGAAATTCAGGGGAACAAATCTTAAAAATCAAGTCAATTAAATTTAATTCAAAAGAAGTTAATAAGCAACAAAAACAGGTCATTAATTAAGAAAAAGGTTAGAATGAAAACCTGCAGCCACTGGGGCCCTCCAGGACCGGAGATGGGGACCCCGGTCTATTCTAACGTCCAGCTGTCTCAATGTGGGGAGTACATGAGCACTCGCACACCCAGCCCTCATTGTATCATCTTGTGCTATGCCCCAACACATTCCTTCAACACTTGTGCTTAACAACGTATACTACTTTACAGGAAACACCTTGGATAGCGCATTGGTCAGAAGGTACAATTTTAAATGAGAATTTCCAGACAAATCTTCAATTATTGAAGGGAACAGATAGATTTCTTACACCCCACAAAATAAAATTAAACAGAAAGAATTTGTTCCATACTCGTTCAACTACATCAATAATGTATTCTCATATGCCATCAAGATTCACCCCCATACAGTGTCCTCTATAATGTTTGGGAGAAAAACAGGGATGCCTTTCCGGAGTGTCAACTGCGGAAGATTCCTAGGAGGGACTGCGCTCCTTTAGTTCCCATACCCCTGATTGATGTCTCTTTTAAGTGCATCGGTGTCGATCCTGATGGGACCACTAGAGCCAGCCAGGGAACATAAATATATAATGGTCCTGGTAGATTATGGAACCCATTACCACAAAGTTGTTCTGCTGTACTCAGCTACATCTAAAGCTATCACATGGGAATTGGTAGGAGTCTGTTCGCAAATCAGCATCCCTAAAGAAGTTCTAATGGACCCGGGGACAACCTTTACCTCAGAGACATTCAGGGAAACGGCCAAGTTACTTAAGATTAAACATTTAAAGACCTCGGTATATCCTCCTCAAACCGATGGTCTAGTAGAGCGATTTAACCAGACCCTCAAACAGATATTATGTAAGGTGGTCAGCAAGGATGGAAGGAACTGGGATCAGCTTATCCCCCTAGTCCTTTCTGCATATCAGGAAATCCAATAAACCTCTATGGGGTTCTCACCATTTGAATTGTTATATGGGCAACAACCATGGGGCATATTTGATATTCTAAAGGAAGGATGGGAGGAAGAGGCCCTCCCCTAAACAAATATATTAGAATAGATCATGCAGTTACATGAGAGATTTGATAAAATTTGGGCCAATCTCAAATCTCACATGTAAAAGGCACAAGCAGCTCAGGTCCGTTGCTATGACCGTGGCACGTCTCTGCAGGAGTTCCGCCCTGGAGACCAGGTCATGGTACTCATTCTTACCTCTCACTCTCAATTACTGGCGCATTGACAACACCCTTATGAAATTAAGAAAAGGAAGGGGCTCATCAATTATTTCCTAAAACAACCAAATTGTCGACCGAGCAAATATATATCATGTAAATCTGCTGAAACCATGGAAGGATAGGGAACTCGATCCCTCCACTAGAGAGCCTTACTTACAAATTAGACCTTAACTTTGGCCCTAATCTGATCACCCACCAATGACGGGAGCTGGAAACAATTATCCTGCCTGTCTGCCCCAGAAGTAGTAAGTGAGAAACCCGGACAAACCTCCCTGATCATGCATGATATAGTGACAGAACCCGGGGTGATAGTCCAAGAATGCTCGTTTCGACTTCTCAAGGCAAAAAGAGCATAAGTGGAGCTGGAGATCAAGCATATGCTGGAACTAGGTGTGAGGAGGTTTTGCAATGAATTCCGCCGGCTTAACCAGGTCTCCCAATTCGACACAGTTCTAATACCGTGAGTGGGTGACCTACTTGAGTGACTAGGACAAGCCAAATTCTTGACAACACTTGAAATGATGAAGGGGTACTGGCAGGTTCCTTTAACAGACTGTTCCATTTGGGTTACTTGGGGCACCAGCAACCTTCCAGCATCTGGTGGATAAAGTACCCTCTTCTCATAACTCATAGAGTGCTGGCTACCTTTTTGACATAGTCATCTATTCCAGCACTTGGAAGAAACACCTTCACCAGGTACAAGCTGTATTGTGGACATTAGAGAAAGCCAGACTTCAAGTTAACCAGAAGAAATGTTTCTTTGGATTAATCAAAGCCAAATATTTAGGCTACCTGGTGGGCTCGGGTACAGTACACCAACAGTATTCCAAGATAGATGCCACATTGAAATGGCCCCGTCCAAAGACCAAGAAGCAAATCCAAGCCTTTCTCAGATTAGCAGACTACTACTGCCAATTTGTAGCCTGATTCTCAGAGAGAGCAGTGCCCTTGGCTAACCTAACAAAGAAGAGGTGCCCAAATCAAGTGGTATGTAATGCTAACACAGAAGCTGCATTTAGTGATTTGAAACAGGCCCTTACGTCAGCACCAATTTTGTAAACTCCTAACTTTTATTTGCCTTTCATCATCCAGATAGACACTTCGGACACAGGTCTTAGGGCCATGCTGAGCCAAAGCGTTGACAGTGTTGAATACCCCATCATGTTCCTGAGTCAGAAACTGCTGGACTGGGAGACCAGGTATATGGCAATGGAGAAGGAGGCATTGGCGATTCTCAGCCACTACCTATTGGGCAAAGGGTTCACCCTTGTTACGGACCATTTACCATTACAGTGGATGGCCTTGCACAAGGAGTCAAGCCCAGGGGTCACAAAGTGGTTTTTAGACCTTACAATTTTTTGATCGTTTACCGCTGGGGTCCCCTCCAGGCAAATGCCGATGCCCTTTCTCGGGTTTTACAACCTCTTGTTCAGGAACGCCCAACCTGATGGGTCTGGGCTGAGGTGTCATGTCACACACATGCACATGTAAGGCAGCTAAAGAGCTCAAAAGAAGGTAATTCCACGCCAGGCCAGGGGGGGTGGTACAGTGCACTAATCCTTTCCGTTTTTATCCCTGCAGACCATGCCTGGATCAGATTTCACTTCAGGCTCCAAACCTATTTTCAAGTATACGGGTGGCTTTTTTGTGTGTCAAGGTGTATTATTCCATAGGGTGTAGATATTAAGTTTGCAGATCATACCAAGCTAGATGGATTGGTAGATAATTTAGAATTCATTGAATGATTACAGATGTCTTGTACAGCATTCAGGCTTGAGCAGATTTATCATAAAATTCAATGTACACTACACCTGCATGAAAATACTGCAGTTGTACAGTGCAACTTAAGCAGGGGATGACCACTTTCTTGATACCATATTTATAATTACTGAATAGCATATTGGCAGAAATGTGCAAGTGTGCTTAATAAGGACTGATCTGAACTGAATAATGCAGTTCATTCAAAAGAAGACTAAAGTTACACTTATATTGGAACAGATACCAAAATACATAAAATAATGAAAAAAATTCCATACAGTTCTCATGCTTTTGCAAAAGAAAGTCCTTTCAAAATTTAATGTTTTGTATATTTTGTGGCATTGGTATAATACAATCAAATGACAGCAAGGTTTCAAAACAAAATACAACTATAACAAGGAAAAAAACTAAAAAGAACTCTCTACACTCAACATTCATCAATAAACAAAATCAATACAAAGACAAGAAATAAAGTGAAAAGATATTTTAAAAGGCAGAGGCCCTGTACTTTGAAATAACAAATTATTACAAAATGGTATCTTCTCCATAGTTAGCTGTTTTAATTAAGAGATAATTAGTACGATACAACTCCTTCTTAAATAAAAATACGGAAAAAACAAATTATTTCTGCAAAACAAAGGTGTATCATTTTGTCAATGCACAATTAACTGTGTGAGTTGTAATATATTACATGGTCACTTATAAGGTTTAATTATTTTATTTTCAGTTTATAAAAAGAAATTCATACCAACTAAGGTGCTTACATTTCAAGACTAAGAGGCTTTCCAACTCTGTGTTACAACTTGTTGTCTTTGCTTTCTTCTTTCAAGTGCCATCTGCTTTTTCAATTCAATTTCCAGCTGAGAGCATTTTGTGGTCTTGTGATCTAGTATTATAATTTGAAAGGAAAAAAAAACAAAAACACGACTTTGATTAGACATTATTTATTGCACAAAGACAGTAACCTGCTAATAAAGAATTAAAGCTATATTGTTCATATATCACGTACAGTACATACATACACACACATATTATATATATATATACACACACACATATATACATACATACTAATAAAAGGCAAAGACCTCACTCACTCATCACTAATTCTCCAACTTCCCGTGTAGGTAGAAGGCTGAAATTTGGCAGGCACATTCCTTACAGCTTACTTATACAGTTGGGCAGGTTTCATTTCAAAATTCTACGCGTAATGGTCATAACTGGAACCTATTTTTCTCCATATACTGTAATGGACTTCAGCTGGATGGCCTTGGGGGGCGCAGTTGCGTGTGACATCATCACGTCTCCCAAGTAATCATGTGAACTGACTGTGAATGTAGTACGTAGAAAACGAGGAAGACCTCCAAAGAACGTTGAACAAAAAACTCCATTTCACAATTGAGAAGGCAGCAAAAGATTATGAAGCGAGTGATGCATACAAGCATATTCAGAAGTGCAGCTACTGCGGAAACAAAGCACGGTGTGAACCGTAAGTTTAAATTAAGTTTATAGACACACTCCCGCTGCCGATTGTCATGCCTACGACAAATATGGTATTTGCGAGATACAAGTTTAATGAGAAGACACAAGGTATAAACGAGACTTTGGATTACTTTGTAACGGAGTTAAAATTGCTGTAGCAAGAAACTTTTAAGTGCTGGGTCTTAGCTAACATTAAATAAAGCCGTTGACATCGTGAGATCGCACGAGCACAGCTGAGAAGCTTCGATGCATGTACTCCGAGAGGCTCATGTCAACTGACTTTGCAGGACTGGAAAAGATTAAATTAAGTTCATACACACGCTACCGCTAAATATTCACAGGCAATTTCCATAACTTAATACCGGGAATGCCTGTTGAACATCTTACATTCACGAGTACCGATTTGGGTGCTGAACACTTCGATGAATGAAACCTGTTATCTTTACAACGGTTGACAAACACGGAATATAACTTGAACACAACATATCCTCCAAATACGAACCTGATTGAAAGAAATAATGATAATCAAATCCTTGATGACAGCAACACTCATAACGGTCACAAAACTATTACACTGACAATCATGTTATGTTATTTTTAAAATGTTTCCTTTTCTTAGCACAAGCACAGCTGAGAAGCTTCGATGCATGTACTCCATAACGCGTTAAAAAAAAAACGCATTTAATCACACTTTGCATTCCAAGCAAAGGGGATCATTTGTCAATGCATGATTTCCTGGTACATCGATTACATTGATGCACAGATCAGAGCTATAAAAATGTAAGAGTCGGAAGAAAGCGCGTTGCTAGGACTGATCAGAGGGAAATTTCATTTCAAAAGACTACCCGACGGAAGCCTTGATAAAAGCGTGGAAAAAAAAAAAAGCGTCAACATTGGCCTAACTTACAAATTCTCTTGCAAAATGGATTGCTTTGGACTGTAGACCACTAACAGTGGTGGAAGATAGGGGTTTAGAAAATGTGCTACGGTTAGCGTCAGGAGATCCAACTTTCCAAATGCCGTGCCAAACCCCTATTTCAAGTAAAATTCAACAGCTTTATGACACTGAAAAGCAGGCAAAATTAGATTCATTACAGAGTGCGGACTTTGTGGCTCTTACTGGGGATCATTGGACTTCCGTGACCGTTAGTAATTTTAATTACATCTAATTACAAAATGTTCAATGATCACACTGTTTTATCCTAATGTACAAAATAATTTTGGCTAAGGATACTCAGAGTTTAAAGGTGAAGCTGGTCAAACTACCCTTTATGTTTCTGCCTTATTTTTTTTAAGAAGAAAAACTGCACTTTGTTGAAATTTTTGTTATTATTATTTAAAGACAATACCATTCTGAAAATGTACTTAAAGTACTTAAAATACCACTTTATTTTTAAGTCTGGCCAATTTTAGCCAGGGATGATATTTTTGTTTCTGTTTTGAATTGAAATGCAGTTTAAATACATTTTTTTTCAGAAATTGAAAGAGCTTGAGTTTATAATATTCATGTCCATGTATATTATTCGATTGTGTCGCCCACTAAAACCCTTTTACATTAAAAAAAAAATTGCGATTTGGGGTAAATTTTCATGTATGATTACATACGATTAATCAAGATTAATTAATTACACAACCTCTAATTAATTAGATAAATTTTTTTAATCAAGTCCCACCCCAATATATATATATATATATGTAGATATGTGTGTGTATATGTGTGTGTATATTATATATATATATATATATATATATATATATATATATGTGTGTGTGTGTGTGTGTGTGTGAACTCACTACCAAATAAGATCGACGAACTGGCTGTGCTGGTGAAAAATGTCAGAACCTACAGAGAATGCAGCTTGCTGTGTTTTAGTGAAACGTGGCAAACGACTACCATCCCAGATGCTAACGTGGAGCTACCCGGGTTTAGCACAGTTAGAGCGGACAGAGACGCAAGTACCTGTGGAAAGAAGAAAGGAGGAGGACTCGCTATCTATGTCAATACAAAGTGGTGCAACTCAGGACATGTAAACGTTAAAATCTCCAATTGCTGAAGGGACATCGAACTGTTGGCCGTAAGTCTGCGCCCCTATTACTTGCCCAGAGAGTTTAGACACGTGATTGTTGTTATTGTTTACATCCCCCCTTAAGCGAACGCGGAGATGGCGAGTGACATCATCCATTCTGCAGTTGCTAAGTTACAAACGCAGCACCCTGAGGCACTTGTGCTAATTGCTGGAGACTTTAACCATGTAACGCTGGACAAAACATTACCTGCCTTCTCCCAGTATGCGGATTGTAACACTCGGGGAAACAGGACTATCGACCTACTGTATGCAAACGTTAAAGATGCATACAGTACCTGCGCTTGGGAAAGCAGATCATAACCTGGTTCTGCTTCAGCCTCAATATGAACCAAGAGTGAGGGCGCTACCTACAACTACACGCTAATTCAGGAAGTGGTCCCCTGAGGCAGAGCAGGCTCTGAGAGACTGCTTTGGAACTACAGAGTGGGATATATTGCTTGGGTCACATAGTGAGAACATTGAAGAGGCTGTTGAATGCATAACTGATTACATCAACTTCTGTATGGACATTGTAGTTCCAGTAAGAACAGTACGCTGCTATGCTAACAACAAGCCATGGGTTACAAGTGACATCAAGGGCCTTTTGAAGCAGAAGAAAAGGGCTTTTAAGGACGGTGATTAGCATGAGCTCAAGCGCAGTACAGGAGAAAGCTGGAGCAGAAGTTGCAGAACAACAGCATGAAGGAAGTGTGGGATGGAATGAAGATTATCACTGGCTGCAGCTCGAAGCGGGGTGCCGCCATCGAGACAGACGTGGAGAGAGCAAACCAAATGAACAACTTCTTTAATAGGTTTGATCACAGTAACCCATTCTCACCTCGGAGTACTGCATCCTCCAACCATCCGTCTGCTAATACCAGCATAGGTGAGACATCCTCACCCACAATTACAGCAGCCCATGTGAGAAGAGAGCTGAAAAGTCTTCGTGCCAGCAAAGCAGCGGGTCCAGATGGTGTATCGGCACGACTGCTGAAGGCATATGCGTTGGAACTGGGGAGTCCTCTACAGTGTATCTTCAACCTGAGCCTGGAACAGGGGAGAGTCCCAAGGCTTTGGAAAACATCTTGTATCACCCCTGTCCCAAAGGTATCACGTCCTAGTGAGCTGAATGACTTCCGGCCTGTTGCTCTGACGTCACATCTGATGAAGACCATGGAGCGGCTGCTGCTTCACCACCTGAGGCCACAGGTCCGCCACGCCCTCAACCCTCTGCAGTTCGCATACCAGGAGAAGGTGGGAGCGCTACACCGAGGATGCCAAGAATTATGTTTTGGACACCTATATGCTACAAGCTGACTCCACACTGGTGGCCCTTACCTGTGCACTTGGGAGAGGCAGTGTACTGCCTGTTCAATCTACAGGATCCTATTATGTGTGCCACTGCACTATGCTAGTACTTTTATCTAAGCCCCACGATGGCACTGAAGCCTTCTGACAATAAAACTAAGCGCACCTATCCAGGAGAAGGTGAAACTGAAGATACAAAAGCATCCTCACGCACAGTGCCACCTCTGAAGACTCCTCTTCTACTGAAGACAATACAGCACCTGCTGAAGATACTGCACCACCTCTTCACTGAGGTTAATGGTTAGTGTGCAATTAAATGTACAGTACAATAATCTACTATAAAAAAGCGTTCGGGATTGTCCTTCCGTCCCGTGAGTGCAAAGCGTAGCGGTATTCCGCTTATTACAGACTTGCTACTTGAGGCTTGAGGTACGAAGCGACACAATGTGAGCAGAGTTCTGGTGCTGTCATCGTTCCCTTGCTTTTGTGCGCGATGCCCTGGAAAAATAGACAAAATTATGTCTCTGGAAATAATTAATGTTGATGGAGTACAAATGCCTCACCGCATAGTAAATATCAAGGGAGATGCTGCTTGCTTATTCTCATCTATAGCTCATTTAGTGCATGAAACACAGAATCGGGCTGACATTGTACGATTTTAGACAGGCACTTGAGGGGATAAAAAAAAAAAAAAAAAAACTTAGGCTTTCGGGAGATGTTATGAATGGGCACTTTGATGTTCTCATTCTCTACACTTACATGCCTGATGTACACATGCAGCGCACAAAAAATTAAGGATAAAAGTCGGTCGCCTTAAAAGATGAGTGCGCCTAGTAATATGGTATTTGCAACATCTAATATGTCTTATTTTCTCTTATTTTGTCTAATATATTGGGTAATACGAGTGTAATGGTGACTAAAGGGTGTTATTTCATGTCTAGAGGGCTCTAATAATGTTAAAAAAGTATTTAGAAGGTCGTAAACAGGTTTTCTATACTCTAACTGGGAAAATATTCGATTTATAAATAAAGAATCCTACTTCGCGAAAATGTATTTATCACGGTAGAGTCTGGAACGGATTAACCGTGATAAACGAGGGTTCACTGTATATACATCAGACTTCCAATATGACTCAGAGTCCTGCCACGTGCAAAAGTTCGCTCATGACACTGTTATTGTGGGCTGCATCAGGTGTGGGCAGGAGGAGGAGTACAGAAAGTTAATCAAAAACTTTGTTAAATGGTGCGACTCAAACCACTTACACCTTAGCACCAGCAAGACCAAGGAGCTGGTGGTGGATTTTAGGAGGCCTAGGCCCCTCATGGACCCTGTGATCATCAGAGGTGACTGTGTGCAGAAGGTGCAGACCTATAAATATCTGGGAGTGCAGCTGGATGACAAATTGGACTGGACTGCCAATACTGATGCTCTATATAAGAAAGGTCAGAGCAGACTATACTTTCTGAGAAGGTTGGCAGTAAGATGCTGCAGATGTTCTACCAGACGGTTGTGGCGAGTGCCCTCTTCTACGTAGTGGTGTGCTGGGGTGGCAGCATAAAGATGAAAGACGCCTCACGCCTGGACAAACTTGTTAAGAAGTCAGGCTGTATTGTAGGAGTAAAGTTGGACAGTTTAACATCTGTGGCAGAGCGATGGGCATTAAGCAAACACCTGTCAATCATGAATAATCCACTGCATCCACTGAACAGCGTCATCTCCAGGCAGAGGAGTAGCTTCAGTGACAGACTTTTGTCACTGTCTTGCTCCACTGACAGACTGAGGAGATCGTTCCTCCCCCACACTATGCGACTCTTCAATTCCACCCGGGGGAGTAAATGCTTACATTAATTTTATTTTTATTTTTTTCATTTTTAATTACTATTTAATTTAATAATGTTTCTTTGTATCAGTATACTGCTGCTGGATTATGTGAATTTCCCCTTGGCATTAATAAAGTATCTATCTAAAATGTTTCCTTTTCTTTTTCATTACTTCTTTAACACACTACTTCTCCGCTTTAACACACTACTATCTCGCACCCCAGTGCCTTCTTGCACCGATTCCCCCAAAGTCCAGGGCCAGGTTTCACAGTGGCGTATGTGGTATTTTGCTAGTACTGTATATATATGTGTGTGTATATATGATGTAGATAGGTATATATATATATATATATATATATATATATATATATATATATATATATGTTGATATGTACTGTATATAGATATGTATATATGTATATAGATATGAAGATATGTTTGTGTTTATATATGTATATATGTATGTGTGTGTGTATATATATATATTATATATATATATTGTGTGAAAAACTATTTGCCCCATTCCTTATTTCTTATTATTTTGCATGTTTGTCACACAATATGTTTCTGTCATCAAACACATTTCACACAGCAAAGTCCTGCAAAGTCTGATCTCGTTCAAAGCAGCAAATTTCAGTCATTGCCACATTGCACTGCTTACAATATATGTTGCTTTGGTGCCTACTTTTCAATTGTCTGTTGCTGCACTTTCTCACATATATTGTTAGTGTGTACTGTGGAGAGACAAGTCACCCTTTTGCCATCGTGCCATTCCACTGCCACCAAGTTTTCTGCCCGCATGAAAACCGTATTGTCACCTCTTTTCATCTTCTGAAACATGACATTATAGCCTTGGTCACACCATGGGATTTGCTTCTGTTTATTACAGAAGTGAATAAAACTTTGCAGCAGCACGTACCTATCACCTATATATATATATACCCCCGCGCTTCGCAGTGGAGAAGTAGTGTCTTAAAGAAGTTATGGAAAAGGGAACATTTTAAAAATAACGTAACATGATCTATACTAATAAAAGGCAAAGCCCTCACTGACTCACTCATCACTTATTCTCCAACTTCCCGTGTAGGTGGAAGGCTGAAATTTGGCAGGCTCATTCCTTACAGCTTACTTACAAAAGTTGGGCAGGTTTCATTTTCGAAATTCTACGCATAATGGTCATAACGGTCAACAACGTCCGCCATGTTGAACTTTCTTATTTATGGCCCGATCTTCTCGAAATTTGGTAGGCGGCTTCCCTGCACTAACCGAAACCAATGCATGTACTTATTTCAGTGGTATGATTCCACTGTCGGCCGCCATATAAAACTTTTCAACAGTCTTTGTTACTAATGGGCCCATCTTCAAGAAATTTGGTACGCGGGTTCCCAGCGCTAACTGAATCCTACTTACATACATATATACGTCCATAGCCAGCAGCTCGGTCACCGTGTGAGGTGGCATTGGGTCCCCCATCCCAACGCCACCCACGTTGTTGGCTGCCTGCCTATATAAGACCGTCTGTTGCTCCGGTCTCTACATTCCCTTCCTTGATTCACGTCTCCCTACTGATAACTACAGCCTTTTTGTTTAATCCACGGTTTCTCTGCTGTTTTATTGTTTGTTTAATACAATTATAGTTATTGTATAGGTATTTTAGACTTACTTTACATTGTTCAGGTACCCATTTCCTTTATCATTCCAACCCCCATTACCATGTCTATCAAGGTGATCACTATCGATCAAAGAACTTAGAATATATACATCTATACTAATAAAAGGCAAAGACCTCACTCACTCACTGACTCATCACTAATTCTCCAACTTCCCGTGTGGGTGGAAGGCTGAAATTTGGCAGGTTCATTCCTTACAGCTTCCTTACAAAAGTTGGGCAGGTTTTATATCGAAATTCTACGCGTAATGGTCATAACTGGAAGCTGATTTTCTCCATTTACTGTAATGAAGATGAGCTTGAACGCCGTGGGGGCAGAGTTTCATGTGACATCATCACGCCTTCACGTAATCACGCAGTACATAGAAAACCAGGAAGACCTCCAAAAAGCGCTGAAGAAAACATGCATTATATAATTTAGAAGGCAGCGAAACAATAAGAAGCGAGCGAGTGACATATACAACCATATTTATGAGTTCT
Source organism: Polypterus senegalus (assembly GCF_016835505.1). Taxonomy (NCBI): domain Eukaryota; kingdom Metazoa; phylum Chordata; class Cladistia; order Polypteriformes; family Polypteridae; genus Polypterus; species Polypterus senegalus. Next base: position 69,068,439 of record NC_053169.1, on the reverse strand, counting down.
GCTACTTCGGAAACAAAGCACGATGTAAACCTACACTTTAAATTAAGTTCATAGACAGGCTGCCGCTGGCGTTTGTAATTTAGTGCCTGCCCATATAAGGCCGTCCGTCAGCGGCAATCCAATAGCAAACTCCCACTAAATATTCACGGGTGAAGGACTGTGCTTATGGAGAGGAAGATGAGATGGTCAGGGTGGTATTTGACACAAACTCAGCGAAACTGCGAGAGAAACTTTTAAGTGCCAGGACTAAGGTAACATTAAATACAGCCATGGACATAGCACGAGATGGCACCAGCACAGCTGGGAACCTTCGATGCATGTACACCGAGCGGCTCACGTGAACTGGCGCAGTGCACAGATAAAAAGCAACAGTTCCAAAGAGCTGAACAAAACCGAATTACACAATTGAAAAGGCAGCAAAAATATGAAGCGTCTGATAAGCATATTCATAAATCCAGCTACTGCGGAAACAAAGCACACGGTGGAAAAAGTCAATGTCCCGCTAAAGGAAGACAGTGTTAAAAAAAAACCCGTGCATGCAGTGTGTCAGGTCTCAGATAAAGAAGAAGACAAGCTGTTTATTGATGCAGTAAGAAACGAATCGATGAAAGAAACCTGTCATCTTTACAGCGATTGACAAACACGGAATGTAACTTGAACACAACACATCCTACAAATGCAACCTGATTGAAAGAAATAATGATAATCAAATCCTTGATGACAGCAACACTCAGTAACACTCACAAAACAAATACTGTATATTGACAGTCATGTTACGTTATTTTTAAAATGTTCCCTTTTCTTTTCTAGCTTTTTAACACACTACTTCTCCGCTGCGATACGCGGGTATATATATATGTATATATATATCCCGATCTACATACTCGAATAATGGATACAGTGATCCCTTGCTGTATCGCGCTTTGACTTTCGCGGTTTTGCTCTATCGCGGATTTTATATGTAAGCATATGTAAATGTATATTGGATTTTTCGCTGATTCGCTGATTTCTGCGGACAATGGGTCTTTTAATTTATGGTACATGCTTCCTCAGTTTGTTTGCCCAGTTGATTTCATACAAGGGACGCTTATTGGCGGATGGCTTAGAAGCTACCCAATCAGAGCACGTATTACATATTAACTAAAACTCCTCAATGCTATAAGATATGCATCCCGGGCGGAGCTTGATTGTTTGCTTGTCTCTGCCTCTATCTCACCCTCTCTGACATTCTCTGCGCCTGACGGAGGGCTGTGAGCAGAGGTACTGCTTGCACAGAAGCTGTTTGCCTAGTGGATACGGATGCTCCTCTAAGAAATGCCGCTTTATCGAGGTGTCCAAAAGCACACTTATTGATTTTTGATTGTTTGCTTTAATCTCCCGCTCTCTCTCTCTCTCTGGCGCTCTCTGCGCTTTGACGGAGGAGATGTGAGCAGAGGGGCTTTTGCACAGAGGCTGTTTGCTTAGAAGATAGGGACGCTCCTGTAAAAAATGCTGAAAGGCTACCTTCGCATTGATCCCTTCATTGCCGCTGCTTTATCGCAGTGCTTGCATACTTAAAAGCGCAACAGCCCTATTGATTTTTCATTGTTTACTTTACTCTCTCTATGACATTCTCCGCTCCTTACACGCACTTTGAAGAGGAAGATATGTTTGCATTCTTTTAATTGTGAGAAAGAACTGTCATCTCTGTCTTGTCATGGAGCACAGTTTAAACTTTTGACTAAAGGGTGTTATTTCATGTCTAGAGGGCTCTAATTATGTTAAAAACGTATTTAGAAGGTCGTAAACAGGTTTTCAATGCTCTAACTGCGAAAATATTAGATTTATAAATAAAGAATCCTACTTCGTGGAAATTCATTTATCTGTCTGGAGCGGATTAACCGCTATAAACAAGGGTTTACTGTATAACTGTGCGGAGAATATTTATAAACAGTGTGGGAGAGTTTCTAAGGGCTTAAAATATATAAAAATAATCATACAAACATATGGTTTCTACTTTGCGGATTTTCACCTATCGCGGGGGGTTCTGGAACGCAACTTTCTGCGTTCTGCTTATATATATATATACTAGCAAAATACCAGCGCGCAGCGAGAAGTAGTGTGTTAAAAAAGCAATGAAAAAGAAAAGGAAACATTTTGAAAATAACGTAACATGATTGTCAATGTAATTGTTTTGTCACTGTTGTGAGTGATGAGTGTTGTTGTCATATATATATATATATATATATATATATATATATATATATATATATATATATATATATATATATATATATACACATACACATACATACATACATACACATACATACACATACATACATACATTATATATATATATATTTACACACACACACACACACACACACACACACACACATAAACATATATATATATATACATATCTATACATATATATATACATACACACACACACACATATATATACATATACATTCATATCTACATATACAGTATACACACACAGCTATTTCGTATCAGTGCAATACGCTGCTTGTTAAAACGGATAACTCCGCTCTTACGTGCAAGTCTGCGTGGATATTATGAACTATCATATTTGTTCAAGTTCTATTTAAATTTTAAATAGAAGGAATTTTTATTTAGTCGACAGAAATATCTTTGGTATGAATGGTAAAAACAGACAGGAATATTATTCCTGAATAAATCAACTCAAACCTTAAACAACTTATAATATTTTGCTCTCCATAAAAATATATCCTGTCTAAATTATACAAGTTAGAAATAAAGTAAACGTTAAAAGAACAAACATTCAAATTTCTTTACTCTTATGTAATTTTATATAAAAATAAACTTAGATTTTAAATATCCCAAAAGATTTTGCTCTCCATAAAAATATATCCTGTCAAAATTATACAAATTCAAATATGAACATGCTGCATAACAAAACCTGGAAATATAAATAAAATGTATTCCTTTCAGCAATAACAAATCAAATAATTCAGTTGTCTTTGCTCATATATCATTTAAGAGCTGGACACCTGGCATCTTTTTTTGGCAACAGGTTTGTTTCTGTTTGGTGTGAGGTTCTGTGTTGTGGAGATTCTCAGGATGGACTGCAGGTGCTCATCAGTGAGGCGACTCCTGTGTGCTGTTTTGTTAGTCTTTATCACTGAGAAGAGCTTCTCACACAGATATGTGCTACCAAACATGCACAAGGTTCGAGCCGCATGTAGACGGACTTTTTTTGTTCTTCAAAGTCACCAAAGCGCCGTGCAAACTCAGTGCGCTCAGTTTATCAGCAAAGTGCGTATTTGGGAACACCGTAGTGACGACTTGGTTTAACATTACTTGGCAACAGGGAAAGTGAGGCAAGGTGCAAGGGTGCATTTGTGTCTCCCATAAAAGCAGCTTCACTTGAAATCACTTTGTGATTGTGCACGGGTAAAACGTCCGCTGAAGTGTCAGATTCTTATTTAATTCTTCTGCTTTCTGTATCTTCTGCATTGCATTCAGGTTACCCTGACGTTTTGTCTCATAGTGCCGTCTTAGATTAAATTCTGTAATTACAGCCACATTAGCTCCACAAATGAGACACATGGGTTCAGTAAACATATACTCAGCCTCCCATCGGTTTTTAAAGGCTCTATTTTCAGAATCAACTTTTCTCTCAGCATCGTGTGAGCTAGCTTCGCAATAACTTGCAGCATCATAAGCTTGACTTGATTAACGCGGTAAGTGTTCGGCAAGGCAGCTGAAGCGCTGCATTATGGGATCTGTAGTTTATTGTGTTACCAGCGCTTCATATACCCGGGCCATTAGTAACAATATTACAGTATATAAAATGTACTGTATTAAATGTACTCGCGGGCCAGATATAAGTACACGCCGTGCCGGATGTGGCCCGTGGCCCTTGAGTTTGACACATATGGACTAAATAGAACTTGAAAAGATATATTTTTTCAAATGTGATCGCGCAATTCAGATAGAGTTGACGCGCACTACAGCCTGCATGCCTCAATAAGTCATCCTCCCCTCGCTCTTACTTTTTTACTGTTCATCTAATGAATACACTGAGTATGGCTTTACCAAAACAATCATTGATGGCGAATAAAGTATCCATTATTCGAGTATGTAGATCGGGATATATATATACATATATATATACCCGCGTATCGGAGCGGAGAAGTAGTGTGTTAAAAAAGCTATGAAAAAGAAAAGGGAACATTTTAAAAATAACGTAACATGACTGTCAATATACAGTATTTGTTTTGTGAGTGTTACTGAGTGTTGCTGTCATCAAGGATTTGATTATCATTATTTCTTTCAATCAGGTTCGTATTTGTAGGATGTGTTGTGTTCAAGTTACATTCCGTGTTTGTCAATCGTTGTAAAGATGACAGGTTTCTTTCATCGATTCGTTTCTTACTGCATCAATAAACAGCTTGTCTTCTTCTTTATCTGAGACCTGACACACTGCATGCACGGTTTTTTAACACTGTCTTCCTTTAGCGGGACATTGACTTTTTCCACCGTGTGCTTTGTTTCCGCTTTGTTGTAATTGAGCTTTATTTGAGGGTTTTCTAGCATGAACCGCCTTTTTAAGGTCATGCCATAGCATCTCAATTGGATTCAGGTCAGGACTTTGATTAGGCCACTCCAAAGTCTTCATTTTGTTTTTCTTCAGCCATTCAGAGGTGGATTTGCTGGTGTGTTTGGGGTCATTGTCCTGTTGCAGCACCCAAGATCGCTTCAGCTTGAGTTGACAAACAGATGGCGGGACATTCTCCTTCAGGATTTTTTGGTAGACAGTAGAATTCATGATTCCATCTATCACAGCAAGCCTTCCAGGTCCTGAAGCAGGAAAACAACCCCAGACCATCACACTACCACCACCATATTTTACTGTTGGTATGATGTTCTTTTTCTGAAATGCTGTGTTCCTTTTACGCCAGATGTAACGGGACATTCGCCTTCCAAAAAGTTCAACTTTTATCTCATCAGTCCACAAGGTATTTTCCCAAAAGCCTTGGCAATCATTGAGATGTTTCTTAGCAAAATTGAGACGAGCCCTAATATTCTTTTGCTTAACAGTGGTTTGCGCCTTGGAAATCTGCCATGCAGGCCGCTTTTGCCCAGTCTCTTTCTTATGGTGGAGTCGAACACTGACCTTAATTGAGGCAAGTGAGGCCTGCAGTTCTTAGACGCTGTCCTGGGGTCTTTGTGACCTCTCGGATGAGTCGCCTCTCTGCTTGGGGTAATTTTTGGTCGGCCGCCACTCCAGGAAGGTTCACCACTGTTCCATGTTTTTGCCATTTGTGGATAATGGCTCTCACTGTGGTTCGCTGGAGTCCCAAAGCTTTAGAAATGGCTTTATAACCTTTACCAGACTGATAGATCTCAATTACTTCTGTTCTCATTTGTTCCTGAATTTCTTTGGATCTTGGCATGATGTCTAGCTTTTGATGTGCTTTTGGTCTACTTCTCTGTGTCAGGCAGCTTCTATTTAAGTGATTTCTTGATTGAAACAGGTGTGCCAGTAATCAGGCCTGGGGGTGGCTACAGAAATTGAACTCAGGTGTGATACACCACAGTTAGGTTATTTTTTAACAAGGGGGCAATTACTTTTTCACACAGGGCCATGTAGGCTTGGATTTTTTTTCTCCCTAAATAATAAAAATCATCATTTAAAAATTGCATTTTGTGTTTACTTGTGTTATATTTGACTAACGGTTAACACTAGAATTACCAGAGCCTACGAAAAAACTCGTAATTCCGTCCCACCTTAAATCGCTTCTTAAAATCATTCACAGCTCTCCACCAGCGTCTTTTGTCATCTAAATGTGCTGATAAAAATCAGGCTGCAAGCAGCCGGCTGTTCCATCCCCCACCGACTTAGAACGTGCACAAAATTCTCCCAGCTCATGCCTTGATTGATTATCTGGGAGTGAAGTGGAGTTTTAGAGTGGAAAGAATAGATCGTTATTTGGAATACACTCATTTCACGTGTGTTCCGTTTCTACAGTAATCCGTGTAAACACATTTTTAAAACAGAAACGTTTTTCATATTAAAGTAGTAAATGACAAAATGTAGGTGTGTGTATGTATGTATGTATGTATATATATATACACATATATATACATATATACACACATATATATACATATATACATACATATAAATATATATATACATACATATATATATACATATATACATACACACATATATATATATATATATACATACACATATATATACATACACATATATATATATATATATACATACACATATATATATATATATATATATATACATACATACATACATACATATATATATATATATATATATATATATACACACATACATACATACATACATACATACATACATACACCTGTATATAGCAAAATACCCGCGCCTCGCAGCGAAGAAGTAGTGTGTTAAAGAAGTAATGAAAAGAAAAGGAAACATTTTAATAATAACGTAACATGATTGACATTGTCATGACTGTTGTGATCATATATCTACCTGCCTAAATAAGTCACCGTCGCTTCGCTCTTACTTTTTTACCGTTCATTTAATCATGGCTAGTGGCGGAAAAATTATACAATGGAAGGAGGATTACACTGAGTATGGCTTTACCAAAACAATTATTGATGGCAAATCGATTATTCATAAAGTTTGAATTGGTGATCTGTTTTTCTGTGTTAACCTCATATTTTTCTTCTCAAACCAAGGTGGTGCGAAGGGAAAATGAATAGTGATGCGCTGATCAAAGTAATCGGTGTACCAGGAAATCATGCATTGACAAAAATTCCCCTTTGCTTGTAATGCAAAGTGTGATTAAATGCATTATTTTTTTATCGCGTTATGCAGCACATGCATCGAAGCTTCTCAGCTGTGCTTGTGCTAAGAAAAGATAAGATTTTAAAAATAACGTAATACGATTGTCAATGTAACCTTTTGTAAGTAGTGCCTGGAGGATTCAGTGTGGAGAAACTCTAGAGAGACAGCGTGTGTATTAACTTGTGGATTTTTCTGTGAGTATTTGGTGGCAGTGTGACGAAGTTGTTTTCGAAGACGGCGTTAGCCGCGGAGCTCAGCTCAGAGCGAAATTAGGTAAATGGGAGGGGAGATGATGACGTCTCCCCCACCCGCCTTAACTGTCAATCCCCCCACAAACACAGTCTCTCGGACAAAAATAAACAAAAATAAAAAACTTTTTTGATATGAACCAGTATTCCACCCAGCACACACACACACACAATATTATATATGCATAAATATATACACACATATTATATATACATATTGTATAAATAAAGTCTGATAAAAAAAAATTAAGGAACACTTTAAAACATATCAGAACTCAATGGGAAAAAAAATTCATGCTGAATATATATCTATACTGATATGGACGGGTAATGTGTTAGGAATGAAAGAAAGGATGCCACATCGTTTGAAGGAAATGAAAATTATCAACCTACAGAGGGCTTAATTCAAAGACACCCCAAAAATCAAAGTGAAAAAATAATGCAGCAGGCTAGTCCATTTTGCCAAAATTTCATTGCAGCAACTCAAAAAATCATATTCAGTAGATTATATGGCTCCTAAACCAAAAGAGCTAGCATCTGTTTGCAGAATAAATTCCTTTGAAAAGTCTGGATTGTGCATAACTGGGAATGATCATAAAGCGGCTTTTAGATCCATGAAAGCTCTCGTGGAGCCCCAATGTGCAAAACTGGGAATAAACCACCGGTAATACCTGCGAGCCCAAGGAAGACACGAACCTGCCTCTGTGTTTCGGGACGGGGATATGCAAGCACCACCCCAACCTTGTCTATTTGAGGCTTGAGCAAACCCTTCCTAATGGAATTTCCCAGATAGTGGATTTCCGACATACCTAGCTTACACTTCTTAGGGATGGCCATCAACCCTGTCGGCCGTAAACTGTCAAGCACTGCCCGAAAGCTGACGAGAGGAGATTCCCAGCCATTACTGAAAATGACCACATCGTCAAGATAGGTATCCGTGTACGCGGAATAGGGATGTAGGATGTGGTCCATCATTCGCTGAAACGTCAGCGGTGCACCGTGGAGATTAAAAGAGAGTTCGGTAAAGTTAAACAACCCATCCGGAGTGGCGAACGCAGCCAATAACCCTTCATGAGGTCAAGGGTGGAGATATATGAAGCCTGCCCAAGCTTTTCCAACAGCTTGTCCACACGGCATCACCAGGTATGCATCAAACTTAGAAATCTTATTCAAACGCCTAAAATCAATACAGAACTTAACTTTCTGAATTTGAGACGAGTACAATTGGACTTCACCATTTGCTGTTGCTTGGCTGATTAACACAAAATCAGAGCATCTGTTGGACTTCCTCGTGTATCACTTTCCTTGTTGCCTCTTGTAGGCAATATGGTGGCACTTGTATAGTAACACCAGGTGGAGTGACAATCTTGTTATCTGCAATCGTCGTCTGGCCAGGCATTACCGAAAAGACATCAGAGTTCCCCTTGATCAGCGATAGAAATTCTGCTTTCTGGGTGTCAGTTATATCATCTCCAATAGCGACCTCAGTCTAGGGGATCGCTGCTGCTGTGACCAGGACTTTGTGATAGTCGTGCACTTCTTTAAAAAATTTAAATGCAAAACTTGAATGGGTTTCTGCCACCCGGGAATTCTGACTTTATAATTCACTGGGGACAGACACTTTTCTATCAATGTTGGCCACTGCCATTCAGACCGAAATTTATGTGGATTGGATGAGATCGACACCAGCACATAATCCCCATCTGAATAATCTGTTTTAGGGTTTTATTAAATTATTCAGTCAGGTCATTCATTTGCGGAGGATAAACTGTGGAGTGTAACTGCTTAATTCCAAAACTTTCGCATAGCTGCTTTATGATGCGAGACATAAAGGGTCAGTGAGAATCTCACGAAGAATATCAATATGTGCGAGCATATCCGAGAGTGCTTCTGCAATAGTTTGGGCGTCTGCCCGTCGCAGCACTGTCACTTCTGTGTATCTTCTGGTGTACAGTGATCCCTTGCTGTATCGCGCTTTGACTTTCGCGGTTTTACTCTATCGCGGATTTTATATGTAAGCATATGTAAATGTATATTATGGATTTTTCGCTGATTCATGGATTTCGCCGACAATGGGTCTTTTAATTTATGGTACATGCTTCCTCAGTTTGTTTGCCAAGTTGATTTCATACAAGGGACGCTATTGGCGGATGGCTTAGAAGCTACCCAATCAGAGCACGATACATATTAACTAAAACTCCTCAATGCTATAAGATATGCCTCCTGCGCGGTGCTCGATTGTTTGCTTGTCTCTGCCTCTATCTCACCCTCTCTGACATTCTCTACGCCTGACGGAGGGGGTGTGAACAGAGGTGCTGTTTGCACAGAAGCTGTTTGCCTAGTGGATAGGGACGATCCTCTAAGAAATGCCGCTTTATCGAGGTGCGTCCAAAAGCACACTTATTGATTTTCTGATTGTTTGCTTTAATCTCGCTCTCTCTCTCTCTCTGACGCTCTCTGCGCTTTGACGGAGGAGATGTGAGCAGAGGGCTTTTTGCACAGAGGCTGTTTGCTTAGAAGATACAGACGCTCCTGTAAAAAATGCTGAAAGGCTACCTTCGCATTGATCCCTTCATTGCCGCTGCTTTATCGCGGTGCTTGCATACTTAAAAGCGCAACAGCCCTATTGATTTTTCATTGTTTACTTTACTCTCTCCACATTCTCCGCCCCTTACGCTGCCTTAAAGAGGAAGATATGTTTGCATTCTTTTAAATGTGAGAAAGAACTGTCATCTCTGTCTTGTCATGGAGCACAGTTTAAACTTTTGACTAAAGGGTGTTATTTCATGTCTAGAGGGCTCTAATAATGTTAAAAACGATTTAGAAGGTCGAAACAGGTTTTCTATGCTCTAACTGCTAAAATATTATAAATAAAGAATCCTACTGGGAAATTCATTTATCTGTCTGGAGCGGATTAACCGCGATAAACAAGGGTTTACTGTATAACTGTGCGGAGAATATTTATAAACAGTGTGGGAGAGTTTCTAAGGGCTTAAAATATATAAAAATAATCATACAAACATATGGTTTCTACTTCATGATTTCACCTATCGCGGGGGGTTCTGGAATGCAACCCCCGCGATCGAGGAGGGATTACTGTAATCAATTAACACAAGCATATACTGAAAGCCAGTTTTACTCCTGGGAAGCGGGTCAACAATACAGGCTTTGTGCTGACGTGTGCAGCTTTGTGCTGACGTGTGCAGCTTTGTGCTGACGTGTGCTTTGCAAACGCTAGAGTCTGTTGAGAGTGTTGGTTTGTTCTGTGGTGTGAGATTTACATTTAAAAAAATACATTTTGCTCTTAAAACTTGGGTTTTGGTTGCCTCTAAGGAACCGTGTGGGAATTTTAAAGCTTTTTTCCCTTTAGAAGGGTTTTTTTTTTCCCGCACAAGAGCAAAAGTAGCTGGGTGTTTGGAAGTGCGCTTGGAAAAGTTATTTGTACTTGTACTTGTTCTTTTTCTTGTTATCTGTATTTGAATTAGCATCGAGGCGGCAGGGTAGAAAGCAGCAGTAACTGATATCGGCATTTGTAAATAAATAACCGCGTCGTCGTAACAGCGATTCCTTAGTTTAAAGGAAAAGAAAAAAAGGCCGCGGCTGACTTCAAAGCAGTAAAAGGTGGAAACTCAGTAGTGCGCAGGTAAGCGGCCTGCGTTAAGACACCGATCAGGCACAAGGAGCAGTAGGAGCAAATAAGGTAGTAAAGTTTTATTTATTTGTTTATTTTAGATTAAACAGTCCTTAGCGGTCCAGAGGCAGAACAGTTAAGTGGGCGACAGCGTATTGGTTCATTAATACGGGGGAATACAAACAGTGCGAGTGAAGAGCTTATAAGTAAGAAGAGCGCAAAGCTAGAAGAGACAGAGAAAAGTAAAGTTAACCTCATAGAAAGGCAAACAGCAGGCAGCTGAGAGGGAGAACAGTACAGGAGCTTAAGGGGAAAAGGTGTAAAATATCTGTAGCAGATCTTAGTGTTACCATTTAAGTTAAGGAGCAGCTGAAAGAAGAAGAAATTTAATTTTAAGAAAAAAAAAATATATAGTTAGGGCAGCTTAGTAATCCCAAATGAAATTTTAATAATGAGGCCAGTGCAATGCAAGTCCTGTTGGCTGTTGGACTTTTAGATGATGGTTTGGAAGAGCCAGTTGTCTATGAGGGCTACATCTGCAAGAGATGCCAGCTGATCCAGCACCTCGAGCTCAGGGTCGCTGAACTGGAGGAGGAGTTGGCTGACCTGCGTTGTAATAGAGAATTGGCGGACTTGGCCCAGGTGTCCTTTAGAGAGATAGTGTGCACCCCTAAGGTGGCACGGGAGGAGATTCCAGACCAGACTGGTAGGAATAGGTGGGTCACGGTCAAGGCGTAAGGTAAAGGGTGCACACTGTCCTGGGGCATCAACCCCAGAATTAGAAGTGTCTAACCGTTATCATGTCCTGGCGGAGCTGGACGGTGACTCTGATAATTCTGAGGTGGTAGGCAGGGTTGAGGAGCCCCAACGGGCCACCTCAAAACCAGTTCCCAAAAAGAGAGAGGTAGTGATAGTTGGGGACTCAATCATTAGGGGGATTGAAGCGCAGGTGTGCTCCAGAGAGAGAGAGTCTCAGACGGTGTGTTGCCTTCCGGGAGCACAGGTGGGAGACCTCCTGGAAGGGTGGATAGGCTCTTGGCCAGAGCGGGTGGATCCAGTTGTCATTGTCCACGTTGGAACAAATGACATACATAAGGGTAGTCTGTCAGTTCTGCGATCCAAATTCAAAGAGTTAGGTACCAAGCTGAGGAGCAGAACTGACAAGGTAGTCTTCTCCGAAGTTCTGCCTGTGCCACGCCCAGTCCATGTAAGATTGAGGAGATTAGAAGGCTTAACGCGTGGCTCAAATCTTGGTGCAGGGTAGAAGGGTATAGGTTTATGGGGCATTGGGACTCCTTTTGGAACAGATGGGACCTGTTCCGCCGGACGGGTTACATCTGAACCGGAGGGGCACCAATGTATTGGGGAGGCGTATGTGTAGGCTAGTCGAGGATTGTTTAAACTAGGGAATGGGGGCAGGGAGTTTAGGACAGGCCAGATTTAGATCTATACATGGAAGAACAAACAATGGTGTAGAAATAAAAATGCATAGTAATGTAAATTTTAAGCAAACACGTAAAGATAGAAGGATTAACACATTAAAAATAGCTTGCCTTAATGCTAGAAGTATCAAAAATAAGGTAAGTGAGTTGGAGTTGTATGTAGCAGAGCATAATTATGATATTATAGCAATAACGGAAACCTGGCTAAATAACAAAGATGGGGATGAGTGTAACATAGAGGGATACACATTTTTAGGAAGGATAGACAGAACAGAAAAGGAGGTGGGGTTGCTGTTTATGCCAAACAGGAATTAAATGTAAGTCATCTTCAGTTGGATGATGAGCCCCATCTTAGTGAGGACATGTGGCTTCGCCTGGAAAATATTAGGGAAAAGGTCTCATTTTAGGAGTGTGTTATAGACCACCCAATTCAGACAGTAATTTCAACACACATCTTTTAGTAATATCAAAAGGCAAGTTTACAGGGGATATTATAGTCATGGGGACTTTAATTATCCAAATATTAACTGGGATAACCTTACAGATGGAGGAGCACAAGAGCAGGAGTTTTAGAAGTAATCAGCGACTGTTTTTAACACAGCATGTTAAAGCACCAACAAGGGGTGAAGCCTATCTGGATTTAGTATTCTGTAATAATCAGGATAGAATTGAGGGTGTAGAGGTGATTGAACCACTAGGGTCAAGTGACCATAATGTAATACAATTCTCAGTATTTTGTAAGAGTACAGATGCAAAGACTAAAATTGTTAAGTTGAACTTTAGTAGGGCTAATTTTGAGCAGATGCACAAAGTCTAAGTAGGATAGACTGGGATAAGCTTTTAAATGTGGAGACAGTCGAGGAGCAGTGGAACAGGTTTAAAATGTTTTACATGTAATGCAGGACAGATACATACCTAAATTTGGAAGTAATAGGAAACTAAAAAACTCCACGATGGATTAATAAAGATTTAAAAAGAAGTTGCAAAGGAAAAACTGCTGTATAAGGCATATAAGACTAATGACTGCAAAGAGAACCGTAGCGTATGAGAAAATGAGGGCAACCATTAAGAAGGATATCAGAGAGGCTAAAAGACAGTTGGAGAGGAATATAGCAGATAAGGCAAAGAAGACCCCAAGAGATTCTTTCAGTATTTTAGTAGTAAAAGAACAGTTAAGGAGGAGGTCAAGTTCATCAGGAATAGTAAAGGGAATTAAAAGATACAGACAATGAAATAGCAGATGCCCTAAACTTACATTTTTCTGAGGTGTTTACAAGTGAGCAAGTGGATAACCTGCCAGAGGTAAACACAACTACTAAGGAGGTACTGAGGGATTTGGAAATTGTAGAGGGAGAAGTGCTGCTCAGATTAAATAAGATGAAATCAAACAAATCACCAGGCCCAGATAATATTTATCCTCGTGTTCTTAAGGAGGCTAGTGAGTACATATATAAACCCTTGACACATATTTTTAGGAAGTCACTGTGCACTGGAGAGATTCCAAAGGACTGGAAAATGGCAAATATCATCCCATTATATAAAAAGGGTGACAGGGCAGATCCAAGCAACTATAGGCCAGTAAGCTTAACAAGCATCACAGGAAAATTAATGGAAGGAATTATTAAGGATAAGATTGAGCAACACATGACAAGGACAGGAGTTATTCTGAACAGTCAGCATGGGTTCAGAAGAGGGAGGTCGGTTTTACTAACATGTTGGAATTCTATGAGGAGGCAACAAAAGGATACGATCAAAGTGGAGCTTATGATATTATTTATCTGGACTTTCAGAAAGCATTTGATAAGGTGCCACATGAGAGGTTGGGCATCAAGTTAAAAGAAGTGGGAGTTCAGGGTGATGTTTTTAGATGGGTGCAGAATTGGCTCAGACACAGGAAGCAGAGGGTGATGGTGCGAGGAACCTCATCAGAACTGGCCGATGTTAAGAGTGGTGTACCACAGGGTCAGTGCTAGGGCCGCTGCTATTTTTAATATATATAAATGATTTAGATAGGAATATAAGTAACAAGCTGGTTAAGTTTGCAGATGATACCAAGATAGGTGGATTAGCAGATAATTTGGAATCCGTTATATCATTACAGAAGGACTTGGATAGCATACAGGCTTGGGCAGATTTGTGGCAGATGAAATTTAATGTCAGTAAATGTAAAGTATTACACATAGGAAGTAAAAATATTAGGTTTGAATACACAATGGGCGGTCGAAAATCGAGAGTACACCTTATGAGAAGGATTTAGGAGTCATAGTGGACTCTAAGCTATCAACTTCCAAACAGTGTTCAGAAGCCATTAAGAAGGCTAACAGAATGTTAGGTTATATAGCACGATCTGTGGAGTACAAGTCCAAGGAGGTTATGCTCAACCTTTATAATGCACTGGTGAGGCCTCATCTTGAGTACTGTGTGCAGTTTTGGTCTCCAGGCTACAAAAGGACATAGCAGCACTAGAAAAGGTCCAGAGAAGAGCGACTAGGCTGATTCCAGGTCTACAGGGGTTGAATTATGAGGAAAGATTAAAAGAGCTGAGCCTTTACAGTTTAAGCAAAAGAAGATTAAGAGGTGACATGATTGAAGTGTTTAAAATTATGAAGGGAATTAGTACAGTGGATCGAGACTTGTATTTTAAAATGAGCTCATCAAGAACACGGGACACAGTTGGAAACTTGTTAAGGGTAAATTTCGCACAAACATTAGGAAGTTTTTCTTTACACAAAGAACGATAGACACTTGGAATAAGTTACCAAGTAGTGTGGTAGACAGTAAGACGTTAGGGACTTTCAAAACTCGACTTGATGTTTTCTTGGAGGAAGCAAGTGGATAGGACTGGCGAGCTTTGTTGGGCTGAATGGCCTGTTCTCGCCTAGATTGTTCTAATTCTAATATCTAATTTAATATGTGTGGAGACAACCAGGCACTGCTCATCACTTGTCCAATACAGTCCCCACAGTGAAGCATGGCGGTGGCAGCATCATGCTGTGGGGGTGTTTTTCAGCTGCAGGGACAGGACGACTGGTTGCAATCGAGGGAAAGATGAATGCGTCCAAGTACAGGGATATCCTGGACAAAAACCTTCTCCAGAGTGCTAAGGACCTCAGACTGGGCCAAAGGTTTACCTTCCAACAAGACAATGACCCTAAGCACACAGCTAAAATAACGAAGGAGTGGCTTCACAACAACTCTGTGACTGTTCTTGAATGGCCCAGCCAGAGCCCTGACTTAAACCCAATTGAGCATGTCTGGAGAGACCTAAAAATGGCTGTCCACCAACGTTTACCATCCAACCTGACAGAACTGGAGAGGATCTGCAAGGAGGAATGGCAGAGGATCCCCAAATCCAGGTGTGAAAAACTTGTTGCATCTTTCCCAAGACGACTCATGGCTGTATTAGCTCAAAAGGGTGCTTCTACTAAATACTGAGCAAAGGGTCTGAATACTTAGGACCATGTGATATTTCAGTTTTTCTTTTTTAATAAATCTGCAACAATTTCAAACATTCTTTTTGTCTGTCAATATGGGGTGCTGTGTGTACATTAATGAGGGAAAAAATTAATTTAAATGATTTTAGCAAATGGCTGCAATATAACAAAGAGTGAAAAATTGAAGGGGGTCTGAATACTTTCCGTACCCACTGTATATGTCAATATTAATGCTGGGCAATGAGCAGCAACTCTTTGAGCGCTAATATCTTTTCCAAAAAACTCAGTTTTCTGAAAAGCAATGGTTTCACACATAAATCAACATAAAACATCTGTTGCTGCCTGTTTGCAGCAGCAGCGCCTCGATGGCCAGCAGGAATGCACGGTGGGTGGGCTGGCTGTCTTTATGAGACAGATGCGTGCGGGTGGCAGTTGCAGTGAGAAGCAATATGGTTTGTACCCCCATCGTCGTGTCTGTCCTCCCAAGTGAACGCTGCCATAGGTGCATCAGCTAGACAAACGTGTTCAGCACCACGATGAGCTGGGGACCGATCAGCTGATGCCGGTACCTTACATTTTCAACCGACATATCCAGGGGCCTCATGCATAACGTTGTGTGTAGAATTCACACTAAAACATGGCATATGGACAAAAGCGGAAATGTTCGTACGCTAGTGCTGGGCGGTATACTGGTTCATACCAAAAAAATGTTTTTTATTTTTGTTATGACATGTATTTTTCTTATACCGCAACACCGGTTTAAATAGCCTAATTAATGTTCGGAACATGGCACAGTGGGAAACTGTTAAAGGGGGGACCTTTTTCACTGCTGCACCGCTAAACATGCAACATAGTACATGCGTTAGTGGAGGTACTGAGCGGTGAAAGTGGACACAGAACATTCCGAAACTGAAGCTGTAGCAGACGAGAAACAACATGATGATACAGTAGAACTTTTGCCGAAAAAAGGAGCCGTGTCTGTTGTCTGGAGATACTTTGGTTTTAAAAGATTGAATGTGGACCATTATGTTCAAATGTGTGAATACTGTTTCTATACTACTGGATAATACTACAAGCCAATTTGTACTTGTTTTATTTTTTTTCAATACTGTGTAATGTACCTGGGTACTGTGAAATAGTATGACGACATGTTCCACTTTAATCTTGACGCTTATGACTTCATCTTAAAATGAGTATTTAATTTACTAGACTTTCTCAAACCCCGTCATAAGTTATGTAGCACATTAAATGCTTTGGGTTAAGTGTTCTCTGAGCCATGTTAATCACTACGTGCTTCTTAAACTGACTTCCTCTTGCACTGAGGAGGCGCAGGCAGGGATCACCACACAGAATACATTAATTTCATGATATTCCTGCTCCCTGAATATTTAGAATAGATAAATACTTGATATAATTTTCATGATGAAATGCATTAACACTAGAATTATCAGAGCCTACAAAAAAAAAACTCATAAATCCGTCCCACCTTAAATCGCTTCTTAAAACCGTTCTCACCTCTCCGCCAGTGTCTTTTGTTAATCTAAATGTGCTGATAAAAGAAAAGCTGCAAGTAGCCGGCTATTCCATCCCCCCACCGACTTAGAACGTGCACAAACTTCTCCCAGGTCATGCCTCGATTGATTTTCTGGGAGTGAAGTGGAGTTTTAGAGTGGAAATAATAGATCGTTGTTTGGAACACACGCATTTCATGTGTGTTCCGTTTTTACAGTAATCTGTGTAAACACATTGTTAAAACAGAAACGTTTTTTATATTCTAGTAGTAGATGACAAAATGTAGGCATAAACTATATAATGTATGAAGCCTGAAGTCCAAATATCAAAGAAATATTTTCACAGAAGGTACAAATCTAACACAACAATTGCGCTTTTATTCAAAAATATAACTGCAGAAACAAAAAGCCATCTTTTCGTTGGCTCTGGTAATTCTAGTGTTAAAGCATGTATTAATCATGTGGGGGCACAGTGGCGTGGAGGATGCACTGTTGCATGTTTTTCTGGTGGGATTACTCGGCGTGCTTCAGTTTCCTTTCAAAGTCATGTAGGACGTGGGGTTTTGTTATGCTATATTGACCCTGCTAGTGTGTATGTGTTGCTCGTATTCACCCTGCGAAATGCTGGTGCCTCATTCAGGATTTGCTTTTGCCTCACACACAATGATTGCTGGGATGGGCGCAATCCAGAATGGATGGCATATTTAAACATGTATAACTAAGATTTTTTTAAAGTTCTAAACACTCCGTGGTCTAAGTTTACAACTAGTTTTAATTTCACCAAGACGTTTATCGTGTGGTGATTGGTTATGTGGAGAAAGAAAATGATAGAAACTGGGGGTTTGGTACATCAGATAGAGACAGCATGCATGCAATAAAGAAAGCCTGCTCAGAAGAACATCCATTGATTTCCGTGTTCTTGTCTCCGACCACCAGATCAGGAACCCAACATTTACACAATATTTAAGTTAAACCTGTGCAATACCCATTCATGCATCCAGTTTTTTGAAGCCTCGTCACACCTGCTATAAAGTTCTCTACAGTGAACGTACACCTGGGGACCCCTTACTGCGAGGGATCAGCACTACCGCCTCACTACTGTGCATGTTTAATACCTGCTTTATTGCATTTCATCATGAAAATGATATCAAGTATTTATCTTAGCATTTTAAATTTTCAGAGAGTAGGAATATCGTGAAGTGAATGTATTCTGTGCGGCAATCCCTGCCTGCGCCTTCTCTTAGTGCGGAGGAAGTCAATTTAAGAAGCACGTAGCGATTAAATACTGGGTCGGGGAACACTTAACACAAAGCATTTAATGTACTACATTAACTTATGACAGGGTTTGAGAAAGTCTAGTAAATTAAGCATTGATTTTAGGATGAAATTTAGTTTACAACATTCTATTGTAATGACAAAATAAACTATGAGAATAAAGTGGACATGTCAACTTTAATCTCGACATAAGTATCAAGATTAAAGTGGAAATGTCGAGAATAAAGTCAACATGTCCACTTTATTCTCAACATGTAGTTTTTTTTTTCTTCACTGTGGCCCTAATACACTTCCGTAGGGCTATAACACAAATAGCATTATAAATGGAAGTTGCAGTTTTATTATTTATGTATATAGCTTAGCTTGAAGCAAGGTCCAAATTAATACAATTTGCCTTAATGATGGTTCAGTTGGTAAAGATGTCTCACCAAGTTGCACTTGTTTTATTTATTTTTTGGTGAATACTGTGTAACGCACCTGGGCTTGAAGTCTTGAAGTAATAGTATTATTACTGGAAGTTGCACTATTATTTATTTTATTGTTATTATTTATTAGTTTAAATATTATGCAGTTTAATGGTGGTAAAGTTGTTTAACATGTCACTTTAACATGTCAGTGGACAGAGATTGTTAACATTAACAGAAAGTGTAGTTGGTTTACAAAGAATGTTCATTATTTATTCCTTTTCTAAGACATGTTCAGTGCAATACACCTTTTGAAAGCACCTCTGAATATTTTACTAAGTCTAAATGCCTCTTTGGATGGTTGAAAATATGTTGTCAAAATTTTAGTTGTTTGCAAAATTTGTTCAATAAAAGGGTTCTATATTTTGACTGCAACTGTCATGCAATGTGATTCCTTCTCTTCATTAGTGCCACCCCCTTGAAAACTGACTTTATGGGGCCATGCAAACCTGTATTAATACTTGTGTGCACATTAATGTTTTTTTGTACAATGTACAATTCTCATGACAGTGAAATATGTTATTTTTACCCAGTCTTCTGCAGTACTTGCAGTAGAAAATGTGGTTAACATCCACTCATGCATGGGAAAAAAATACCGTCCAATACCGTGAAACTGGTATAATTTTGAAAAATACTGGGATATAGAATTTTAGTCATACCGCCCAGCACTAGCGTAGGCACAAAAAAATCCAGATGTATAAATCTGTGCATACGCCAACTTCCACGTTCTTCCGCTACATAACTTCCGGTCAGAGTGAAAAGTAAAGCACAAGCACGTGCATGCGATTACCGCCACTCCCCAATTCCTCCCAGAATTACGCCTCTTTGAATATGCAAATCAATATAAACAGCCCCTTAAGCTCAGCGTTCTGTGAAAAGACAACGGCAAAAGCACAGGGGAAATAAAAGAATTTCAGCGAATACCAAGTGGAGGCAAGGAAAAACGTACTATTTGTTGGTTTAGGCAGTGATATAAACAAAAGGAAGTTGATCAAGTAACGGAGTGGCGGAGAAACTCGAAAATTCAATTTCAGAAAGTCACAAAGTGTCCGAAAAAAATAAGAAGTGATCAGATATCAAAGTCGCCGTGAAAAGGGGAGTCATAGCCCACCGTCTGTCATATGGAAGCGTATTAGGGTACAGAGAAAAGAAAAACAAAATAGGGAGACAGTTGAAAAAAAGTCCAAATGTCAACTTTAATCTCAAATTTTCCCATTTAATCATGTACTTTATTTTGTCATCAAAGTAGAATGTCATAATCTTAAAATCATTTAATTTACTAGTACCTCAGATCCCATCGTAACTAAAATAGCATGTTAAATGCTTCATTCTATGTGCTCTTTTATGTGCGTGAATCAATACGTGCTTCTTAAACGGGCTTTCTCTACCACCGACATGACACAGAATACATTACATTCATAATATTACAGCTCTCTAAACAATTTAAATATTAAGACATATAGTTGATATCATTTTCATAATGATGGGAATTAAAGCATGTATTAAACATGGGGACACGGTGGCACAGTATTAGCGATGAGCTGGCTCCCTGTCTAGAGATTGTTCCACCCTCCCGATAGATACTTGCTGCATCGTGCGCAAACTTCAGTGAAATAATTTACTGCAGCAGTACTGTCTCTCTCAAACGAACTAACCTCCTACTCCTGTCCTTCCTTTTCTTTCTCCAAGTAACCAATCGCCACACGATCAGCTCTGTAATAGATGCTAAGCGATCTGTAAGTTTAGAACGCTGATTCTTCAAAATGTTTATGAAACATTAAAATATCTTCATCGTACATGTTTAATTATTTCATCCATGTATCCATCCATCCAGAGTAGCGATAATCACAGAAAGCATACAACGCGAGGCAGGAACAATCCCTGAATGGGGCGCCAGCTTGTCACTAGCGCTGCGCCACCGTGTCCTCACATGTTTAATTATTAACAATAAACATTATTTTAATGAAGTTTAAAGCTTATCTGTATAATGTAATAAACATGCTTTACTGCATTTCATCTTAAAAATGATATCAAAAGCTCCAAGAATATAGCGCTTGGAAATCTAAATCGACTTTGAAGCCAGTCGTCATCATATGTAAATACACGCTTTATAAAGTGGCTCAAGTTGTGCAATATTAATAACTGTATTGCATATTTACAGTGAGGTGATTGTACAGGTACTTATAAGTACAAACAGTTCTACCAGGAATAATTGATTGACTGATTGAGTGCGTTTAGAACACTTGTGATGAAACTGTTTCTGAACCACGAGGTCCCTACAGGAAAGTCTCTGAAGCACTTGCCATATGGTAACTGTTTAAATACAGTGGTGTGAAAAACTATTTGCCCCCTTCCTGATTTCTTATTCTTTTCTATGTTTGTCACACAAAATGTTTCTGATCATCAAACACATTTAACCATTAGTCAAATATAACACAAGTAAACACAAAATGCAGTTTTTAAATTATGGTTTTTATTATTTAGGGAGAAAAAAAAAAAAAAACCTACATGGCCCTGTGTGAAAAAGTAATTGCCCTCTGAACCTAATAACTGGTTGGGCCACCCTTAGCAGCAATAACTGCAATCAAGCGTTTGCAATAACTTGCAATGAGTCTTTTACAGTGCTCTGGAGGAATTTTGGCCCACTCATCTTTGCAGAATTGTTGTAATTCAGCTTTATTTGAGGGTTTTCTAGCATGAACTGCCTTTTTCAGGTCATGTCATAGCATCTCAATTGGATTCAGGTCAGGACTTTGACTAGGCCACTCCAAAGTCTTCATTTTGTTTTTCTTCAGCCATTCAGAGGTGGATTTGCTGGTGTGTTTTGGGTCATTGTCCTGTTGCAGCACCCAAGATCGCGTCAGCTTGAGTTGATGAACAGATGGCCGGACATTCTCCTTCAGGATTTTTTGGTAGACAGTAGAATTCATGGTTCCATCTATCACAGCAAGCCTTCCAGGTCCTGAAGCAGCAAAACAACCCCAGACCATCACACTACCACCACCATATTTTACTGTTGGTATGATGTTCTTTTTCTGAAATGCTGTGTTCCTTTTACGCCAGATGTAAATGACATTTGCCTTCCAAAAAGTTCAACTTTTGTCTCATCAGTCCACAAGGTATTTTCCCAAAAGCCTTGGCAATCATTGAGATGTTTCTTAGCAAAACTGAGACAAGCCCTAATGTTCTTTTTGTTTAACAGTGGTTTGCGTCTTGGAAATCTGCCATGCAGGCCGTTTTTGCCCAGTCTCTTTCTTATGGTGGAGTCGTGAACACTGACCTTAATTGAGGCAAGTGAGGCCTGCAGTTCTTTAGACGTTGTCCTGGGGTCTTTTGTGACCTCTCGGATGAGTCGTCTCTGCGCTCTTGGGGTAATTTTGTTCGGCCGGCTACTCCTGGGAAGGTTCACCACTGTTCCATGTTTTTGCCATTTGTGGATAATGGCTCTCACTGTGGTTCGCTGGAGTCCCAAAGCTTTAGAAATGGCTTTATAACCTTTACCAGACTGATAGATCTCAATTACTTCTGTTCTCATTTGTTCCTGAATTTCTTTGGATCTTGGCATGATGTCTAGCTTTTGAGGTGCTTTTGGTCTACTTCTCTGTGTCAGGCAGCTCCTATTTAAGTGAGTTCTTGATTGAAACAGGTGTGGCAGAAATCAGGCCTGGGGGTGGCTACGGAAATTGAACTCAGGTGTGATACACCACAGTTAGGTTATTTTTTAACAAGGGGGCAATTACTTTTTCACACAGGGCCATGTAGGTTTGGATTTTTTCTCCCTAAATAATAAAAACCATCATTTAAAAACTGCATTTTGTGTTTACTTGTGTTATATTTGACTAATGGTTAAATGTGTTTGATGTTCAGAAACATTTTGTGTGACAAACATGCAAAAGAATAAGAAATCAGGAAGGGGGCAAATAGTTTTTCACACCACTGTATATGCAGATGATATAGTACCATATATATCAGACCCACAAAATTCTGTGCCTACAGACCTAGCAGAATCAAAATTAATTTGAACAAAAGTGTGCTTTTTCCAGTGAATTCTCTAGCAAACAACATTAGATTAGGCACTTTCCCTTTTATCATTGCAGATCAGTTTGAATACCTTAGGGTCAACATCACAAGTAAATATAAAGCTCTTTTTCAACTAAATTTTGCTGTTTGCATGGACAACATTAAACAAAATGTGCATACATGGTCTACCCTCTATCTTACTTTAGCAGGGAGAATTAGCATCATCAAGATGAATATCCTCCCTAAGCTTCTGTTCTTATTTCAAAACATCCCCATATACTTCACCAAATCTTTTTTTAAGAAATTAGATTCAATTGTAACCTAATTTATTTGGAACTCGAAAAATCCACACAATCAAAAGGTGACCCTATAACGACCTAAATCAGAAGGCGGCATGGCTCTACATAATTTTCAGTTTTATTACTGCGCAGCAAACACACAAGCTATAAAAACCTGGACATTGACACAAACAGTAGATGAATACACACAGTTTTTAACATTTGGAAAACGTATGGGATTAAATCATTTACAGATTTGTATATAAATAATGTCTTTGCATCCTATGAACAATTAGACTCCAAAGTTAATCTCCCATCAACACAATTTTTCCACTATATCCAAATTAGGAACTTTCCTAAGTGAAATCTGCCCAATTTTCCCCACCTGCCACCTAGTTCAATTCCAGAAGATATATTGATCAGTCTTAGGGACATGGACAGCATTTCTTTAATATATAAAAACATTTTAACATCCCTTCCTTTTGAAGATCCCAGAGTACAGCAGCTCCGTGTAGGACGTTATCTTTTTACCTTTTTATCTATTTTTTTTTCTCTATTTCACTGATCACTTCTACCACTTTCTTTTATGTGGAATCGCTCCCTGGACAGTTTTTACTATTTTTACTACTTGACATGGATTTTTACACTTCGAGACTCGCCTATTCAAGTAGTCAGCTTAAATGAGAAGAAATGCTCATGCCAGTGTGGTTCCTTATTTACCTGACAAGGTAAGAAGACGATATCGGGGCAGCCGAGCCGGCGCAAAGATAAAAAGATAAAAGCGAGACAACTTGAGAGAAAATGGCGTTATACACCGTTGGTGCCTTCTGTGATCCTGGGAAATGTGAACTCACTACCAAATAAGATTGACGAACTGGCTGTGCTGGTGAAAAATGTCAGAACCTACAGAGAATGCAGCTTGCACCATCAACACCATCCAACCTCTGCTCCTTACAGACAAGCTGACTGAGATGGGAGTAGACTCACACCTGGTGGCATGGATCGTGGACTATCTTACAGACAGACCTCAATATGTGCGTCTTGGGAACTGCAGGTCTGACATTGTGTTCAGCAATACAGGGGCGCCATAGGGGACTGTATTTTCTCCGGTCCTGTTCAATCTATATACATCAGACTTCTAATATGACTCTGAGTCCTGCCACATGCAAAAGTTCGCTGATGACACTGCTATTGTGGGCTGCATCAGGAGTGAGCAGGAGGAGGAGTACAGGAAGCTAATCAAAGACTTTGTTAAATTCTGCGACTCAAACCACTTACACCTGAACACCACCAAAACCAAGGAGCTGGTGGTGGATTTTAGGAGGCCCAGGCCCCTCATGGACCCTGTGATCATCAGAGGTGACTGTGTGCAGAGGGTGCAGACCTATAAATATCTGGGAGTGCAGCTGGATGACAAATTGGACTGGACTGCCAATACTGATGCTCTATGTAAGAAAGGTCAGAGCCGACTATACTTTCTGAGAAGGTTGGCATCCTTCAACATCTGCAATAAGATGCTGCAGATGTTCTACCAGACGATTGTGGCAAGTGCCCTCTTCTACACGGTGGTGTGCTGGGGAGGCAGCATAAAGATGAAAGACGCATCACGCCTGGACAAACTTGTTAAGAAGGCAGGCTCTATTGTAGGAGTAAAGTTGGACAGTTTAACATCTGTGGCAGAGCGACAGGCACTAAGCAAACTCCTGTCAATCATGAAGAATCCACTGCATCCACTGAACAGTGTCATTTCCAGGCAGAGGAGTAGCTTCAGTGACAGACTTTTGTCACTGTCCTGCTCCACTGACAGACTGAGGAGATCGTTCCTACCCTACACTATGCGACTCTTCAATTCCACCCGGGGGAGTAAATGCTAACATAACTCAAAGTTATTGTCTGCGTTTTTTTATTTTTATTTTTCATTTTTTTTACTATTTTATTTAATTTTTTTTTTTGTATCAGTATACTGCTGCTGGATTATATGAACTTCCTCTTGAGATTAATAAAGTATCTAGCTATCTATCTACAGTGGGAACAGAAACACACAGAATTCACGGTAGTTCCATATGTGAAAAACATACAATTATTCAACTTAAAATCTTTTATCGAGCACATCTATCTTATTTAAAATTGTCCAAAATGGTTCCAGGGCAAGACCCAACCCTCAAATATTGCAATCGTGCTCCAGTTTCACTGGGCCACATGTTTTGGACATGTACCAAATTAAAATAATTCTGGACAAAAAATGTTTAAATGTCTGTCAGATAGTCTTGGTGTCACAATTACTCCTAACCCATTAATAACTGTGTTTAGTGTATTCTCAGATGGCCTCAAATTGGAGAAGGACAAACTGCAATTGCCTTTCCTTCACTACTAGCATGTAGACTTGTCTTGCTAAACTGGAAGCGTCCTAAACCATCTTTTTCAAGTCAGTGGGTAACCAATGTTATATACGATTTGAAATTAGAAAAAACTCAAATTCTCACATAGAGGATCTGTTTAAAACTTTTTTTAAAACCTGGCAGGAACTAATCAATTAACATTTTAGAAAAAGCATTCATATTGGGGTGGGGGAGAATCTTTTCTCTCTACTACTGTCCTGGCTGTTGGCCTCTCTCTCTTCCTGTTATGTTGTATACTTTTAATAATTTCAATAAATGATCAAAAAAATAAATAAACAGTCCCTTGGGAAAAAAAAAAGAGTGGTTGTGATAGTGAAGGACTGAAGTGCAGGTTTCATCCAGATGTTTCCTGCACAGTACATTGCCTGCAGGGTGGGAAATTTTCCCGGAAAGGTTGACAAGCTCGTAGCCAGAGATCCATTTGGTGGATCCAATTGTCATTGTTCATGCTGGAATAAATGACACACATATGGGTAGTGTGTCAGTTCTGCAATTCAAATTTAAAAAGTCAGGTTCCAGGCAGAGGAGCAGAACTGACAAGGTAGTCTTCACTGATGTTCAACCTTTGCCACGTGGCAATTCTGATAAGACTGAGAAGATCAGAAGACTTACTTTGAATTACTTGGGCACCAATGTGCTGGGAAGGCATACGAGTAGGTTAGTCAATGATTGTTTAAACTAGTGAATGGGGGTGCAGGGAGGTTAGGACAAGTCAAATTTAGAACTGCACATGAGGCGATTAACAATACTATAAAAATAATATCCAATAATGCTAGAAGTACAAAAAATAAAATTAAGTGAGATGGAGTTGTATATAGATGAGCATAATTATGATACTTTAGCAATAACAGAAAACTGGCTAAAGAACAATGATGGGAATGAGTATAACAGAGGGATACACATTTTTAAGAAGGATTGATAAAATAGAAATGGAGGGAGGGGTTTTCATTTATGTAAAGTAGAATTTACTTTAAATTCAAGTCTTCTTCAGGTGGTAGAAGAGGCAGACTCAACTGAGTGAGGTTGTCTGGATTAGTCTAGAATGCATTAAGGAAAGAGGTTCTATTTTAAGAATGTGCTATACACCCCACAATGTTGACAGTAATTTCAATGCACAATTTTTTAATAAAATTAACAAGGAAAGATTACAGGGGCATATTATAGTCATGACTTACTTGAATTGAATATTAACTGGGCTAACTTTGGAGAGAGTGAAGCATAACACTGAATGGTTTTCAACAAAAGTATGCTGAAGCATCAATGTGTGAGGAAGCTTCTCTAGATTTACTGTTTTGTAAAAACCAGGACAGCATTCAGGGTGTAGAGGTGATCAAACTGCTAGGTGACGCAAGATGGTACGCGAATGAATATGAATAATATTAATAATGTTGCATCCGTGCCACAGGGTTTTCTGAAATGTACTATACAGGTCATAAAATGAATAATTCCAAATATCATATATACCCATGTCTCAGTTTTTTTTTTGTCAGTGTGTCTGTGACATCTACTAATTCAGTGTAAGCAGTAACACTCAACAAAACTGAATAAAAAAAAAAAAAAAATCAATTGACAATGAGATAGGAAGAAGGCAGATTCACCAGCGTTTGTATATCGGCTTTCATCCATCCAGATCAGAGAATTTCAAGTTCCATTGTCTCAAAACAAATCTCACATCTACAGTTATTCCCAGTTTCAAATAAAACTAATAGCGTCAGATCCCTGGGGAGGGCGGCAGTATGTATCGTGATCGTGACTGAGAGAATAAAAGTGAAAAGAAACCCCGCTAACTATTACAAGTTCTATAAATTTACACTGGCTGTTACAGACACAAACCAAATGTATGTGTTTATTGTATTATATTAACAATAAGAGCAGCTCACTACTCAAAACGGTAAATATATGAGACAGTCAGGATCGAACTGTAGTACTCTTGATTAAAAGTCAGCAATTCTTACCGCTTTGCCATGGAAACTGTTGTATCATTCTTGAACTTTTTGCGAAAGTGTTTATTTGATCTTTGGACTTCAGGCTTCAGTTTGTCTACATTTGTCACTTATTACTAAAATATGAAAAAGATTATTTTTTAATTATGTGTTTACACAGATTATTGTAGAAACGGAACACACGTGTAATGCATATGTTCCAAATAACAATCTATTATGTCCTTATACAACTCTAGGTACCTGACTCTCAGATAACCAAGGGAGAACTTTGTGCCCATTCTGCGGTGGTAGGGGGATGAAATAGTAGGCTGCCTGCTGCTTGTCTTGATTGGCACATTTACAAGACAAAAGACGCTGACAAGGAGGTGTGAAGGGAATTAAAGTGGGCTGGATTTAAAAGTTTTTTCATAGGCTTTGGTAATTCTAGTGTTAAAAGCTTATCCCAGTTTACCCCTTTTAGACTTTGCTGCATCTGTTCAAAATATGCTTTAACAAAGATGAACTTAACAGCTTTAGTCTTTGCATCAGCATTCTTCCAAAACATTGAGAATTGTGTAATATTATGGTCACACGCACCACAAGAGGTGAGCTTATTCAGTGTGAGCAGGAGCACAGAGGTGGCCGGTTGCTTATGCTATAACAAGCTTGACCTGGCAGCGATCAAACCACATGTACTGTACAAGGCATGTACAGGGGCCACTGAGAAAAGAAGAGTGTTCATGGCTCACCTTGCAGAGGAACTTAGTCATCACTTCTTACAAGAAAAGGCAATGGAAAAAGAAAAGAAGGATGCAATATGACAGGCTTCTGTTCCAACACCGCCACTTCCCCCAGGAAAGCAAACTCAGTCAGTGTCAGGTGCCCCTTCAATGTAATAGGAACCACAGCATAGAGAGAAGTGTGTACATTGCAACGGTCCTTGGGTGTGTGGGAACTGTTAACAGTTGAATTTAATGATTGAATATAGCGCGGAACTGTACTATTTTTCCTCTGCATGTCATGAAGTACAAAAGAAACACCACCATGCACCAAAATGTGGAGACTGGGCAAGATCGGGGAGAAAAAAAAAACAAAAAAACACGCGGTCACTGATTATAACCGCAAGAAGGCATGCGAATGAATATCAATAATATGAATAATGTTGCATCAGTGCCACAATGTTTTCCGAAATGTACTATACAGGTCATAAAATGAATAATTGCAACTACAGTGATCCCTCGCTATATCATGCTTCGACTTTCGCGGCTTCACTCTATCGCAGATTTTACATGTAAGCATATCTAAATATACTGCTCAAAAGAATTAAAGGAACAACTTTTAATCAGAGTATAGCATAAAGTCAATGAAACTTATGGGATATTAATCTGGTCAGTTAAGTAGCAGAGGGGGTTGTTAATCAGTTTCAGCTGCTGTGGTGTTAATGAAATTAACAACAGATGCACTAGAGGGGCAACAATGAGATGACCCCCAAAACAGGAATGGTTTAACAGGTGGAGGCCACTGACATTTTTCCCTCCTCATCTTTTCTGACTGTTTCTTCACTAGTTTATGCATTTGGCTACAGTCAGTGTCACTACTGGTAGCATGAGGCGATACCTGGACCCTACAGAGGTTGCACAGGTAGTCCAACTTCTCCAGGATGGCACATCAATACGTGTCATTGCCAGAAGGTTTGCTGTGTCTCCCTGCACAGTCTCAAGGGCATGGAGGAGATTCTAGGAGACAAGCAGTTACTCTAGGAGAGCTTGAGAGGGCCATAGAAGGTCCATAACCCATCAGCAGGACCAGGATCTGCTCCTTTGGGCAAGGAGGAACAGGATGAGCACTGCCAGAGCCCTACAAAATGACCTCCAGCAGGCCACTGGTGTGAATTTCTCTGACCAAACAACCAGAAAGACTTCATGAGGTTGACCCAAGGGCCCCATGTCCTCTAATGGGCCCTGAGCTCTCTGCCCAGCAGCATGCAGCTCGATTGGCATTCACCATAGAATACCAGAATTGGCAGATGCACCACTGGTGCCCTGTGCTTTTTACAGATGAGAGCAGGTTCACCCTGAGCACGTGACAGAAGTGAAAGGGTCTGGAGAATCCATGGAGAACATTATGCTGCCTGTAACATCATTCAGCATGAGCAGTTTGGTGGTGGGTTTATGATTGTCTGGGGAGGCATATCCATGGAGGATCACACAGACCGCTACAGGCTTGACAAAGGCACCTTGGCTGCCATTAGGTATCAGGATGAAATCCTTGGACCCATTGTCAGACCCTATGCTGGTACAGTGGCTCCTGGTGCACGACAATTCCTGGCCTCATGTGGTGAGAGTATGCAGGCAGTTCCTGGAGGATGAAGGAATTGATACCATTGACAGGCCACCACACGTTCCTGACCTAAATCCAATAGAACACCTCTGGGACATTATGTTTTGGTCCATCCAATGCCACCAGGTTGCACCTCAGACTGTCCAGGAGCTCAGTGATGCCCTGGTCCAGATCTGGGAGGAGATCCCTCACAACACCATCTGTCATCTCATTAGAAGCATGCACCGATGTTGTCAGGCATGTATACAAGAACACAGGGGCCATACAAAGTGCTGTGTACAATTTTGAGTTGCTGCAATTAAATTTTGGCAAAATGGACTAGCCTGCCACATAATTTTTTCACTCTGATTTTTGGGGCGTCTTTGAATTCAGGGTTCTGTAGGTTGATCATTTTCATTTCCATAGAAACGATGTGGCATCCTTTCGTTCCTAACACATTACCCAGTCTATATCAGTATAGATATCCAGGAGGATTTCTTTTTCCCATTGAGATCTGATGTGTTTTCAAACTGTTCCTTTAATTTTTTTGAGCAGTTTATATATCACAGATTTTTCGCTGTTTCGCAGATTTTTGTGGACAATGGGTCTTTTAATTTATGGTACATGCTTCCTCAGTTTGTTTGCCCTGTTGATTTCATACAAGGGACGCTATTAGCTGATGGCTTATAAGCTACCCAATCAGAGCATGTATTACATATTAAATAAAACTCCTCAATGATATATGATACTGTATGCTTCCCGCGCGGTGCTTGATTGTTTGCTTTTCTCGGTCTCTCTCACTCTCTCTGACATTCTCTGTGCCTGACAGAGAGGGTGTGAGCAGAGGGGCTGTTTGCACAGACGCTGTTTGCCTGGAGGATACGGATGCTCCTCTAAAAAATGCAGCTTTATCATGGTGCTTCGGCATACTTAAAAGCCCAAAAGCACGTATTGATTTTTTGATTGTTTGCTTTTCTCTCTCTCGCTCTCTCTCTGACATTCTCTGCTCCTGACACGCATTCTTTTAATTGTGAGAAAGAACTGTAATCTCTGTCTTGTGATGGAGCACAGTTTAAACTTTTGACTAAAGGGTGTTATTTCATGTCTAGAGGGCTCTAATAATGTTAACAGTGTGGGAGAGTGTATAAGGGCTTAAAATATATAAAAATAAACTATACAAACATATGGTTTCTACTTCTTGGATTTTCATCTATCACGGGGGGTTCTGGAAAGCAACCCCCGCGATCGAGGAGGGATTACTGTATCATATATACCTATGTCTCTGTTTTTTATCGGTCCGGCTTAGATATCATGGATCATAAGGTGCATACTAATTTAGAATAAGCAGAAACACTCAATAAAACGAAAAAAAAAATCAAGTGACAATGAGATACGAATAAGGCAGATTCACCAGCGTTTGTGTGTCAGCTTTTATCCATGCAGAACACAGAACGTCCAATTCTATTGTCGCAAAACACCACTCACATCTACAGTTATTCCCAGTTTCAAATAAAAACTACCAGCGTCAGGTACAAGTACTATATTTACACTGGCTGTTACAGACGCAAATCAAATGTACGTGTTTATTGTATAATATTAACAATAAGAGCAGCTCACTACTCAAAACGGTAAATATACGAGGCAAACAGGATCAAACCGGGGGACTCTTGATTACAAGTCACCACTTCTTACCGCTGAAACACGGAAATTGTTCTGTCATCCTTGAACTATTGTGAAAGTGTTTATTTAATCTCTGGACTTCAGTCTTCACACATTATATAGTTTATGTCTACAATTTATCATTTATTACTAAAATATGAAAAACGTTTCTGTTTTAACAATGTGTTTACACAGATTATTGCAGAAATGGAACACACATGAAATGAATGTGTTCCAAATAACAATCTATTATTTCCCTATACAACTCTAGGTACCTGACTCGCAAATAATCAAGGCTGGAACTAGGAGAACTTTGTGCCCATTCTGCGGCAGGTGAGGGGGATGGAATAGTAGGCTGTTTGCAGCTTGTCTTGATCTGCATATTTACAAGACAAAAGACGTTGACAAGGAGGTGCGAAGGGAATTAAGGTGGGCCAGATTTACGAGTTTTTTCATAGGCTTTGGGAATTCTAGTGTTAAATGTGGAGACAAGGAGCAGTGAAACAGAATTAAAAACATTGCAGTGGGTAAGTAAAGAGGTAGAACATGAAGCTGCAAAGGAAAAAACAGCTTAAATAAAATTGCATGTTTATTTGAAATTTGAAGTAAAGTCTTCACACATTATACACTTCACATCGTTATTAGTAAAACATAGAAAAAGTTTGTTTTAGGCATGTGTTCAACATTTCTTGTCATTCTACACTTAGACTGCTGTAGACATGGAACACACATGAAATGCATGTATTCCAAATAACATTATTTACTCTACAACTCCAGGAAACTCTCACCCAGATACTTAACATCATCATCCTTCCAGCAGACAAGGGGAGGTACACAGTGGTGCAAAACCAGACGGACTATCATGAGAAAATTTTGTCTCTGCTTAGTGACAAAAACACTTATGAACTCCTAAAATGAGATCCAGGTAGTGGTTACAGGAAAAAGGTGATAGATTATCTCAAGCAGTTAATGCATGACAACGCTATTGACCGGACCTCATACCACAGATTATACCCAGGGGAAGCTACACCAAGTCTGCATGTTTTACCGAAGATACAAAAACAGGATGCATCGTTAAGACCCATTGTCTGCATGATCAATTCGGTTACATATAACATCTCAAAGTTCCTGGCTGCTGTCCTCAACCCGTTGGTAGGCAGCTCAAAACACCATATTCAGAACACTTTGGATTTTGTGGAGAAGGTGAGAGATGTCATAATGGAGACAGATGACACTATGGTCTCGTATGATGTTACATCTCTATTCACTTATGGGTTCCAGTTAGTGGAGGTGGTCTGTAAGAGATTACAGGATGACCCCACACTCAGAAATAAGCTATAGATGAGAATAAGCAAGCACCATCTGCCCTGATATTTACTACGCGGTGAGGCATTTGTACTCCATCAACATTAATTATTTCCAGAGACATAATTTTGTCTATTTTTCCAGCCAGGCAAGGGAACGGTGACAGCACTAGAACTCTGCTCACATCGCGTCGATTCGCACCTCAAGCAGCAAGTAGTAAGTCTGTAATAAGCGGAATACTTTGCACTCATGGGACAGAAGGACAATCAGCTTTTATCTAGTAGATTATTGTACTGTACATTTAATTGCACACAACCACTAACCTATGAAGGCACAACCTCAGTAGGAGAGTCTTCAGAGGTGGTGCAGTATCTTCAGCAGGTTTGTTGTCTTCAGTGAAGAAGTACTAGGAGTAGGCAGTGGGTGTCTAGGTGCGGCTGAAAAAATCTTGATAGGCAGTTGCTTCATATGTGAGGAGGCTTTTGTAGGGTATTGCCATCTTTAATCATATCCAAGAGTTTCACCTTCTCCTGGTAGTAAGCATCTTCCTCCGGCGCTTAGATTCTCAGAAGGCTTAGAAAAAGCAGCACGTTTCGTGGGCTTAGAGAAAAGTTCTCAGAAAGCGCATCCGTAAGCGTGTATGAGAAAAAATCTAGAGTGAAGCAAAGTTGATATAGCGAGGGATCACTGTACTAGACACATCTCGCGAGTGTATTCATATTTATACTCTCGAACATATTAAACTAGTAATGAAAGGAATGGCCCGAGGCCCTCCTTTCTGATTTAAAAGGGATTATTTATTTATTTTTATTTTTTTTTTTTAAAACGGTAATTTTTTATCGCCGAGTTTTTTAACGGCACAACTAGGCTTTTTCAGCAGAGGGTTGAGTGCGTGTGTTACTGCCGTATGTTTTAAGCTACTTCACCAGGCACAGAGTATCCAGTATATTAATACGGTACTAGTCAGGGTCTATTGACGATCAGGATTTCACTTTCTTTTTTCAATCTGTACCTCCTATCTTGTGCATTGTTCAGTAAACCTTATTTATTGGTGGCTCAGAACATTTTGCTAACACTCCACTCATTATTCTATTTAGGTTTTTAACTGTGATCCTTACATGTGTAAGTTTCTGCAGTCCTTTGAAAATGTTTCTGTGACAGTAGTAAGTAGTAACTTGAACATATTGTTCAAAAATCCACACTAATCAGTTTTAAAAGCTCTGCTCTGAATTTACCAATTCAACTAATATGTCAGCTTTGGATCCATCTCACCACTGCAATCGGGGCTTCCTCTTTGTAGATTTAGGGTGTAGGGCAGCGTTTCTCAACCTTTATATATTTGCGAACTGAGTTTTCATAACAGTTTTAATTGCGCCCCCTAACATTTTTTTGAAAGTAGCCCACTAATACCAATTTGTCCTTTTTTAATTAACGATATATCATAGTTGCATATTTTATTATACCTACTTAACTTTTATCAACATTTATCTAATTCTGTATTTCTTTTTCTAGTATCAGAATGTAGTTTAAGTTAATTTGTTTTGGGTTCAACAGATGTATTTTTCATATTTTCGATTCTTGTTTTCTTTTTTTTCACATCTTCGCGCCCCCTTTTTGTTACTGAGGGGCCCTGCCCCACAGTTTGAAAGCCACTGTTGTAGGGGTTTATTTGTAAAACACTCTGTGTCACTTCAAGTTAAATTAGATTTCCTTGGTTAATCAGCTGTCCATGGGTGTTCCATTTTTGTTATAAATTGTATTTAGTCTCTCTTTATTTACTAAACATTTCATATGTTGAATAGAAAACAGTTATCTTGTTCAGGCTTTAATTTAAAACAGCATTTTCATCAACATGCTATAACCACTTTGGTACTCGGGGTGCTTTGTATAATAAAAAGTTTTAGAAATTCTGTTAATGCTTGGTAATAGCCTTCCATTGTGCATTAGTTATGAACCCCAGAAAAATGAAGAATGATTATAGTATGTTATATGAGCATACAGTAATCCCTCGCTATATCGCGCTTTGACTTTCACGGCTTCACTCTATCGCGGATTTTAAATGTAAGCATATCTAAATATATATCACGGATTTTTCGCTGGTTCGCGGATTTCTGCGGACAATGGGTCTTTTAATTTATGGTACAATGCTTCCTCAGTTTGTGTGCCCAGTTGATTTCATACAAGGGACGCTATTGGCGGATGGCTTAGAAGCTACCCGATCAGAGCATGTATTACATATTAACTAAAACTCCTCAATGCTATAAGATATGCTTTCCGCGCGGTGCTTGATTGTTTGCTTGTCTCTGCCTCTCTATCACTCTCTCTGACATTCTCTGCGCCTGACGGAGGATGTGTGAGCAGAGTGGCTGTTTGCCTAGTGGATACGGACGCTCCTCTAAGAAATGCAGCTTTATCGCGGTGCTTCCGCATACTTAAAAGCACAAAAGCACACTTATTGATTTTTTGATTGTTTGCTTTAATCTTGAGCTCTCTCTCTCTCTCTGACGTTCTCTGCGCCTGATGGAGGGGGTGTGAGCAGAGGGGCTGTTTGCACAGAGGTTGTTTGCTTAGAAGATACTGACACTCCTCTAAAAAATGCTGCTTTATTCCGGTGCTTCGGCAAACTTAAAAGCACACGTATTGATTTTTTGATTGTTTGCTTTTCTTTACGAGCGCTCTCTCTCTCTCTGAGATTCTCTGCTCCTGATGCAGACACTCCTTTGAAGAGAAGATATACAGTATTTGCATTCTTTTAATTGTGAGAAAGAACTGTCATCTCTGTCTTGTCATGGAGCACAGTTTAAACTTTTGACTAAAGGGTGTTATTTCATGTCTAGAGGGCTCTAATAATGTTAACAGTGTGGGAGAGTTTATAAGGGGTTAAAATATATAAAAATAACCATACAAACATATGGTTTCTACTTCGCGGATTTTCATCAATCGAGGAGGGATTACTGTATACACTACAGGGCTGATGCCATTATATGTGTTAGAACAATGATTAAAATTTTACTAAAACTGTGTGGGTTTTTCTTTCTTTTAGGTAGTCCAGGGGGTATTTGATAGAAAAGGGTTTGTTTTAGATCTATTTTTATACCTATCAACCATAATTTAAAAGGGAACTGATACATACCTCTGTGTGATTTTTAAAAGGCTTATATTGAACTAGTTAGCTTGTTAGCATGCTATCTAAATTCTTTTACCTCTCATGGACAGAGGGGCTGCGTGCTCACCAACATTCAGACAGCAGGGCTGGGTGCCTGACCATCAAGTGTTCAATCAGATTTACGTAGATCCAGACTCATTGCTGGCCACTTCAGAACTCTCTAGCACTTTGTCTTCAACCATTTCTGGGTGATTTTAGAGGTATGTTTGGGGTCATTGTCCTGCAGGCCTATGGTAATGTTAAAGAGGCCTATGGTAATGCTCGAGCATTATGCACCACAAATGTAGCACGTATGGGAGATTAAAAAAAAAAAAAAATGCCACTCCTCAAGAAAGGCACATCAAGTCTCAATTGAGCTTTGCCAAAATGCACCTTGAAGATTCCGAGGCCAAATTGAACTATTTGGCCTCAACACCAAACTGTATACCTGGTGGAAAGCCAATAAAGCTTGCCATCCAAAGAAAACCATTCCTATAGTAAAGCATGGAGGTTGGTAGCATCTTGTGGTGGGGATGTTTCTCTGCAGCAGGGACTGGGGCACTTGTCAAGATAGAAGAAAAAAGTCTTGAGGAAATTTTTGCTGCCTTCTGCTAGAAAGTTCACAATAAGAAAAAGATTCACCTTCCAACATGACAATGACTCAAAAGCACAGAGCAAAATCAACCACACTGTGACTGAAGGAGAAAAAGGTGAATGTCCTTGTGTGACTTGGTCAGAGAACCAGACTTAAACCCTACTGAAAATCTGTGGAATGACTTGAAGATCGCAGTCCACTAATGGTCACCATCCAACCTGACTAAACTTCAAGTGTTCTGTAAGGAGTGGGTAAATATTGCATAGTCTAGATGTCCAAAGTTGGTTGAGAAGTATCCTAGCAGACTCGTTGCTGTAATCAAAGCAAAAGGTGGTTCCACAAAGTTCTAACACTAGGGGGGATGGGGGGGATGTTTCAGAGTGGTGGAAGGGTGTGTGATCCTTTACCAATATCAGTGATTTTTTTTTCTCTGTTTCTTTTATATCTTGGCTGTTATAAGTTGCATTGAGTAAATACTGCTGGAGAAATATTTTTCATTCATTCATTTCAGGCTGCAAAGTATCAAAATGTGAATATTTTGAAAGGGCTGATTCTTTTCTATACCCACTGTATACAGTTTAACTAAAGTGTGAATGGCAAAAAAAAATTCCTTTTCTGAGATGTTAATTCAAAGGTCCCGCTCCCACCATTTCCCAGGATCACTGAAGGTTACATTTTTTTATAAAAATTTAAATATTGTTGAAACAACACCCCTTAGTCTTCACCACAATTAACCACTGCTGCCTCAGAGATAGGTATGGAGGTAAGATATAGAAAGTTGGGTAGGTTGCTTAACACATTTCTAATTTATTTTATGACAATTAAATGATACTTTAACACTTTCCAAGCTGTCCCATAATAAACAATGAATCCCTTTAGCTTCACACTTAAAAAAATCATATGTACATAATCTACAGACACTGCAGTCTCCTCTGTTCTTTTTGAACTATGCTAGGTGTTAGACGATTGGCTCCTGGGACTACTTAAATATCACAAGTACAAACATAATTGTGAACTGTCTAAGCTCGTGTTGAGCTAACAAGAAACAGTTGGCAACCATCAACCTAACTGAACCTCAATTGTAAAACAAAGTATGTATTTCATAAGTATGGGTTCACGGATACAGTAAATACATTTATTTCTATACAAATTCTGCAAGGTGTTTTACTTCACTTAAAATCTACTTTTCCTGGTTAAATGTACTCATGCCAAAATAGAATAACCAGGCCACCTTATTCCCACCAACAGTCTCTAACATCTCCGGTCAAACTCCCAGATGCTGCCAGACATGCTCAGAAAAATAATCCCCTTGCCACTGTTAGATATGGAATATATATAAAGCTGAATAGGGAAAAAAATGTTCATATATCACAAAAGCAGAAATTAGACTTTGATGGTTCAATTCCTGCCCCGGAATCACATTTTCTAATGAATGATATGTGTTTGGTGTGTGGTCTTTGCAATCTGGTTTCCTCCCACAATCTGAAGACATATATATTAGATCAACAGGAGTCTCAAAATTAGCTCAGTGTAAGAGTGTGGGTGGGTGCCTGGCAATGAACTAGAATCCCATTCTGAAATAATCAGTCTTGTGCTCAGTGCTGTTGGAACAGGTATATAAACTGTATTCACAAAAAGTGTGCAAGAATTTTCACAAACATAAGAGAGCACTGTATAGATATGAGATGTACAAAATGTTTGGTATATGTATTTATGAATTTTTTTTTGCATTAAAGTAAAATGACATTATGGACTTTGTTGTTTATGGTTTTACAATAAAGTAAAGCTCTTCCAATTTGATTCATGGCATTCATAAGTAGCATTACATACTGCTCAGCAAATCTTAAACAAATCACAAAAAATCTTTAAAATATAAAAAAGGATAAAAACATTTGCATATAAAATAACACGTACCTTTATTTATTAGTGCCACAGAGTCTGAGAGATGCCTTTTGAAGGGATTATGTACAGTTAGCACCTCACTTCCCATTCTAGAACCATTCAATACGTTTTGAGTACTGTAGCTTGAAGACACTGCAGAGTAGCCTTTTATGCTTGTAAATGCTCGTTTTGAACTGCAATTTGAGGTGCCTGTCTCTGATTTCAGTATTTCAGAAACAACTGGTTTATTAATAGCTGTTTTGAGGCAATGTTTAGAATATGTTCCATCTAAAGGTATACAAGTACTTTTTCCAGGATATGAATATGACCGATTAAACAAATGCTTATGTGTAGAGCTCAGCTCATTTTTATTTTGATCATTGTTTCCAGAATATGCTGAATTCCTTGATAGTGTAACATCTTTCGGCAAAAAGAGAGAGCTCAATTTTTTGCTGTGAGCGATTACCTGAGCTTCATTGGAAATAACACAATTTGTGCTCTTTCTTCTTGGATCACCACTCTGGGAATCAGTGAGCTTTTCAACATCGTCACACAACTGATACAATAATTCATCGTCATCCACATCGTCCCATAAATTATCTGACTGAGATACATTTTTCCTGTAGAGATCCGAATGATTTACATGATTTATTCTCTTTAGTTGTTGGCTTTAACTGTTCTGACTTATCTCCTTGAAATTTGCCAAGTATATCTGTTAATTCTAGAGGGCTCTTATTCAAAACACATGAAGTCAATGGCAAAGATTCTGTAGAACTATTAAAGATGAAAGCCTTGTTACTATTGATTTCAGTTTTTGACTTAAACTGTTGAAAATTATTACCAGATACACAAAGCACTTCTGGATTTTGCCCACTGTTATTTGCAGGGTTAAATGCCTTCTGTGAGGCCGAGTCATTAAATATAGAAATTAGATTTTGCTTGGAACTATCTTGTAAGTTTGTCTTACTTGATTCATTGATCAGAATACAATTTTCTTTTTGAACTTCAACAACCTCTGGGTTTTGAGAAACTGCAATAATGATAGAATCATTAATTAAGTCATCACTATCCCAGTCATCATCAAAACCATCTGATATTTTTGACTTCGACAATTCAGATAATAGTTCACATTTGTTTAATTTTGGCTTTGAAACAAAAAGGGATGGATTCTCTTGTGAATAGTCACTGAGTAAGCTTTCCTTATTCTCAAATTCTGATGACTCATTAGATTCATGTTTAATATCATTTGTGCAAGATTTTGTCCGTCTCTCTCCAACAGTTGCAGAAGTGTTTTGGTCTTGTGAAGAACTTGATGAATTTTGACTTAAACTTCCACTGGCATGTTGAGTTGGACCATCAAAAATCTCATTCATGAAGGCTTCAACATCCGTATCAACAGAATGCTGACTGAGACTTTTAATAGAATTGTTCATTATAACATTTGGGATTTCCAATAAAACTGACTCTTTTGATTGAGATTTCCCTTCTTCACTGGACTCTGCCAAATGAATATGGTCCATATGTTTGTGATTAACTTTCGAGCTTTGCTTCTTATCTTGTTGTGTCATATTTTTGTCAAATTGTTTTGCAAGCTTGATAAGATCCTCTACATTATTCTTCCTATTAAAAATAAACAAGATATATTGTTATCAATTAACATCTGTCGCATCGCACTTTAAAAATCAAATTAACCTGCTTATTCTCGCAGCGCCAAATGTTTCATCATGAAAGGGGTTTGTGAACACCTCTCCTTAACACTAGAATCCCCGAAGCTCCTTATTTTTTCATTGTCCCAGACCTCCTTAAACTTTCCTGACATATGCCAAGAAGCTCATATCTTCTTGTCACTGAGCTAATAGAGCTTTTTGTTTTGTAAATGTGTGGATTAGCAGAACACAGCCTGCTACATCCCCCTCCCCCATTCAGTCAGAAGAAGGCATGACCCTGCTGCAATCCTCACAGCTGATGTCTGTGTTGAAGTGCTTATCTGGTGATGCTTTTGTAAGGAATTATATAGGTAATGAAATACCATGATTTGAAATACATCATGTGTGTTCCACGTCTACAACGAGCTGTGCAAATATAGAATGACAGAGGAAATGCAAGGCAAGAAATGCTGAACACACAGCTAAAACAGGAAATGTTTTTGCATGTTATAGTAATAATGACAGAAAACGTTTTCATATGTTATTGTAATAACGAAATAATGTTGGCGTGAAGTGCAGGATATGTGAAGACTGAAGCCCAAATATCCAATAAACACTTTCACAAAAGGTGTAACAAAACAAGTATGCTTTAATTCAAGAATAAAAACAAAGAAAAAGAAATTGGTCAACTGACATGTTGCTCAAGCCCAGCCGTTAGTCAGTACAAAGCAAAAGATGTTCACATATGTACGTGTTTGCATGTTTCATTTTTAACCAATTGCCACAATGGTAATGCTGTTCCATCTCAGATCTACACAGATAGTACAGTGGAAAAGCTTTTGCTTAACACCCTTGAGATAATATTTTTGAATCTCACGTTGTCCATACATTTAGCTCTTTGTGTAGTAAGCTGCTATTATTATCATCATATAAGAAGAACATACATATGATGTGAGTCTGTAACATCCTGTGTAAATGTATGGTACTTGTAAATGTTAGTGCTGAAGGGATAAAAGCAGACACACATATTTCTTCTTAGCGTCTTATTGAGCAAACAGACACAGCAATGTCTTTGGTGGAGGTTACTTTTTCTCACACACGGATTTTTACATCAAGCTGTCATTTGAATATTTTTTTTTTATTCAGTTTTATTCAAAAATCCAAGAATAAAACTGAATACAAAAAATACCTATTACATAGTGCTTTGCCAATGTATCTGTCAATCTATGGTAATGCCTTTCACATCTATCTCTACTCTTATTGACTACTACTGTAAGGTTTCTAAACTGTTTTGGGACTCCTCCCTCACTGGGACAACACGTAGAACAGCATCCCGAAATGCAATGCAGCATCTGTGGAAGACAGCATATCTGTTGCCAGGGCAACTGCAGCAGCTCACAGTGACAGCATATCCGAGCCGACCACATCTGTGTTATAATTGCCTGTCGGCTGCTAACAAGGCCATGAACCTGCCTGATTGCTGTGTCTGTGTATAGGCGAGTGGTAGATTCTGCTACAATAAATAACTGTGATGTTCCTGTTTCAAGCTGAATAAACTTGGTTTTGCTAAAGTACTGAGACTTAGCCTCATGTTTTGGGGCAGCAAGACAGGGACTCACAAGTCACATGGTATCATAAGTGGGGTCCTTGCATAGATGGATCCTCAAGAAATACGGCAAAACTCAGAAGAAGATAAGGCTCCAGCGGACCGAATTCAAAGCTGGACCCATGGAGACCCTTTTGAGCACATTATGGAGAAGCTCTGTATTGATGCAGTTCTGTCAGGGTTAGACGAAAAGCCTTTGTGATGCTACGGAAAAACGTTCACTCGCTGCTGGATCTGACCTGCAGACTCGAGGGTACACAAGCCACCTTGAAAAAGCAGGGATACCCAGGCTTGACCCTGATGTTGAGCCAGCCAGCACAGACATTCATGGTCACCAGCACCATGAGCAGAAGATGCCAGAGGGTGAACACCAGAGTGCGGACTAAGCGGAGCTGCTTTCGCTGTGATCAACTGGGACACCTGGCTCAGGTATGCAGCTCGCAAGTTTCCCCCAGGATGTTAAAGAAAGACCATTTTAAGGTCTCTATTACGTTGGTCGGGTAGGAATTTTGCGTAGTCCACCATTACTTGCTCCAGCAGATCCCTTATAAGGCCACAGACAAAGTGAAAATCCTCTGTGTCCATAGGGATATTAAAATATAGACGAGATTATATTACTCTCTCTGAAATTTAAAGGGAAGAACTTTTAAGGTTTAGACAGCCATATCAGACAACTCACCTTGGTCATTCATAATGTGAAAAATGGAATGCCTTCTTCCCACGGGTCTTGGCCACCTGT
The DNA here is from genome assembly GCF_016835505.1 of Polypterus senegalus. Lineage (NCBI taxonomy): Eukaryota > Metazoa > Chordata > Cladistia > Polypteriformes > Polypteridae > Polypterus > Polypterus senegalus. Next base: position 69,026,085 of record NC_053169.1, on the reverse strand, counting down.
AGAACACCTACCCCCACAGTAGATAGAGAGGGGCTAACTGCAGACAATGTCAGTCAAGGAAACAGATCTGAAATTGAACCGGAATTGTCCAGCGAGCAGGAGGACAAATCCTCAACTGAAGTCCCGGGACAGCTGGCAAACTTTTCCGTGCCATCACATGCACCAACAGCCTCCACAGACCAAAGACTCAATACGGACCTGGCCGAAAATTAAATAGCAGTGGGAGATGAGTGTGATTCTACATCAAACACAGAGGAAGCAGAGACTGGCATCCAGATGGAGTATGCTTGTCAACAACGAGGTGATAAATTGGATTTTGCATCCAGACAATCCCATGTTGCAAAGGACTCTTACTATCTGGAAAGAGAGGACCTGAATTTTAAAGCACCACATTTTTTACTTAAGGATGGCTTTGTGTATCGGGCGATTTCTGACTACATGGGTGACGGCCATATCGAGCAGTTGGTAGTACCAAGTGAGCATAGGGAGAAGGTTTTAAAAATTGCTCAGAGTCACGTGTTGGGTCACCAGAGCGCAGAGATTATAATTGGGTGAATAATGGCCGGGATGTGGAACAATTTTGTAAGGCTTGTCCTGACTGTCAAATAGTTTCTGCTAACAGACCTGCCAGGGCGACCCAATATTGATGCCTATTTTAGACGTCCCCTTTGAGAGGGTGGGATTAGACATTGTTGGCCCGCTTTCCAAGAGCAAAAGTGGCTTTCAGTATACGCTTGTGTTAATCGATTACGCCATAAGATATCCAGAAGTAGCTTTGCTGCGCCGGGAGGACACCTGGACTATTGCAAATGCACTCTCGGATATGTTCACATGTATTGGTATCCCTCGTGAGATTCTCACTGATTAGGGCACACCCTTTATGTCTCACATCATTAAGCCGCTATGCAAAAGTTTCAGAATTAATAAGCAGCTATACTCCATGGTTTATCATCCGCAGATGAATGGCCTGACTGAACGATTTAATAGAGTTAGCAAGTCTGGAAGATTGGCACTCAGTCAGTAAATGTGATTTGGGCAATAATAACATGGCACGATGATGAGATCAGCAACTGTGGCCAGTAAGTTTGAATTTGCATAATGTGTTATCAGTCTAACCAATTCAACCATAACACTTTAAAGATATCATATAAAAAATTATCACAATATTCTATATGTTATAAATGCAATATAATTTATTTTTGTAAGGCCCAAAATCACACAAGTGACGCAATGCACTTTAATAGGCCCTGCCTTTGACAGACCCCCCAACCTTGACTCTCTAAGACGACAAGGGAAAAACTCCCAAAACAACCCTAGTAGGGAAAAAATGGAAGAAATCTTGGGAAAGGCAGTTCAAAGAGGCACTCTTTTCCAGGTAGGTTGGGCATGCAATGGGTGTCAAACAGAAAGGGGTAAATACAATACAATACACAGAACAGAACACAAGTAATCCTCAATAAAACATAATAGTGCAAGAGAAATAATACAAGTACAGAGCAGAGTTTAACAGTAGATGATATCACGTAATACAATTTGGATTTGTTTAGAGACCTGGAGACCTCAGCCATCCAGCTGCCTCCCCCTACTGGCCATTCAACAGCTGAGGCAGCACTGGGCCAGCCAATCCAATGAAAGGATCCCTCTACCCGACAATTCCGGCAATCCTCCATCAGAGATGTCTTTACATTAGGTTTGCAAAACAACTTGGCAGGTGGGCATTGGCACCAAGGTGAGGGTTAGTAACAAATTATAACTATCATATTAATTATATTTTAGTGCTAATGACCAACAACAGAGATGCAGTCTGTACAGGTAATCAGCAGCTCTAGTCAGGATATGCTAAACTGAAGTAGTGAGTCTTCAGCCGGGATATGAAAACTGAGACTAAAGGGGCATCTCTTATAGTAGCAGGCAGACCATTCCACAGATTATGGGTCCTGTAACTAAAAGCTGGACCTCCCACTGTTACTTTATTAATCCTTGGAGTCATAAGCAGACTGGGATCTTGAGATCATAGTGTGCGCTCTGGTTTGTAAGTCATGATAAGTTCAGATAAGTAAGTCGGACCATGGGCATTTAAGGCTTTATATGTTAAAAGGAGGATTTTGAAATCTGCTCTAAACTTAACTGGGAGCCAGTGTAAGGATTTAAGAACTGGAGTTGTGTTCATATTTCCTTGTTCTTGTAATAATTCTTACAGCAGCATTTTGGATTAACTGAAAGCTGTATAAAGAACAATTTGAACATCCAGTGAACACCGCACTGCAGTAGTCAATCCTACCAGAAATAAATGCATTAATTAAATTTCTCAGAATCCTGTTTATTTAGAAACCGCCTTAATTCCCAACATTTTTAAGATAGAAGAAACATGATTTAGACAGCTTTGTAATGTGCACTTTAAATGACATGCTAGAGTCAAAGACAACTCCTAGATTGTGGTCTGACTCTGTAAAATTAATGGCAATTCCAACAGAGTAAAATGTTGACAAAATATTGTTGCGATCAGCATCATTACCTCCAATAATTAACATCTCTGTTTTATCTGTGTTTAAAGACAAGTAGTTCTCATCCTTCCACTCCTTTAATTCACTAACATAACTAATTAAAGACAACATTGGAGAAACTTCATTTGATCTAAAAGAAAGGTATAACTGGGCGTCATCTGCGTACAAGTGAAAATTAACATTATATTTTCTAATGATAGATCCCAGTGGAAACTTGTAAAGTGAAAACAACAAAGGTCCCAGTACTGAGCCCTGCAGGACACCATATCTCACTTCTGTGTATATGATGGAGTACTGTCAGCACATTTCTATATGTATTGGAATCGATTTGATAAATAGGAACTAAACCAGGCAAGGATAGTGCTTGTAAGCCCAATGTTATTTTCTAGTCTGTGCAGTAAAATAAAACATCAAATACACAGTAATAGAGTGAAACATTAATAAAGCAAGTCTTAGGAAAAAATGCGTTTTGTGTTTTGCTTGTTAATTTTGTTCATTCTTGAGTCCCCATTACAATATGATCACATTAATCATTACAAAAATAACCCTGGCATATTTAATAGGAAAGCTGTAATAAAGTAATAAACAATTATGCATATGTATTAGTACTATATAAAATTTCAACTTTATTATTAGAATATTATGTATATAATAATAAGTTGCATTTATAGAGCGCCTTTCACAAACCCAAGGTCACCTTACATATAGATGGGAGAAAAAAAAAAAGATTACACAGAAGGCAAAAGTTCATCGAAGAGAAAAGTTTTCAGTTGAGATTTAAAGGTGGAGGAAGAGGAGCAGTCTCGGAGAGACTGAGGAAAAGAGTTCCAAAGTTGAGATGCCATAACACTGAAGGACCTGCCTCCCAGGGTGAAGAGTCTGGTGCGTGGACCAGTAAGGAGATTACTGCGCAAGGACCTGAGAGAGTGACAAAGAGTGTATGGAGCTAGGAGCCAAGTGAAGTAGAGAGGGTCAAGGTTATCTAGGGCTTTGAAGGCGAGAAGCAGAATCTTGAATATAATCTTTGATGGAACTGGTAACCAGTGAAGTTGGGACAGAACATGGGAAATGTGAGCAGAATGCTTTGTGTGGGTGAGGACTCTGGCTGCAGAGTTCCGAATGTACTGTAGCTTCTGTATAAATTTTGCAGGGATGCCAATGAAGAGGGAATTACAGTAATCAATATAACGCATTATGAAATCAGAGTCTGAACAATGTTACAGACATGATAGAATGATAGAATAAAATTTTGGACAGAGACCTAATGTGTAGCTCAAAATTAAGTGATGAATCAAGCAAAACACCAAGGTTTCTGACAACAGGAGCAGGTTTGACAAATGTACCAACAATAGAAACAGAGAAGTCAGATGCCTTAGAAAGTAGGGAGTTTGGGCTTACCAGTAACGCTTCCATTTTATTGGCATTAAGTTTGAGAAAGTTATTTTCCATCCATAGCTTGAGATCAGTCATGCAGTGAGTGAGTGTACTGGGAGGCGAGTCAGTAGAGGAGTGTGTACTAAGATATAACTGAATATCATCTGCATAGCAGTTGAATTTAAGGCCATGTCTGCCAATAATCTGACCCAAAGGAAGAATATAAAGTAGAAAGAGTAATGGCCCAAGGGTTGGACCCAGAGGGACACCCCTTGACACAGGTGAAGATCTATAACGACCGAGCATGACAAACTGTTGCCTATTAGAATATGATGTGAACCACTGGCAGGCTAAGCCATAGATCCCTACAGTGGAGAGATGAGAGAGGAGGATTTCATGATTAACAGTGCCAAATGCTGCACTTAAGTCAAGGAGGAGGACAATATTAAAGTGAACCACAGTCTGGAGACTGGAGAAGATCATTAACTATACTAACTATACTAACTATGAAAGAAAAACAGACTGAAAAGGCTCATAAAGGCTCGGTCCTGGTGCACCCTTTTGGCTGCAGGTTTTTGTTCCAACCAGATTCCTAATCACTGACAACACCTGATAGCACTGATCTCATTTAATTAGCTGGTATTTTTTTTTTCTTTTATTCGACATTCAGAAAAGCTTAGCAGCATGATTTTTACATTTATAAGATACTAGCAGAATATCCGTGCTTCGCAGCGGAGAAGTAGTGTGTTAAAGAAGTTATGAAAAAGAAAAGGAAAAATTTTTAAAAAAATGTAACATGATTGTTAATGTAATTGTTTTGTCATTGTCATGAGTGTTGCTGGCATATTTTATATATATATTTCTATCTATCTATATCTATATATATCTATCTATCTATCTCTCTATCTCTATATCTATATCTATCTATATCTATCTATATCTATATCTATATCTCTATACTAATAAAAGGCAAAGCCCTCACTCACTCACTCACTCACTGACTCATCACTAATTCTCCAACTTCCTGTGTGGGTGGAAGGCTGAAATTTGGCAGGTTCATTCCTTACAGCTTCCTTACAAAAGTTGGGCAGGTTTTATATCGAAATTCTACGCATAATGGTCATAACTGGAAGCAGTTTTTCTCCATTTACTGTAATGGAGATGAGCTTCAAGCCGTGGGGGAGTTTCGTGTGACATCATCACGCCTCCCACATAATCACGCAGTACATAGAAAGCCAGGAAGACCTCAAAAAGCTCTGAAGAAAACATGCATTATATAATTGAGAAGGCAGCGAAACAATAAGAAGCGAGCGAGTGACATATACTACCATATTCATGAGTTCTGCTACTTCGGAAACAAAGCACGATGTAAACCTACACTTTAAATTAAGTTCATAGACAGGCTGCCACTGGCGTTTGTAATTTAGTGCCTGCCCATATAAGGCCGTCCGTCAGCGGCAATCCAATAGCAAACTGCCACTAAATATTCACGGGTGAACGACTGTGCTTATGGAGAGGAAGATGAGATGGTCAGGGTGGTGTTTGACACAAACTTAGCGAAACTGCGAGAGAAAGTTTTAAGTGCCAGGACTAAGGTAACATTAAATACAGCCATGGACATAGCGAGATGGCACCAGCACAGCTGGGAACCTTCGATGCATGTACACCGAGTGGCTCACGTGAACTGGCGCAGTGCACAGATAAAAGCAACAGTTCCAAAGAGCGCTGAACAAAAACCGAATTACACAATTGAAAAGGCAGCAAAAAATATGAAGCGTCTGATACATATAAGCATATTCATAAATCTAGCTACTGCGGAAACAAAGCACACGTTGGAAAAAGTCAATGTCCCGCTAAAGGAAGACAGTGTAAAAAAAACCAGTGCATGCAGTGTGTCAGGTCTCAGATAAAGAAGAAGACGAGCTGTTTATTGATGCAGTAAGAAACGAATCGATGAATGAAACCTGTCATCTTTACAACGATTGACAAACACGGAATGTAACTTGAACACAACACATCCTACAAATACGAACCTGATTGAAAGAAATAATGATAATCAAATCCTTGATGACAGCAACACTCAGTAACACTCACAAAACAAATACTGTATATTGACAGTCATGTTACGTTATTTTTAAAATGTTCCCTTTTCTTTTCTAGCTTTTTAACACACTACTTCTCCGCTGCGATCGCTATATATATATATATATATATATATATATATATATATCCTGATCTACATACTCGAATAATGGATACTTTATTCGCCATCAATGATTGTTTTGGTAAAGCCATACTCAGTGTATTCATTAGATGAATGGTAAAAAAGTAAGAGCGAGGGAGGATGACTTATTGAGGCATGCAGGCTGTAGTGCTGCGTCAACTCTATCTGAATTGCGCGATCACATTTGAAAAAATATATCTTTTCAAGTTCTATTTAGTCCATATGTTTCAAACTCAAGGGCCGCGTGCCACATCCAACCCGGCGTGTAATTATATCCGCCCATGAGATCATTTTATATACTGTATTATTGTTATTAATGGCCCGGGTATATGAAGCGCTGGTAACACAATAAACTACAGATCCCATATACATATTATACATATACATACATATATATACATATATATACATACATACATACATACATATCTACATATATACTGTATATACACATATATATACAAATCTACGTATATATCTACATATATATATTAGGGGTGGGACTCGATTAAAAAAATTAATGTAATTAATTAGAGGCTGTGTAATAATTAATCTTGATTAATCGTATGTAATCACACATGAAAATTTGCCCCAAATGGCAATTTTTTTTTTTAATTTAAAAGGGCTTTAGTGGGTGACAGAATCAAATAATAGACATGGACATGGAATATTGTAAACTCAAGCTCTTTTAATGTCTGAAAAAAAAAATGTTTTTAAACTGCATTTCAATTCAAAACAGAAACAAAAATATCATCCCTGGCTATTTTTTTCTTCTTAAAAAAATAAGGCAGAAACATAAAAAAGGTAATTTGACCAGCTTAATCTTTAAACTGAGTAACCTTACCCAAAAATTTTGTACATTAGGCTAAAACAGTCTGATCATTTAACATTTTGTAATTAGATGTAATTAGAATTACTAACGGCCACGGAAGTCCAATGATCCCCAGTAAGAGCCACAAAGTCCGCTTTCTGTAATGCATCTAATTTTGCTTGCTTTTCAGTGTGCACAAAACCACGCTTTTATCAAGGCTTTTGTCGGGTAGTCTTTTGAAATGAAATTTTCCTCCGATCAGTCGTAGGAATGCGCTTTATTCCGACTCTAACATTTTTGTAGCTCTGATGTGTGCATCAATCTAATTGCAATCTAATGCATTGACAAAAGTTCTCCTTTGCTTGGAATTGAAAGTGTGATTAAATGTGTTATTTTTTTTTTTTAACGCGTTATGGAGTACATGCATCGAAGCTTCTCAGCTGTGCTTGTGCTAAGAAAAGGAAACATTTTAAAAATAACGTAACATGATTCTGCGTTAACCGCATATTTTTTCATACATCTCAAACCAAGGGGATGCGAGGGTAAAATGAATCGGGAAGCGCGGGTACATACTCAGTTCATCCCCTCTCGGGAATCGAACCTCGGATGTCAGCGCTAGAGGCAAAGCCTCTACAATTGCGCCACGGCGTGTGGCTTGTCTATTTGAGAGTATGTAGATCGGGGTATATATCTCCGCGTTTCGCAGAGGAGAAGTAGTGTGTTAAAGTTATGAAAAAGAAAAGGGAACATTTTAAAAATAATGTAACATGATTGTCAATATACAGTAATTGTTTTGTGAGTGTTATTGAGTGTTGCTGTCATTAAGGATTTGATTATCATTATTTCTTTCAATCAGGTTCGTATTTGTAGGATGTGTTGTGTTCAAGTTACATTCCGTGTTTGTCAATCGTTGTAAAGATAACAGGTTTAATTTATCGATTTGTTTCTTACTGCATCAATAAACAGCTCGTCGGCTTCTTTATCTGAGACCTGACACACTAAATGCACGGGTTTTTTTTTTTTAACAGTCTTCCTTTAGCAGGATATTGACTTTTTCCACCGTGTGCTTTGTTTCCGCAGTAGCTGCACTTATGAATATGCTTGTATGTATCTGACGCTTCATATTTTTTTGCTGCCTTCTCAATTGTGTAATTCGGTTTTTGTTCAGCACTCTTTGGAACTGTTGCTTTTGTCTGCGCACTGCGTCAGTTCACGTGAGCCGCTCGGTGTACATGCATCGAAGTTTCCCAGCTGTGCTGGTGCCATGTCGTGCTATGTCCACGGCTGTATTTAATGTTAGCTAAGACCCGGCACTTAAAACTTTCTCTCACAGATTTCACTGAGTTTGTGCCAAACACCACCCTGACCATCTCATCTTCCTCTGCATAAGCACAGTCCTTCACCCGTGAATATTTAGCGCCAGTGTTTCTATTGGATTGCCGCTGATGGACGGCCTTATATGGGCAGGCACTAAATTACAAACGCCTGCAGCCTGTCTATGAACTTAATTTAAACTTTAGGTTTACACCGTGCTTTGTTTCCGAAGTAGCAGCACTCATGAATATGGTTGTATATGTCACTTGCTCGCTTCTTATTGTTTCACTGCCTTCTCAATTATATAATGCATGTTTTCTTCAAGGCTTTTTGGAACTCTTCCTGGTTTTCTACGTACTGCGTGATTATGTGGGAGGCGTGATGATGTCACACGAACCTCCGCCCCCCACGGCTTTCGAGCTCAACTCCATTACAGCAAATGGAGAAAAATAGCTTCCAGTTATGACCATTACACGTAAAATTTCGAAATGAAACCTGCCCAACTTTTGTAAGGAAGCTGTAAGGAATGAACCTGCCAAATTTCAGCCTTCCACCCACACGGGAAGTTGGAGAATTAGTGATGAGTCAGTGAGTGAGTCAGTCAGTCAGTCAGTCAGTCAGTCAGTCAGTCAGTCAGTCAGTTAGTCAGTCAGTGAGGGCTTTGCCTTTTATTAGTATAAATTTAGAAATATTTTTGCTTTTGCTATAATGTTTAACTCTCTTTTGTTGATTTCATTATACGTTGCCCTTTCTCTGTGCAGCTTTTACCCTTCGTTGCATCTTAATAATGACAATTAAAAACAAGCAGAGCAGACACGCAGGCAAACAGCACAGAATAATCAAAAGCCACTACTTTAGAGTCAGACCCACTAATTATTTACTAATTAGTGAATTTCCCCTTGAGATTAATAAAGTATCTAGTAAATAATGAATTAATTAAAGAATTAGAAGACCTAGAAAAGTAAAATGAAAATCACGATGAAAAAACTGTTAAAAAGAAAAAAAAATACATTATTTCTATATAACTGCTTAGTATATTTTAATATTTTTTTTTTTAACAAACTTAGTTTTCTAATTTCTATATTGTTCCCTAAACACATAACTTGAGAAATATCAATTCACTTAATTAGTTCAATTAAAAACAGAAGCTGGTTGGAACAAAAACCTGCAGCCACAGGGGTTCACCAGGACCGTGTTTGGGAAACACTGGTCTAGAAGAAAGGCACGGAGTTGTGTAGCAACCAGGTGTTCCATTACCTTAGCCAGAAAAGGAAGATTAGAGATAGGCACGTAACTGAAGAGAGAAGAAGGATCCAAGTCAGGTTTTTTAAGGATTGGGGTAACTGCAGCAGTTTTGAGGGCAGTAGGTACAGAACCTGAAATGAAATATGCATTTATGAATGACACAACAGGAATACGAATTATGGATGAGCATGTCTTAAGCAGAGAAGTGGGAGTAGGATCACGCAGACAGTAAGATGGAAGTAGATGTATTAATATACAGGGTGAGCCGATAAAAAGTAACCCATTTCAAACATTTATTCTACAAAAACGCTACAAGATTAAATAAATTTCATTATGACACAAGAAAGGGTATACAAAAACAGATTTTATTCACTGTGTTTTTAAAAATGATGTCTTCAAGATGGTGGCCATCATTAGCAATCTACTCTTCGAGATGATTTCTGAACGTTCGCACAACTTGTTCGTCCATTTCAAGGGGATGAGCGGTGATTTTGTGGTGAATAGTTTTCTTCAGGGCTTCAAGGTTGTGAGGTCAGTGTGTGTACACCTTGGACTTGAGATAGCCCCACAAGAAGAAATTGCACGCTACACATTTCTTTCACTATCTTCAAATCAGGAACTTTGTTAAAACAGAACCTTCCAGATTTTCCTCATCTTGCACCCTCAACCATGCTGGAAAAATTATTGCTCAATTTCAAGAAGTTAGACTCCATCTCTACAATATATAAAATCATTTTACAATCCCTCCCTTTCAAAGATCCAAGAGTACATTGGGAAAAAGATCTCTCAATTAATATATCAGAAAAGGAGTGGAAAGTAGCAAAGCAGAGAATTCACTCAAGCTCCATATGCGCAAAGCATACAATTATACAACTCAAAATTATATATCGAGCACATCTGTCTCGACTAAAACTCTCCAAAATGTTTCCAGGACATGATCCAACCTGCGAACGTTGCAACCAAGTCCCAGCCTCAACAGGTCACATGTTCTGGGCCTGTACCAAATTAACATTATTCTGGACAAAAATTTTTAATCACCTGTCAGACAGCCTTGGACTCACAATCCCTCCTAACCCATTAACAGCTGTGTTTGGGGTTCTTCCAGAGGGGTTTAAAGTGGAGAAAGACAAACAAATTGTGATTGCATTCACTACACTGTTGGCACGCAGACTCATTCTGATAAACTGGAAGAATCCAAACTCTCCTCTATTAAGTCAGTGGGAAACCGATGTGCTATATTATTTGAAATTGGAAAAAATCAAATACTCAGTTAGAGGATCTGTACAGACCTTTTCAAAACATGGCAGGATCTAATCAGTAATATTTTAAAATAAGTTCATAAAGCACAGAGAATTTTTTTTTTTTTTAAATTAGGTATGTTTACAAGCCTTAAATTTAACGTTATTTGGCTTGCTCTCTCTCAGGGGTGGGGATCGATCTGTTCTTAACTCAATTTTTCTTTTTGTAAAATCTTGATTGCTTTGTATGGATTGTAATAAAATTAATAAAAATTAAAAAAAAAAAAAAAAAGAAGAAATTGCACAGAGAGAGATCAGGCAAACATGAAGCCCACCAGACATCACTGCGCAGGGAGATCAGCTTCCTAGGAAATATCTTCTGCAAAACTTGCATGGATCTCCATGCCGAATGAGCTGTTGCTCCATCCTGTTGAAAACAGGTACCCACCACATCTATTTCTTCCAGTTGGGGCCACAAAAAGTTCTCTAGCATTTCAATATAACGTTCTGAAGTGATGGTGACCGGTGCTCCCCCATCCTCAAAAAAGTAAGGGTTTACAATGCCAAATTCTGCAATGACTCACCAAAATGTAACACACTCAATATGCAGGGCTCTTTGATGAAGTTCAAGAGGGTTGGTTTCAGTCCAATAGCGAAAGTTTTTCCTTTTTATGCAACCACTCAAATGCAAATGTGCTTCATCAATGCACAGGACAATGGCATCTTGATGAACGGTTTGCAGAATGTTCATGCACAACTCTCTATGGCTCTCCCAGTCTCCCTCAGATAGTTCCTGCACTACCATCATTTTGTACGGATGGAAATTAAAGTTCTCATGCAAAATCCTCCTCAAGGATGTGTTGGAAATGCCTAAGGCAGAAGCATGTTTATGTGCTGAACATCTAGGAGACTGCAAAATTGATGCCCTTACAGCTTACATGTTTTCAGGTATTCATACAGTCCAAGGATGGCCTGGAGATTTTCTGTTCAATGTTACACCCATCTGTCTAAATTAAGCCACCCAGAGAAGAATTGTTTTCAATTTGGAACATCAATGTTAGGAGGAATGCTGAAGTGTCTCATGTCTAAGACAACTCGCATTCTTTGATTTTTCTCAGAGGCTTCTCCAACAGGCATTTCAGTGTATACCTGCATATTCCATGCATAAGATGAAGCAGCATCAAAGAGCCCAGATACTGATTCTGTATTTGGCAGGTTTATTTATTTTATATTTTTGTTGATTTTAATTACAAACATAACATTCCATTCAGTCATGTTAAAATTAACAAATTAAGGCAAAATTCAACCCCCACCCAAGAGAAAGAGAGAGGAGCAAGCAACCGGTGATATTTCAGTTCTGATATTAATTGTAGTTTAAGTTTTTATTTTATTTTATAACATTATTTTTATTTCTAGTTCTAGTTTTCAGTAGGGTCAAGAATTTTTTTTTTATTTAGTTTGGTGTTTACAATTTTACATAGTTCTGGCTTTTTTTTTCATAATATTAGTACAAAAGACCACAAATGCTGGCCTATACATATTTCAATGCAAGTTGTGCTTCAGTCAGCAAAATACACTCACAGCTCATAATGTCATTAAACACAGTTGGACAATCAATGATCAAACAGATTAAGTGAGCTAATGAGTATAGCCAGCAAGATCAAATCTTTCAACCCACGAAACCAGTCTGTGCAAGCACAGTGTTAAGCTTTAACACTAAAATTACCAGACCCAACAAAAAAAACTAGTACATCCGGCACACCTTAAATCCCTTTGCATCTCTCCGTCAGCCACTTTTGACTTGTAAATGAGTCGATAAGCCCAAGCAGCCTGCTATACCATCCCCCCCAACACCTCAGAATGGGAAAGAAGTTCTCCCATTTCCTCTTTGATTGATTATCTGGGAAGTGAACTACCCAGAATTGCAAGAGGAAATATTTTGATGTGTGTTTTGTGTCTACAACAATCTATGTAAACACATCGTTAAAACAGAAACGTTTTCATGTTTTAGTAATAAATGACAAAATGTAGACATCAACTGTATAATGTGTGAAGGCTGATGGCCAAATATGAAATAAACATATTCACAAAAGGTGCAAGTACAACACAATAACTTCCGTGCTGCAGTGGATTGAATTGCCGACTTATAATCCAGAGGTTGTGAGTTTGAAACCAGATCCCCACAAATTTACCATTTTGAGCAGTGAGCTACTCTTATTGTTAGTATTATACAATAAAAACATACATTTGTTTTGTGGCTGTAACAGCCGGTGTAAATTTATAGCACTTGTAAAAGTTAGTGGTTTTTTTTCACTTTTATTCTCTCAGTCATGATCACAATACATACTACCGCCCCCCATAGAGGGATCTGACACTGTTAGTTTTTATTTGAAACTGGGAATAACTGTAGATGTGAGTGGTGTTTTGAGACAATGGAACTGGACGTTCTCTGATATGGATGGATAAAAGCCGACACACAAATGCTAGTGAATCTGCCTTATTTGTATCTCACTGTCACTTGATTTTTTTATTCAGTTTTACTAAGTGTTCCTGCTCACGCTGAATTAGTATGCACCTTATGGTCCATGATGTAAAAGCCACACTCACAAAAAAACAGAGACATAGGTATATATATGATATTTGGAGTTATTCATTTTATGACCTGTCTAGTACATTTTGGAAAACATGGTACGGATGCAACGTTATTCATATTCATTCGACCACCTTCTTGCGCTTGTAATCAGTCCCCACATGTTGCTGTATAGTGCTATATAGCTCCAGGATATGCAGAGGAAAGAATAGTACAGAGGGGTCAATTCAGCGCTATATGCAATCATCAGATTCAAATGTTAACAGTGCACACACACGGAAGGACCATCCTTCCCACATTTACGACATGCGTACCCATTGCAATGTACACACTTCCCTCTATGCTTTGATTCCTATTACACTGAAAGGGCACCTGACACTGACTCAGTTTACTTTCGGGGGAAAGCAGCTGTCTTTGACCAGAAGCTTGTCGATGTTGCATCCTCTTTTGCTTTATCCATCACCTTTTACTAACCAGATATGTGGACTAACAGACTGAGTGACCAGCTGACTACATCTTATAGACAATACACTTAAAAAAAAAAACACCTTACAGGACTTTCTCTAGAGATGGTTATCTTATCTCTACATTTTATTAGTTCATTGTTCTCTTCTTTCAGGGTTAAATCATCTAAGGTTTATAAATTTTGCTAACATTTGAACAAAAAGGTTGTTAAAATGAAAGGAAAAAATCACTTTACTGTCTCAATATAAGTTAGAGTATTCTTCAGTACACCTTGCCTGATGAAGGGGCCTTAGCTGCCTTGAAAGCTTGTATTTGTAATCTATTTAGTTAGCAAATATAAGGTGTCACTTCACCCTACTTTCTCCTGAGGAGCATTTGTAATGCAGGTGCGCACACAAGGTCCTTGGCCACTGGTGTCTGCAGACTCTATGTTGACAATGTCTGCTGCCAGTACTGAAGCAGTGACGTGCGGTGAGGTTAATGGCTGGTGAGGCACTTTCTCCTTCCTAGTCAGACCAAAAGAGTAGCTTAATCACTATTCAATTGGCGGCATGCACATTGACTACTGCTTATGTTTCGTATCTCATCAGCATTTTTTTTTTTACACACAGTTATTTAACACTAAAATTACCAGAGTCTACGAAAAAACTCGTAGATCCGGCACACCTTAAAACCGTTCACACTTCTCTGCCAGCTTCTTTTGTCCTGTAAATGTGCCAATTAAGACGAGCAGCAAGCAGCCGGCTATTCTATCCCCCACCATCGCAGAATGCGCACAAACTTCTCCCAGCTCATGCCTTGATTGATTACCTGGGAGTTAAGTGGAGTTTTAGAGTGGAAATAATAGATCGTTATCCCAGAGGGGACTGGGCGGTCTCATGGTCTGGAATCCCTACATTTTTTATTTTTTCTCCAGTCGTCTGGAGTTTTTTTGTTTTTTCTGTCCCCCCTGGCCAAAGAACCTTACTCTTATTCGATGTTAATTAATGTTAATTTATTTTGTTTTCTTATTGTGTCTTTTATTTTTTCTATTCTTTATTATGTAAAGCACTTTGAGCTACTGTTTGTATGAAAATGTGCTATATAAATAAATGTTGTTGTTATTTGGAACACACGCATTTCATGTTGGTTCTGTTTCTACAGTAATCTGTGTAAACACATTGTTAAAACAGAAACTGTCTTACAAAATAGTTACAAAATGTAGGCATAAACTATAGAATGTGTAAAAGCATGAAGTCCAAACGTCAAATAAACACTTTCACAAAAGGCTAAAGGACATTAACACAGCTTCTGTAGCACAGTGGTAAGAGTCGCTGACTCCGCGCAGTGGGCTGGCTGTGCTTTAGAGACCAAAGTTCAATTCCCCACCTGGGGAGACACTGTTTTTTTTATTATCTTTTTAACATCAAAACGGACATAAAATTTATAAACTGGTATGCACTGTCAGTTAATGAGATCGTTATATTTTCATGTGGGAGGCTCCTTTTAAAATATTGTTTAACAATTGAGACTGCAATTAACATGAACAAGTGTCCTTATAACTGTTACTTTTAAGATCCATAACACAGACAGACAGACAGAGCACTGCGTAATAGAGAGACAGACAGGCAGAGAAGTCACTAGATACTGTATATAAATAAACAGGGAAGGCACATGTACTGAAGAAAAAAAAAAATCAACATGTGCCTTGGTCCTGCTTGCACTGAATAAGCTCATGAGCTCTAACCCCTCCCCCCGATCTGAGTCTAAGTAACAGCGCAAGTACTGATGCAAACAAAGTGTAATCAAGAGTCGCCGGTTCAATCCCCACTCACTCATATATTTGCCGTTTTCAGTAGTAAGCTGCTATTTGTGTTAATATTATACAGTACACACACACTTGGTTTGCGTCTGTACTTGCGCTGATACTTAGAGTCAGATCGGGGGAGGGGAGGGGTTAGAGCGCGTGAGCTTATTCAGTGCAGTTGGAACAACGCACATGTTGATCTTTTTTTTCTTCCAGTACATGTGCCTTCCCTGTTTATTCATATACAGTATCTATTGACTTATCTGCCTGTCTGTCTCTCTGTTACGCAGTGCTCTGTCTGTCTGTCTGTCATGGATCTTAAAAATAACAGTTGTAAGGACACTTGTTCATGTTAATTGCAGTCTCAGTTGTTAAATATTTTAAAAGGAGCATCCCACATGAAAATATAACAATCTCATTAACTTACAGTACATACCAGTTTATAAATTTTATGTCCATTTCAGGTTAAAAAGAAAATACATTAAATCATTTATCAATCGACACACGCTGTACGCAGGCAAGCAGGCAGTGAGAGTAGGGATAAAGACGCTAGATAGATTGTATACAACAGGCAAAAATAGCGACCACTTGATAACAGTATTAGCTATAGTGAATGAAAGCATGAATTAATCAACAGAAATAACCGCAATCGACATTTTAAACTTAACAATTTACTTAGGGGAAAAAAAAAAGAAAAACGCCCCAGCACGCAGAAAGCAGACGCTTGCAGGCAGGCAGGCAGCGCGGCCATAGTTAAAAAAAAAAAAAAAAGTAACACTTCCTCCCTAGCGAGGAATCGAAATCGAGTCTCAGACATGGTAAGAATACTGCACTCTAAGAGGATAATCTTAGCACTACGCCACAGAAGTTGTTGTGTTGTTTTTGGACCTTTTGTGAAGGTGTTGATTTGATCTTTGAAAATCAGGCTTCACACATTCTATAGTTTATGCCTACATTTTGTAACATTTATTACTAAAATATGACAAAGTTTCAGTTTTAGCAATGTGTTTACACAGATTACTGTAGAAAGCAGTTGAGTCACTCCCAGATAATCAAACAAGGCATGAGCTGGGAAAACTTAGTGAACGTTCTGCGACGGTGGGGTGTGGAATAGCCGGCTGCTTGCTGCTCCTGTTAATCGGCACATTTAGAAAACAAAGGACACTGGCGGAGAAGTGAGAACGGTTTTAAGGTGGGCCGGATCTACGAGTTTTTTCGTAGACTCTGGCAATTCTAGCATTAAGGTATATATTTGGCTAAGAAAGAATGTTACATTTATAGCGACTAGAGAGAGCGCATTTAGCTCTGCACCCTCTATGTGTTCTAAATTTGCCGCGGCAATTTCACAATTCACACTCATACAGCATAAATGAAAGTATAGAGTGGTGTACAAAAAAAAAAAACGGATTTCAAATTTGACCTTAATTAAAATATTTAGTTGTTTTTAAAAGCTTTTAATTTTGATACTTTAATCAATTTTAATACAGACTGTTCAACAAAAGGATAACAAGAAAAACAAAAGAAAATATTTTATTTAAGGTCAAAATTTAGTTTTAAAATATTGGATTTTTTTTTCTTAGTCTAATCCCATCTTTTATAAAATTGAAAACAGTTTATGGTCTTACCTTTATTTTTAAATGAAGTTCATGTGCATATCCTTCTCCACGAAAATCCCTGTCATTTTCTTGTAAAAGTCCTCCTTATTTTACTTTAGTTTTAAAAGTCCTAAATCTTCCATTTTGGCTGTCAGTCAGAACAAAAAAATAGTGCACCCGACTTTCTGATATCACTAACGTATTGGTGCATACAGCCTCTGAATAGAAAAACAGCAGCAACAAGAACCTGTTGGGCTCACATCTGCCCCCTTCAGTGCGGCAGGGTACTGTCTGCCTCACCTTGTGCCTTTCACTGTGGTTTTATGTCCAATCTGCAAGATTAGATATGTCACACACATTCACTAAAGATATCAGCCAGACTGTTAAAAAAAAAAATGAGGGTGTACAATAAAACGCATGTGCAAATATTATATTGGCGACATACAGAGAGACAGCAACAGGCACGCGCCAATTGCATGCAACAACCCATGGTATGAGGGATAGTGCAGTCAGAGGTGAAGCTCGTCTTGTCGCTACTGCACCTCGGGTTTATCCCCTATATTTGATCAGGAAATGTGCAAATTCAGCAATTTCGACTATAAAAACAATCAAAATTATTGGAATCACACAGACAACAGTGGACAAATTTATTTTATCATTATTAGTTTTTTTTTTTCTGTTCATGATGACCACTAAGTAATAATCCCTGCACTGAAGCAAGACTCTTTTCTTCTTCACGCATGCTACATTTGCTTTTATTATCATCGGCTCTGTAATTAAAGTATTTCCCCACATTAAATCCTCACTTTCTACCCACAAACATCTGAGCAAAACTCACCATCATCAACCACAAGTGCTTACTGCTTCAACCTGACGAGCCAAATGTGCTCAACAAACAAATAACGGTCCTTTATGGAAGTTGTGCTACTACAGTAAGCCCAAGTTACAAGATCACCACATAGTGAACAGAGCAACATAACTGAGGGTGACCTACAAACAACCCCTTTGTACGACTGAACCCGACTGAACGAAAATGCTACTGCTGTGTTTTTCATTTTAACTCAATTTTCATTCTTGTTTTAGTTTGTTCACATATCACTAATTTATTTAGTTTTAGTTTCTCCGTTTGCCTTAATTTCAGTTCTCATTCTTGTAAAACTAAAAACAGTATTTTTAGCTCTAGTTCTTGTTATGAACATATTACTGCTAGCAACCAAAGCTACTCTACAAAAGGAGCAAGAAAAGAAGGGTATCCTTTTCCCCAAAATGGAAGCTTATTCTAAAATGTTATTGATTAGATCCTGCCATATTAAAATAAAAAAGTTCTGAACAGATCGTCTAAGTGAGAATTTGATTTTTTTCTAATTTCAAGTAGTATAGAACATCCTGTAGTGTAGTAAAGGAAATTACAGTTTGTTTGTCCTTCTCCACGTTAAGGCCTTCTGGGAGAACACCAAACAGAGCTGTTAATGGATTAGGAGCGATTGTGACACTAAGGCTCTCGGATAGGCATAAAAAGATTTTTGCCAAAATGTTGTTAATTTAGTAAACCGTGAGGATGAAGCTAGACTGCAACTTTCACAGGTTGAATCTTGCCCTGGAAACATTTTGGACATTTTAAATGAGATAAATGCACTCAATGAAAGATTTTAAGTTGAATAACTGAATGTTCTGCACATATGGAGCTCGAGTGTATTCAGTGCATGGCTTCCTTATACTGCTTTTCTGAAATATTAAGTGACAAATCCTTTTCCCAATGTACTCTGGGGTCTTTGAAAGGAAGAGACTTCAAAATATTTTTATAAATTCTACAGATGCTATATGAGTGTTCAAGGTGAGGAAAATAGAAGAGGTTTTGTTTGGCTAAGTTTCTGGCTTGAAAGTATTGGAGGTATTGTGTTGAAGAAAGTTGTATTTGAAGCCTAATTATTTGTAGGATGCAAAGACATTATCTATCTACAAGTCTCTTATGTGTTTTAATCCCAGACATTGAATAGTGTATATGTTTGAGAATGTGGAAAAAGGTGGTTGTTAAGCAGAAGGGCAACAGATAAAAGCTTTTCTCTCTTAAACTGCTTCCTACATTAGTTCCATATTCTGAGGGAATAAAGGATAATTGGATTTTTCATGTAATGATGGTAGTTTGTACTAACTGTGACACAGCAGGGATTATAAAGAAGTACTTTAACATTTATTTCTAATTCAGGCCAGGCTTATGGATATTTATCAATTTGTGTTGACACCCAGGTCTTCATAGCTTGTATATTTGCCGTCTAGTAATAAAATTGAAAGTTGGGTAGTGGCATGCCCCATTCTGATTTAGTTCGTTGTAGTGTCACCCTTTGGATGCGTGGATGTTTCGAATTCCAAATAAATGAAATCTAATTTCTTAAAAAATGGATTTGTCAATGTATATCAGGATGCTCTGAAATAGGATGTGCAACTTGGGAATGATGGTCATCTTAACGTTGATTATCCCTTCTAATGTAAGGTGCCGGGTAGACCATCTAGTCATATCTATTTCATTTTTTCCAAGCAGTCAGAAAGATTTTGTTGAAAAACGGCTTTGTATTTACTTGTAATATTTACTTCTAGATGTTTAAACTGATCTGCAAAGATAAATGGGAAGGTAACTAGTCTGATATTACATGCAAGAGAATTCAATGGAAAAAGCAAGCTTTTATTCAAATTGACTAAGTCCAGATATCTTTTGAAAATCTGCTAATGCATTTGGGACTGCTGGCACAAAATTTTGTGGGTCTGATATACACAGTACCATGTCATCTTATATAGTGATATTTTCTGTTCCTTCCCTGAGAATCCCCTGTATCTCTGATGTGTTTTGAAAGTACACAGCCAATGGTTCAATGGCGATTGCAAAGAGCAAAGGTGATAAGGGGACATCCTTGTCGAGTAACATATTCTAGTTTGAAGTTATCTGAAATAATGTTAATACAAACTGAGGCTTCTGGACTAGTATTAAGTAGTGTGATCCATGCACATATGTTTGGGCCAAACCTAAACTTGTGCATTGTGGTGAATAGGAAGTCCCATTCAACCACATCAAATGCATCTAAAGATAATAGGATCTCTGGGGTGTTAAGATATAATGGGTAAATACATTATATTAAACAAGATTTGAAGGTTAAAAGTGTCTACCTTTGATAAATCCAGTTTGGTCTTGTGATATTACAAAATGAAACACTTTCTTAATCCTTCTAGCTAGAATTTGGAGAGTATATTAACAGCATTATTCATAAGAGAGATTGGTCAGCACACTGGAGTGTTTCCTTGTTCTTAGGAAAGATGGTAATGGATGCTTGGCGAAGAGTTTGAGGTAGATTTTTTTTTCTTTGGCTTATTTAAACGCTGCTAATAATAGTGGAGTTGACTTGAGTTTTTTTTTTTTGTTTAATTCCATCAGGTAACAACCAGGGCCCATCTGCTTTCCCACTTTGAAGTGAGTTTATAGCATCGAGTAATTCTGAAAGTGTCAGAAGTATATTCAGTTCCGCAGCACTAAGAATATCTAGCTGTGGTATCTCTAATGAATCAAGAAATGTATCTGATGCTGTATTATCTTCTTTAAGCTGAGTAGAATATAAGGAACTAGCAAAATACCCGCGCTTCGCAGCGGAGAAGTAGTGTGTTAAAGAAGCAATGAAAAAGAAACATTTTGAAAATAACGTAACATGATTGTCAATGTAATTGTTTTGTCACTGTTGTGAGTGATGAGTGATGGGTTCCCAGCTGTGCTGGTGCCATCTCATGCTATGTCCATGGCTGTATTTAATGTTACCTTAGTCCTGGCACTTAAAACTTTCTCTTGCAGTCTCGCCGAGTTTGTGCCAAACACCACCCTGACCATCTCATCTTCCTCTGCATAAGCACAGTCGTTCACCTGTGAATATTTAGTGGGAGTTTGCTATTGGATTGCCGCTGACGGACGGCCTTTCATGGGCAGGCACTAAATTACAAACGCCAGTGGCAGCCTACCTATGAACTTAACTTAAAGTGTAGGTTTACATCGTGCTTTGTTTCCGAAGTAGCAGAACTCATGAATATGGTTGTATATGTCACTCGCTCGCTTCTTATTGTTTCGCTGCCTTCTCAATTATATAATGCATGTTTTCTTCAGCGCTTTTTGGAGGTCTTCCTGGTTTTCTATGTACTGCGTGATCACGTGGGAGGCGTGATGTCACACGAAACTCCGCCCCCACGGCGTTCAAGCTCTTCTCCATTACAGTAAATGGAGAAAACCAGCTTCCAGTTATGACCATTACGCGTAGAATTTCGAAATGAAACCTGCCCAACTTTTGTAAGGAATGAACCTGCCAAATTTCAGCCTTCCACCCACACGGGAAGTTGGAGAATTAGTGATGAGTGAGTGAGGGCTTTGCCTTTTATTAGTGTATGTATATATATTAGAATTAGAACAATCTAGACGAGAACAGGCCATTCAGCCCAACAAAGCTCGCCAGTCCTATCCACTTGCTTCCTCCAAGAAAACATCAAGTCGAGTTTTGAAAGTCCCTAACGTCTTACTGTCTACCACACTACTTGGTAACTTATTCCAAGTGTCTATCGTTCTTTGTGTAAAGAAAAACTTCCTAATGTTTGTGCGAAATTTACCCTTAACAAGTTTCCAACTGTGTCCCCGTGTTCTTGATGAGCTCATTTTAAAATACAAGTCTCGATCCACTGTACTAATTCCCTTCATAATTTTAAACACTTCAATCATGTCACCTCTTAATCTTCTTTTGCTTAAACTGTAAAGGCTCAGCTCTTTTAATCTTTCCTCATAATTCAACCCCTGTAGACCTGGAATCAGCCTAGTCGCTCTTCTCTGGACCTTTTCTAGTGCTGCTATGTCCTTTTGTAGCCTGGAGACCAAAACTGCACACAGTACTCAAGATGAGGCCTCACCAGTGCATTATAAAGGTTGAGCATAACCTCCTTGGACTT
The DNA here is from genome assembly GCF_016835505.1 of Polypterus senegalus. Taxonomy (NCBI): domain Eukaryota; kingdom Metazoa; phylum Chordata; class Cladistia; order Polypteriformes; family Polypteridae; genus Polypterus; species Polypterus senegalus. Next base: position 69,003,974 of record NC_053169.1, on the reverse strand, counting down.
GTACTCCACAGATCGTGCTATATAACCTAACATTCTGTTAGCCTTCTTAATGGCTTCTGAACACTGTTTGGAAGTTGATAGCTTGGAGTCCACTATGACTCCTAAATCCTTCTCATAAGGTGTACTCTCGATTTTTCCGCCCATTGTGTATTCAAACCTAATATTTTTACTTCCTATGTGTAATACTTTACATTTACTGACATTAAATTTCATCTGCCACAAATCTGCCCAAGCCTGTATGCTATCCAAGTCCTTCTGTAATGATATAGCAGTTCCAAATTATCTGCTAATCCACCTATCTTGGTATCATCTGCAAACTTAACCAGCTTGTTACTTATATTCCTATCTAAATCATTTATATATATTAAAAATAGCAGCGGCCCTAGCACTGACCCCTGTGGAACACCACTCTTAACATCGGCCAGTTCTGATGAGGTTCCTCGCACCATCACCCTCTGCTTCCTGTGTCTGAGCCAATTCTGCACCCATCTAAAAACATCACCCTGAATTCCCACTTCTTTTAACTTGATGCCCAACCTCTCATGTGGCACCTTATCAAATGCTTTCTGAAAGTCAGATAAATAATATCATAAGCTCCACTTTGATCGTATCCTTTTGTTGCCTCCTCATAGAATTCCAACATGTTAGTAAAACACGACCTCCCCCTTCTGAACCCATGCTGACTGTTCAGAATAACTCCTGTCCTTGTCATGTGTTGCTCAATCTTATCCTTAATAATTCCTTCCATTAATTTTCCTGTGATGCTTGTTAAGCTTACTGGCCTATAGTTGCTTGGATCTGCCCTGTCACCCTTTTTATATAATGGGATGATATTTGCCATTTTCCAGTCCTTTGGAATCTCTCCAGTGCACAGTGACTTCCTAAAAATGTGTGTCAAGGGTTTATATATGTACTCACTAGCCTCCTTAAGAACACGAGGATAAATATTATCTGGGCCTGGTGATTTGTTTGATTTTATCTTATTTAATCTGAGCAGCACTTCTCCCTCTACAATTTCCAAATCCCTCAGTACCTCCTTAGTAGTTGCGTTTACCTCTGGCAGGTTATCCACTTGCTCACTTGTAAACACCTCAGAAAAATGTAAGTTTAGGGCATCTGCTATTTCATTGTCTGTATCTTTTAATTCCCCTTTACTATTCCTGATGAACTTGACCTCCTCCTTAACTGTTCTTTTACTACTAAAATACTGAAAGAATCTCTTGGGGTCTTCTTTGCCTTATCTGCTATATTCCTCTCAACTGTCTTTTAGCCTCCCTGATATCCTTCTTAATGGTTGCCCTCATTTTCTCATACGCGCTACGGTTATATATATATGACAACAACACTCATATCAATGACAAAACAATTACATTAACAATCAAGTTACGTTATTTTTTAAAATTTTCCTTTTCTTTTTCATAACTTCTGTAACACACTACTTCTCCGCTGCGAGGCGCGGGTATTCTGCTAGTTAAAGATAAGCTGTTCCATTTCTTTACTAGTCAAGAGGTTAGATTGTGATTGCAAAACCTGTCTTTTCCTATAGTGTGCCTCATTTGAAGACCTGGAGTATTCTAGACCTATTCTGGTAATTTGACTGATTAACTTAGACATCTTCTTGGTTTCCAGTTTATTTTGTGAGAAAGATATGAAATAATCGGTCCTGTTAAAAATGCCTTCAGAGTTTCCCAGAGTATACCTGCAGAACTTCTGAGGATGCATTTCTCTCAAGAAAAAAATCTATTTACTTGGATATGAACTCTGTTCAGTTCTCATCAGCAATGACAGGAGTTTAAGATGCCATTTACAAGATAAGTATGTTGGACACAGTAATTAAAGGTCCATGATCAGAGGGGCATGGTCAGAGATAACAATAGCATTGTACTGTACTTATAAGATTTGAGACTGGGCAAAAACTTAGTCTATGAGGAAATAATAAATTATTGAGTAGCAACGATGTACAGGTAAGAAGAAGAAATATGCTCATAGGTTAGAATATAAGAACTTCCATGGGTCAGATAAGTTATGATCCATTACAAACTGTGTAAATATCTTTTCAGTTTTAGACATTATCACCGTTGTATCTGAGGATCTATCCTAGTCTGGATTTAAAACACAATTGAAAACTCTGACCATTATATTTTGAGAGTGTTCTCATTTGGGATTCATACAAATACATTTTGGAAGAAAGCTCTATTACCTGCATTATGGGCATAGACATTAATCAAAATCATTTGAGTATTAGATAAATTGCCCATCACCATGGCATATCACCCTTCAGAATTCAGGTATTGTCACACACGCCCAGGTTGGGGGAAAAAAAAAAAAATTGTGTGGGTTTTTTTGGATATGTAGGTCCCATTTTCAGTGTTTCCAATAGCGACACAAAAGTTAAAGAAAGCAGAGTAAGAAACTATGGAAAAGGAATTGAATGATTTTTCTTGTGAAATTAGACAAAGAAAGGCTATTTTGCTACCTTAATAAATTCAAGTCTTTTTATTTTGTCATTTAATTAAAACAAATACTGCTTCTCTGAGTTTGGACAGTGAGCACATTTGTGTTAAGTATATCAGCTAACTGCTGTTTTGTAAACAACAGTGTAGTTATTAAGCAAATTAAGCAAAACTCTTTTTTAAACTAGGGAATGGGGGTGGGCAGGGAGTTTAGGACAGGCCAGATTTAGATTTATACATAGAAGAACAAACAATGGTGTAGAAATAAAAATGCATAGCAATGTAAATTCTAAGAAAACACGTAAATGTAGAAGGAGTAACATTAAAAAATAGCTTGCCTTAATGCTAGAAGTGTCAAAAATTAGGTGAGTGTTTTGGAGTTGTACGTAGCAGAGCATAATTATGATATTATAGCAATAACGGAAACCTGGCTAAATAACAAAGATGGGGATGAGTGTAACAGAGGGATACACATTTTTTAGGAAGGATAGACAGAACAGAAAAAGAGGTGGGGTTGTTGTTTATGCCAAACAGTGTGTGTTATAGACCACCCAATTCAGACAGTAATTTCAACACACATCTTATTAGTAATATCAAAAAGGCAAGTTTACAGGGGGATATTATAGTCATGGGAGACTTTAATTATCCAAATATTAACTGGGATAACCTTGCAGATGGAGGAGCACAAGAGCAGGAGTTTTTAAAAGTAATCAGTGACTGTTTTAAAAGAAAGCACCAACACTGGGAGAAGCCTGTTTGGATTTAGTATTCTGTAATAATCAGGATAGAATTCAAGATGTAGAAGTGATTGAAACACTAGGGTCAAGTGACCATAATGTAATACAATTCTCAGTATTTTGTAAGAGTGCACATGCAAAGACTAAAATTGTTAAGTTGAACTTTGGTAGGGCTAATTTTGAGCAGATGCGACAAAGTCTAAGTAGGATACACTAGGATAAGCTTTTAAATGTGGAGACAGTTGAAGAGCAGTGGAACAGGTTTAAAAATGTGTTACATGTAATGCAGGACAGATACATACCTAAATTTGGAATTAATAGGAAACTAAAAAAAAACTCCACGGTGGATTAATAAAGATTTAAAAAGGTGTTGCAAAGGGAAAAATCTGCGCTTTGAAATTACATTAAAACTTATTAAAACAAAAACTTTTTTTGGACCAAGATTTCACTGGTATGCGTTTGGCTCTTGTTTGATCCTGTCTTGCACACAAGTAGGTATACTAAAAATTTTAAACTCCAAGCCACCTCCCGATTCTACAAACCAAATACTTTTGGATCAGTTCAAAGGTTACAAATTTACTGACGATGTCATTCCAGCAGACTGTATCTCTGAAGTTTCTGTAAAAACTAAGTTGAGCAGGTCTAGCAGCTACATCAGTTAGTGCCTTCAGGACTCAAGAGGCAGCGCCCATAGTGCTGCTAGCCTGAGCGGCGGCTTAAAAAAGGCACCAAGCTTTAGACTTGGAAGAGGCAAGTTAAAAGCTCAATTAAATGCTAAATAAGATCACCTAGCCCTAGTGTTGACAATCGCAGAATCCAATGTGAGACTGAGAGCTGCTAAAGGATGCAGTCACATTATAAGTGAACCAAACCTTTACAGTGTCCTTGAAAAACCAGATGAGAAGAATGAAGAGCCATTTATTTATATAGCACATTTTCATAAAAACAGTAGCTCAAAGTGCTTTACATAATAAAGAATAAAAAAATAACAGACAATAAGAAAACAAAATAAATCAACATTAATTAACATCGAATAAGAGTAAGGTTCAATGGCCAGGGGGGACAGAAAAAACAAAAAAAACTCCAGACGGCTGGAGAAAAAATAAAATCTGTAGGGATTCCAGACCATGAGACCGCCCAGTCCCCTAATGACTGCAAAGAGAATCGTAGCGCATATGAGAACATAAGGGCAACCATTAAGAAGGATATCAGAGAGGCTAAAAGACTGTTGGAGAGGAATATAGCAGATAAGGCGAAAGAAGACCCCAAGAGTTTCTTTCAGTATTTTAGTAGTAAAAGAACAGTTATGGAGGAGGTCAAGTGCATCAGGAATAGTAAAGGGGAATTAAAAGATACAGACAATAGCAGATGCCCTAAACTTACATTTTTCTGAGGTATTTACAAGTGAGCAAGTGGATAGCCCCCCAGAGGTAAACACGACTACTAAGGAGGTACTGAGGGATTTGGAAATTGGGAGAAGTGCTACTCAGATTAAATAAGATGAAATCAAATAAAATCACCAGGCCCAGATAATATTTATCTTCGTGTTCTTAAGGAGGCTAGTGAGTACATATATAAACCCTTGACACATATTTTTAGGAAGTCACTGTGCACTGGAGAGATTCCGAAGGACTGGAAAATGGCAAATATCATCCCATTATATAAACAGGGTGACAGGGCAGATCCAAGCAACTATAGGCCAGTAAGCTTAACATGTATCACAGAAAAATTAATGGAAGGAATTATTAAGGATAAGATTGAGCAACACATGGCAAAGACAGTTATTCTGAACAGTCAGCATGGCTTCAGAAGAGGGAGGTCGTGTTTTACTAACATGTTGGAATTCTATGAGGTTGCAACAAAAGCATACGATCAAAGTGGAGCTTATGATATTATTTATCTGGACTTTCAGAAAGCATTTGATAAGGTGCCACAAGAGAGGTTGGGCATCAAGTTAAAAGAAGTGGGAGTTCAGGGTGATGTTTTTAGATGGGTGCAGAATTGGCTCAGACACAGGAAGCAGAGGGTGATGGTGCGAGGAACCTCATCAGAACTGGCCGATGTTAAGAGTGGTGTTCCACAGGGGTCAGTGCTAGGGCTGTTGCTATTTTTAATATATATAAATGATTTAGATAAGAATATAAGTAACAAGCTGGTTAAGTTTGCAGATGATACCAAGATAGGTGGATTAGCAGATAATTTGGAATCCGTTATATCATTACAGAAGGACTTGGATAGCATACAGGCTTGGGCAGATTTGTGGAAGATGAAATTTAATGTCAGTAAATGTAAAGTATTACACATAGGAAGTAAAAATATTAGGTTTGAATACACAATGGGCGGTCGGAAAATCGAGAGTACACCTTATGAGAAGAATTTAGGAGTCATAGTGGACTCTAAGCTATCAACTTCCCAACAGTGTTCAGAAGCCATTAAGAAGGCTAACAGAATGTTAGGTTATATAGCACGATCTGTGGAGTACAAGTCCAAGGAGGTTATGCTCAACCTTTATAATGCACTGGTGAGGCCTCATCTTGAGTACTGTGTGCAGTTTTGGTCTCCAGGCTACAAAAAGGACATAGCAGCGCTAGAAAAGGTCCAGAGAAGAGCGACTAGGTTGATTCCAGGGCTACAGGGGTTGAATTATGAGGAAAGATTAAAAGAGCTGAGCCTTTACTGTTTAAGCAAAAGAAGATTAAGAGGTGACAAGACTGAAGTGTTTAAATTTATAAAGGGAATTAGTACAGTGGATCGAGACTTGTATTTTAAAATGAGTTCATCAAGAACACGGGGACACAGTTGGAAACTTGTTAAGGGTAAATTTCGCACAAACATTAGGAAGATTTCTTTACACAAAGAACGATAGACACTTGGAATAAGCTACCAAGTAGTGTGGTAGACAGTAAGACGTTAGGGACTTTCAAAACTCGACTTGATGTTTTCTTGGAGGAAACAAGTGGATAGGACTGGCGAGATTTGTTGGGCTGAATGGCCTGTTCTCGTCTAGATTCTTCTAATGTTCTAATAGAGTCAGATGATGAAGCAGGTCTGACGTAATACACAATCTTCCTTTGTAGCTATAGGAGCATTTTGTACAGCGTGAAGAACAGAAATGAGTTTGATAACAGTGCACATCATTGTATTATAACCTCAAAGCTTCCCCAAGAACTGTAAGGACTTTGGCAATGTACAGCTTGAGAAATCAAAAGTAAAGAAAACAAAGGCCCACATCTCACTGACCTAGTTGAATTTCTGTAACAAAAGGCTACAATAGCTTTGCACCCTGTGTATGGCACCATCTTTCAAAGCCATACTTTCAAGAAAGAAAGGTGAAAATTCCCCTTAAATGTGACAGGAGAAAAAGCAGTTTTGTTACAAACTTTGCTGTAGCTGCTGAAAATTGGATTCCAGATTCCTCAGTTGAAAAGGCAGAGACAGCCGTTTTTGGATTTGGTAAGCCCTGTCTATTTTGCAATAAAAGACATGCTCTTGTTGAATGCAGTATGTTCCAGAGATTAAAGTATGAAAATAGAATTGACTTTTTGAAATATAAAGGCTTATGCTTTAAATGCCTTAAGCAAGGATATCTTAGTAAAGACTGTGTAGAAAAAAATGTCAAATATGTTCTCAGTCACATCCAGTCATTTTGCATATGAATAAAGTAATGGGTGCTGACAATAAAGCCACACCCTGTAAAAAAGAGCACACTTTGGAACCATCACAGATATTCACTCCTACCAGGGCCAGTGAAATGTCTGTCCTAGCTGTAGTCCCAGTCAAAATTAAGTTTAGAATGAGTGAAAGATGTATAGAAACTTATGCTCTGATGGACTCCAACAGTACAGCTGCATTCTGTACAGAAATCCACATCAGCACTGTAGAAAGGAACAAAGCAAACAGAAGCTAGTAAAATGTTCTGGCTTATCGGATTTACAAGTTGGTGGAGCGGAAGAAAACATTTATTGAATTGCCAGAGGTTTACACACTGAAAGTTATACCCGTGAAACGGGAGAACATCCCAAAGATGTGCACCTACAACAAATAAAGGCAGAATTGGGATTGTTAATAGGTACAAATGTCCCTAAAGCCATGGAGCCATGGCAAGTCACACAGCAGAAGTGAGGGTCCTTACACTGTGAAGACGGCTCTCAGATGGATTGTCAATTGCCTAATAAAGGGGGCAGGCAATGAAAGACTGCAAAGTTATACAGTCAATCATGTGTTAATAATGGAAATAAAACAAATGCTACTCTAGCTATACAATGCAGACTTTACAGAGCACAACTGTAAGGAGAAAGAGGAAATGTCAAAGGAGGACATTAAGTTCATGCGTAGTCTCAGAGTCAGCAAAGTTTGTAGATGGACACAATTGCATTAATCTGCCTTTTAAAGATTAGACACTTAAAATGCCAATCATTGCATTGCAGAGCAGCGTGCTACTGGCCTCAAGAGAATACTTAAAAAGAACCCGACATTCCACAAGGAATTAAAAATTTTAATGAAAGACAGTTTAGATAAGGCATATGCCATTTATGTACCTACAGAACAGTTGTCACTCAAAGAAGAAACAGTGTGGTACTTAGAAAGAAGCCATCCTTAAGCTGCGAAAACAGAAAAAACCCATCCGAGAAATTGGCAAAATCTACAGTTTGGCACATCCTGAGAAAGAAAGCAAGCACTGGTGAACTCAGCAATGCAAAAAGACCTGGACGTCCACGGAAGACAACAGTGGTGGATGATCGCAGAATCATTTGCATGGTGAAGAGAAATCCCTTCACAACAGCCAACCAAGTGAACAACACTCTCCAGGGGGTAGGCATATCGATATCCAAGTCTACCATAAAGAGAAGACTGCATGAAAGTAAATACATAGGGTGCCCTGCAAGGTGCAAGCCACTCATAAGCCTCAAGAATAGAAAGGCTAGATTGGACTTTGCTAAAGAACATCTAAAAAAGCCAGCACAGTTCTGGAAAAACATTCTTTTGACAGATGAAACCAAGATCAACCTCTACCAGAATGATGGCAAGAAAAAAGTATGGAGAAGGCATGAAACAGCTAATTATCCAAAGCATACCACATCATCTGTAAAACACGGTGGAGGCAGTGTGATGGCTTGGGCATGCATGGCTGCCAGTGGCACTGGGACACTAGTGTTTATTGATGATGCGACACAGGACAGAAGCAGCCGAAGGAATTCTGAGGTGTTCAGAGGCATACTGTCTGCTCAAATCCAGCTAAATGCAGTCTAATTGATTGGGTGGCGTTTCATGATACAGATGGACAATGACCCAAAACATAAACTCCTGGGTTGCTTTGGCTGTATTAAAGCAAATAAGTGGAAAATTCTTGAATGGCCAAGTCAGTCACCTGATCTTAACTCAATTGAGCATGCATTTCACTTGTTGAAGACTAAACTTCGGACAAAAAGGCCCACAAATAAACAGGAACTGAAAGCCGCTGCAGTAAAGGCCTGAAAAGGAGGAAATCCAGCATCTGGTGATGTCCATGAGTTCAAGACTTCAGGCTGTCATTGCCAGCAAAAGGGTTTTCAACCAAGTATTAGAAATGAACATTTTATTTCCAGTTATTTAATTTGTCCAATTACTTTTGAGTCCCTGAAATGAAGGGATTGTGTTAAAAAAATGCTTTAGTTGCCTCACATTTTTATGTAATCTTTTGTTCAACCCACTGAATTAAAGCTGAAAGTCTGCATTTCAACTGCATCTGAGTTGTTTTATTTAAAATTCATTGTGGTAATGTACAGCACCAAAATTAGAAAAAAGTTGTCTCTGTCCAAATATTTATGGACCTAACTGTATGGTCAGCCATTCTGCAGATAACCCAGGAAGGTAAAAAACATTAATCACAGAACATATGAAAGAATATAAATCAACAATGAAGTTAAAGCCACTTTCTTTAGAAGACTTGTCTAAAGCAGAGAAGGAGTTTATCTGCATCAGTCAACTACAAGCTTATCCAGAAGAGATTAAAGCCTTAAACAAAATTTACCACATAAAGAAAAGTAACCAAATTTACAAACTTGATCCAGTCCTGCAAAGCGGAACCCTAAAATCTGGAGGCAGACACAGCAAATGTGCTATGCCAGAAGAGGCTAAGCAACCCACAATTATACACAAGAATTCACATGTTGCCACCCTTACTTTGCAACACTTCCATAAAGAACATGGACATTGTGGATGTAACTACATGCTAGCACAGCTGCGTCAGAAATTTTGGATCCCTCAAGCCAATTCAACAATTAGAAAAATGATTTCAAAGTGTACAACCTGCAGAAGATAAAATGTCAAAACAGGTGAGCAAAAAATGGCAGATTTACCAGAGCATCATCTACTCCCGGACCAGCCACCATTTACCCCTTTAAAAATGTTGGAGTCAATTACTTTAGAACTTTTCAAGTAAAAAGAAGATGAAGCTTAGTTATGAGGTATGGAGTAATTTTCACTTGCCTAACAATAAGGGATATATAGAAATTGCACAAACTTGGACATTGATTCATGTATCAATGCCACATGTCGATTTATTTGCAGAACAGTAAAAATTATGCACTCAGATAATGGAACAAACTTTATTGGAGGAGAAATAGAGCTCAACAAGCAGTTAAAAATCTCGAGCAAGAAATAATTTGCAATGCCATGATGAAAAAATGAAGTCAGATGGATATGTAATCCACTATTGGCCTCCCATGAAGGCAGAAAAAAGTCTTCAAACAGTGATGTGTGAAGCAGAATCAATAATCAATAACAGACCCCTTGCAAAGGTATCAGATGATATGAATAACTTGGAGGTACTGACACCCAATTATTTACTATTATTCAAGACTCAACCCAGCATACCCCGAAGACTTTCTTCTAAAAATTATCAGTATACCAGATTTGGGTTGGAGAAGATGGACTAAAGAGTATTTACCAATACTTTAAAATTGTCAAAAATGGCTTTCAAAAAGAAGAAATTTTGAACTGGGTCATACTCTTCTTATTGTAGATTAAACTGTACCTTGTAACTCTTGTTTAATGGGACAAGTCATCAAGACAATGCCAGATGCCAAAGAGGTGGTCAGAAGAGTGTGTTCAGACCAAAACTAGCACACTGGATAGACCTGTAAACAAACTGGGCCTGCTCCAAGAAACAGCAATTAGTTTAAATGATTACTTTTAAAATTTGCATGCTTAAATTGTGTTTGTGCTTTTACATTAGAGTTTAAGTTTACATTTAAGCTTAGATTTAGAGTTACATTCCGTAAGTTTGGTTTAAGTTCATTGAATAGTTAAGGCTCTTACTAAGTAATGTTAAAGTAGCCGATTTCTTCCTTTATCATAAACAATTAGGGGCCTGGGGCCTCATGTACAAATGGTGCGTACGCACAAAAATGTTGCGTAAGAACATTTCCACATTCAAATCGCGATGTATAAAACCTAAACTTGGCATAAAGCCACGCACATACCCTGTCGTACACATGTTCTCTGCTTGATTTTCCAGACTGGCGGCACCCAGCGTCAAAGCAGTGCTAGTGTTCCTGTGTGGTTATCCTTTCTTATTTAGATCCACATCCCTGACGCGGCTTTATAAAAATACACTGAAATTAACCACATGTTGTTTATTAGTTATTATAACCTGTAACAATATAATAGTCCACAGAATGGTCAAACTATTCCAAATACCATAACTGCTTTAGCGCTTGTTACTCTCGCGCACCTTGGATCCCACATTGGATCATCTTTTTCCATATTACTCTCACAGCACCACTGTGAGTATTTATATCACTGTATCAGAGTGTGAGTCACAGCTGTACAGCATCGAGCACACGCTGCCTCAGCCATGCTGGCTATTGAACTGCTCTCATATGACAAATGCTTCAGAGCCTTTCCTGTACTGACCTCGCAGTTCAGAAACAGTTTCATCCCAAGAACTATAAATGCACTCAATCAGTCCATCAAGAGATTTAAAAACTTATCTTTTTAGAAAGATATTTTATTATTAAAGTATTTTTTTAGGTCTTTTTGTTTTATTACTTTATTTTACTCTGTAGCACTTTGAGATTGTTTATATAAAGTGCAGTATAAATAAAATGTATTATTATTATTAAGTGCTCCTTGTAGTACTGTTTGTACTTATTAGTACACTCACCTCACTGTAAACTTGCACTGCAGTTATAATATTGCACAACCTGAGCCACTTTACAAAGCACGTATTTACATATGATGGCGATTTTTAAGAAATGCAGCAAAATATGTTAATTATACTATACAGATAAAAAACTTTAACTACACGGTGCCGCAGCACTAGCGAGCTGCTGGCGCTCCATTCACAGATTGCTCCTGCCTTGTGCTGTATTCTTGCTGGTGCTGACGCAACACTGGAAGGATAGATGGATAGAATAATTAAACACGTACTATGAAGATATTTCGATGTTCCTTAAAAGTTCTGAAGAATCTGTGTTTTAAGCTTACAGATGGCTTAATGTCTATTACAGAGCTGATTGTGTGGTGATTGGGTATTTGGAGAAAGAAAAGTAAGGATAGGAATTGGAGGTTAGTATGTTTGAAAAAGACAGTACTGCTACAATAAAGTATTTAATCAAAGGTAGCACACGGCACAGCAAGAATCTTGCATGAGACATGAACAATCCCTGCGCCACTGTGTTCCCATGTTTAATAACATGCTTTAACTCCCGTCATCATGAAAATGATATCACGTCTACATCTCAATATTTTAATTATTCAGAGAGCTGTAATATCACGAATGTAATGTATTCTGTGTACTGTCGGAGGAAGAGAAAGCACGGAAGCATGTAGTGATTCACACACATAGAACACATAGAAGATCAAATACAAAACAAACCATTTAATGTGCTACTTTAGTTACGATGGAATTGAGAAACTAGTAAATTAAACGATTTTAAGATTAAGTTTATGATGTTCTACTTTAATGACAAAATAAACTACGTGATTAAAGTGGAAATTTAGAGACTAAGGTTGACATTTCATGCTTTTTCCCTCACTGTGTGCCTTTTTTTTTTCTCTGTACCCTAATAAGCTTTCATATGACACTCAGACAGTGGGCTACGACTCGCCTTTTCACGGTGACTTTGATATCTGACAACTTCTTTTTTATTTCGGGCACTGTGCGACTTTCTGAATGTGAGCTTTCTCCAACACGTTATGTCACTCGATCAACTTCCTTTTGTTGTTTATACCACTGTTTAAACCAACAAATATTACGTTTTTCTTTGCCTCCACTTGGTATTAGCTGAAATTCTTCTAATTTTCCCTCTTGCTTTGCCATTGCCTTTTCACAGAAGGTTGAGCTTAAGGGCTATTTATATTGATTTGCATATTCAAAGAGGCGTAATTCTGGGAGGAGTTGGGGCGGGACAGCAGGCGCGTGCATGTGCATTACTTTTCACACTGACCGTGATTTATGTAGCGGAAGAACATGGAATGCACAGATTTATGCATCTGGATTTTTTTGTACGTAAGCACATTCCCGCTTTTGTCTGTACGCCATGTCATAGCATGAATTCTACGCACGACGTTATACATGAGGCCCCTGATTTGCCAGTTATTTAGGTCATGTTAAGTTGATATAAGTATTTTCTTAGTTATGTTACATTTTTGCCTATAAATTAGTGAATAGTATAAGGGATGTTCTTAAATCCCCACAAGCTGAACTGAAATGGAAAATTCTAACTATTTCTTGGCCCACTGATTACAGATTATTCTCAGTTAGTAACCTGCTTTGCCATGTGCAAGGCATGGAGGACACACAGTTTTAAAAAGTGCCTTAGTGTGCCCAATTGTATGTGAAGAGCCATACGTTTAGAAAGTACAGAATGTAAAACAGAGCATAGAGAAATAACTCTAAGTTATATACTATACTATATATATATATATATATATATATATATATATATATATATATATATATATATATATATATATATATAGTATAGACACAACTGAAGTTTAACAAGAAGAAACATTTTTCCTTTTTTTTGCTTTTTATTCTACTAGTGTAATAACTTTATTCTTTTGTGGACCGTTTGCTTTGAAATTTCACTAAACCTTTCTAAAGCACTTTTTTGGAGTGAGGTTTCTTTGGTACAAGTTTGGCTCATGCTTGATCCTACCTTAGACACCAGCAGATACAGGAATATTTAAACTTCATAGCCCTAAAGCCTTATTGGAAGTGCATTAAAGGTTTTTCTAACACTAAGGGAGGTAAAAAAATGCACAACAGAGAAGACATGAGGTCAGGAATAAACAAAAAACCCAAAATAGAAGTCTAAGGTACTAAGTGTCAAAACTCTAATGCACAGAAGATGAAGGACAGCATGAAAAAGGTCGGTTTTCCCTAACTCAACTACAAAAATGTTTATTTTCTTAAGTAGGGCCATAACTACTTGCCACACCTTAATTTTGAATAAGATGTGCATTATAAATTCATGCTTAACAGTGATATCTGCTCATTAAGCAAACAACAAACATCAGCAGGATAAACAAAATGGTAATGTCCAAGAAAAATTAGAACAGAATAGTAGCACCCACAAGAAAAAACAGATAAGTGAGTGCTATAGGGGCCTGACAATCATAATGATAAATTGAGGGTTGTATAAACATTTAACAAATCTACAAAAAATGCAAACAGTAAACAGGACTCCCAAAACACACATCAAACAACATTTAGCCTCTTTGCTGAACTATAAAGAGACTAAATGTATCCTTGTCTTAATGGTCATATTTATTGCTGGTATAAAATGACAGCACAGCACATTTCGGCTATTGTTAAGAAGGTTCACCCACATCATTATTTCCTCAGACATTTGATGAACCTCTGATTTCCTTGTTCGTTCTCATTAACTTTTACAAGTGTGCAGTGCAGTCCATCATTACTGGTTTATAACATCCTGTTATACAGATCCTGATGATCTCAAATAGATCTTATAACACTTAAAACTAGAATTCCTGAAACCTAGGAAAACATTCGTCCTGGTGTGGCAAATTGCTTGCATACTGCATTAACTTTAGCTGCTGATGAAAGTCCCATTTTACTTACGGTGCCAAGCAGAGTTGCATTGCGGTGCAGCAGTCTATTAGTCAGCGAAAGTGCCGTGAAGCAGCTTTCTGTTGTTACGGTGGTCATTGCTGCTCTTGTGAAAAGAACTGAGCTTAACACCATCAACATAGAGACGGAGAGGCAAGTTCGTTGTACCATGTGAATGTCACTGACAGAATAAAACTGAATATTAAAAAAAGCGCTAACTTTTACAAGCAGCCAAAATTTAAACCAGGTGTTATAGACTCAAATCACATGTATGTTTTTATTATATTATAGTAATAATGATAGTAGCTCACTACTCAAAACACAGAGCACCTGGACTCGAACACGGAACCTTTTGGTTATAAGGCAGCAGTTCTTTCCTCTGCTCCATCCAAGAATACATATCAATTCTCTGTCAACTGACATTTGAGCTTGGGTTTTTAACTCATTGACCGCATCATGTAAATTGAATGATTTTTTTTCATTGGTTATATTCTTGAATAAAAGCATATGTGTTTATTTGATATTTGGACTAAAGTCTTCACATGATACACTTCACATCATTTCTAATATCCATCCATTTTCCACCCAGCTGAATCTGAACACAGGGTCACGAGGGTCTGCTGGAGCCAATCCCAGCCAACACAGGGCACACAATATAACAAGGAAAAAGTTTCTATTTTAGGTATGTGTTCAGCATTTCTTTTTTTGCTTTTTGTTCTTTATTTCGCCTTATACAATTTCTATTGTTAGGAATTTGTTAGTTTTCGCATACCCCTTGGGGTCAGAGTGCAAGGTCAGCCATTGTACAGCGCCCCTGGAGCAATTGAAGGTTAAGGGCCTTGCTCAAGGGCCCAGCAGAGTAGAATCTCTTTTGGCAGTGACGGGGATTTGAACCAGCAACCTTCGGGATACCAGCGCAGATCCTTAGCCTCAGAGCCCCCACTCCGCCCTTAAATTTTTTATTTTTTTGTTCTTTATTTGCCTCGCATTTTGTGTCATCCTACACTTAAACAGATCTTTGTGGAGAAGGAACACACATTAAATGTATGCATTTTAAATAACAATATATTATTTGCCCTATACAACTCCAGGCACCTCACACCACGATAAGAGACTTCAGCCCCATTGGGTAGGGGAAAGGACAGCAGGCTGCTTGTGCTGATTAACACGTTTGCAAAACAAAAAGATCCCTGAATGGCCTGTTCTCGTCTAGAGTTTTCTAATGTTCTCAATATTTAAACTGCTAATATACAACACATTAAAATACATTCAAAATATGGTTATGTATAAAATAGTCTACTGTACATTAAGAAGATGGCATTTCTAATCTGTACAGGTTTGTTTCTCACTTTATTTCTGTTTTTCCTTAGAAATTCATTTGGTTGTGTGATTTTAATTGTGGGATGATCAAATTTACCTTGGCTATGAGTGAGAGTTTAGTATATAGTATAATTTAGGTCAACAAATTGCAATAAATATCATTAAATATGCAATAGCATTTGATAAATATTAGATACTCTATAAACAAACAGCATGTACCAGACAGAACACATAATACAAATATCTAAGCTATGGAACAGTAAGTAACTTTTGATTCATATTGTAAATAGAATAGTTGTGTAGATGCTGACATAAAGTGTTTATCACAGGTAAAACATAAAAGTTAATAGTTTAAAGGGGGGGTCAGAAGGGTCTAGTGGTACAGTATTGAATGCTACAATATAATATCTTAGATGGCAGGGGTATAAACAGCCTGGTTATGGGCTGTTATGATGTCTAAGACACATGCCTTTGTTTTTTCCCCCCTTATGATACAAGTGTAACAAATAGGAAAGAGAACTTAAAAAACAAACTGAGTTTATCTTAACTGGCCTAAAAAAATCTTTCAAGAAAATTCTCTCTTATGGTCTCCACCACATACTGAGTATGGGCAAGTCTTTTAAATAACAGCAGACAGCTCACCTTTTAGATTTTTTTAAAGGTCGTGCACGTTGCAAGCCAGGGGTACATGGAATTGCATTTTCACCAAGCCATATTTCGAACAAAGGAATGTCATGGGTAGGTGGCTTCTCATCCTATTAACATATTAAATTTATTTAGAAAATGACATAAGACATACATCCAAACATATACTTAAAAACATTTTAGTGTACAGTACCTTCAGTGCAAAGCATATATTTACATTTACACTATAAAGAGCAAAAAACAAATTCAAACCATACCAGTGACAAGACAACCATCTCTTAAACAAATATGGCTGAATGAAGTCCCAGGAGAAGTCAACAATGAAGTGATCCAAAATTCTAAGCATATGCTAGGTTAAATTAATCTTAACACATAACTGGACCCTCATTTGCCCTAACAACAACTTGAATTCAGTCTCAACATAGTTCCTCTTAGTAGCCAGAACTACTGGATGACAAATTGGACTGGTCTGCCAATACTGATGCTCTGTGTAAGAAAGGTCAGAGCCGACTATACTTCCTTAGGTTGGCGTCCTTCAACATCTGCAATAAGATGCTGCAGAAGTTCTACCAGACGGCTGTGGCGAGTGCCCTATTCTATGTGGTGGTGTGCTGGGGAGGCAGCATAAAGAAGAAGGATGTCTCACGCCTGGACTAACTTGTTAGGAAGGCAGGCTCTATTGTAGGAATAAAGCTGGACAGTTTAACATCTGTAGCAGAGCGACAGGCACTAAGCAAACTCCTGTCAATCATGAATAATCCACTGCATCCACTTAATAGTGTCATCTCCAGGCAGAGGAGTAATTTCAGTGACAGACTGCTGTCACTGTCCTGCTCCACCGACAGACTGAGGAGATCGTTCCACCCCCACACTATGCGACTCTTCAATTCCACCCAGGGGAGTAAATGCTAATATTACTCAAAGTTATTGTCTGTTTTTACATGCATTTTTATTAGTCAGCCTCAATCTATCTAGTGGGATGTTACTGTGACATTTCTCCCAGTTATTAGCACACTCTAAAATTCAGTTCTGGTTGCAAGCATACTGGGTGGGTCCAGCTGGGTTTTCAGTAAAATGTTTTTCAATATGTTACCTGAAATATTCTCTTCATTGTGTGGATCATTTTCTAGTTTAAATGATAATCAACAGCATACACCATGGCAAAATATTTTGCAGTAGTAGTAGCACAAATTTATACAAACACCTTAAGTGCTACCTTACAATCCAACATGAGAAAGCTTTAACATTAGAAATATCAAAGCCTACGAAAAAAACTCGTAAACCCAGCCCACCATCAATCCGTTAGCACCTTTCCTCCGTCAGCCTCTTTTGTCTAGAAAATGTGTCGATAAGCAAAACCAGAAAGCAGCCTTCTATCCCACCACTGCAGAAACGGCAAACACCTCTCTCAGCTCAAGCCTTGTTTATCAGGGATTGAGGTAGTACCTACAGCTGTATAGGCTATAAAATACAGTATATCGCTATTTGGAACAAATGCATTACATGTGTGTTCTGTGTCTACAAAGATCAATGCAAGTGTAGGATAACAGGAAATGCAACAAATGTTGAACATATTCCTAAAAGGCAACCTTTTTATCATGTTTTAGTACTAATGACAAAATTCTGACATGAAGTGTATAATGTGAGGAGACTGAAGTCTAAATATCAAATAAGCACTTTCACAAAGGGTACAAATATAACCGAATAATTGAGCTTTTATTCAAGACTATAACTGAAGAAAAAGAAATCAGGTTAGCGTGGTTTGTTGTCACTACTTCTTTGGTAGTACAGAGGTAAGTACTGCTGACTCCTATTCAAAAGGTTCGAGCCTTCCCAAATTAAACATTTTGAGTAGCAAGCTGCTCTTATTGTTATTATAAAATAAAAACATACATTTGATTTGAGTCTGTAACAGCTGGTGTAAATGTTACTTTGTAAAGGTTATCATTATTTTTTTATTCAGCTTTATTCTCTCAGTCGTGTTCACGCTTGCCCCGATCTTACACTGCTGTTTTCAAATAAAGATGTGCTATACAACAGGAGTGAACTCAGATGAGGACGAGGGTTCTACATCGGAGAAAGACAACAGAAGCCCTCCCCGCAAGAAACGTCCACTCACATATAAGAACAACACAGCTGCACCAGGCGTAAAGTTAAAAGATGCCACTGTTTGGATGCAGGATGATGTGCAGGCGTCATCCTGCCAGTCAGTCTGCTCCAAACCTGTCCTTCAACGAAACAGCAAGGCTTACAGAGCTCGCCAACGTATCATGGAAAGTCCTATTTGTGATTATGTTTTGTGATGATCTTTACATAACAAACATTTATATGTTACTTATATAAAAGCCAGATCGAGTGTTATTTACCTGAATTTATTTATCTTCCTACAGCATAAAGTCACAAGTAGACTGCAGAGCTTCCTGTGTTTGATCGACAAGGGCATGCTCAAAAATTACATGTGTAATGCCACGAAAAATGCCCGCTGACACTACAGTACGCAAGCAATGGTACAAGAATACAGTCAGACTTCTTTTTTGGGCACATACACTGTCCAGATCTAAACGCTAGCTTGGAGAGTAAAATAAAAGCGCTAACCTTTACAAGTACCATATATTTATAGAGACTGTTACAGACTCAAATCAAATGTATGTTTTTACTCTATAATAGTAACAATAAAAGAAGCTAACTAGTCAAAATGGTAATTCTAGGAAGTGCCCGGAATCGAACCAGCGAGTTATTGATTATGAGTCAGCAGCTCTTACCACTGCACTCTCCAAGCGGTCCTGTCAGTGTTGAACCCTAACCCAATTTCTTTTTCTTCTGTTAAATTCTTGAATATAAGCGCACTTGCTTTGTTATTCAAATTAACAATTTCACAAAAGGTAAATTGTCAATTTATGTTTGGACTTCAGTCTTGACACATTACTGTCAAGACTTTTTGTCCAAGTTGAGCTTCGATGATGGGGGGGATGGGATAGCAAGCTGGTTGCTGCTTGTGCTGATCAACACATTGGCAAAACAAAATTTAACAAATTTAACAAAAAGGAATTTAAGGTGGCCCAGGATTACAAGTTTTTTTGTAGGCTTCAGGGATTCTAGTGGTAACTGACCTGGTGCAAGTGTATGCATGAGTGTGCCTTGTGATAGAAAGGAACATGCCTAAGGTTCTTATTTAAGAAAAAATAAATACTGTAGCTTAATGAGCAAAAAGAAAAGAAAAAAACTACATTTTATAACAATGTTTTCTGTTAGTAATGCAGAAATTTTTACATAATAAACTACATGAATTAACACTATTTGTAAAAAAAAAAATTATATCAAAATTATAAATAACATATTGTGACTGAACAAATGATACCTTACTGTATGAAGAAACTGTACAAATATCCAGATGTTTGTACAAAATATATGATACTTATAACCTTTTCCGCCAAACTATATTTTAGCTTCAAACTCAAACACTCCTCGACCAAAAAAAAAAAAAAATCAGAATCAGTAAATTTTAGCAGATATCTTGAAGTCAAAAATGGATATATGCTGCTTACTTAAGCACTGAAACCAATGTGCTCCAGTAGTATAAGTTTTTACATGATAAAGAAACTGTAAGAGTTTCCATCCTGCAGGCCTTCTGTCTGTGAATGTGGGAATTGGAGTTGGGTACAGCCCTGTTGGGTCCCACAGGCACCGCCTGGGGTGCTGCAGCTGGGACTCTTGAGCCCATATGGACAGTGTATTCGCTACACCTGGAAGTGCAGCCGGAACCCAGCGATCAACCTCCTGGAGCACTTCCGGGTGGACTATAAAAGGGCCATGCAACCACCACTTAATGACCAGAGTAGGGAGGAGGAGGAGGAGGAAAAAGCTTAGAGGAGTGGTGGTGCCGAAGGAGAGTGTTGCGGCATTTCATTTGTGTCTTTTGGGACTGTGTTGTACCTGTGGGGGTCACGGGGAAGACATGCCCCACAGGTGAAGATAAATAAATTTTTATTTATCTTCATTCTTGCCTCCGGTGTGAGTCTGTGTCGGGTCAGGAAACTTTGTTATATATTATATATACATACACACACATATATTATCAGTATGCTGCTGCTGGAGTAGGTGAATTTCCCCTTGGGGATTAATGAAGTATCTATCTATCTATCTATCTGCATATACATATATATGTATAGCAATATTTGCTTCCATTTGGGATACGGTTATCATCCCAAAAGACTGTAAAATGGCTCTTGTCGTTCCTATCTGGAAAGGGAAGGGTGATCACCTTCCGAATCTGTTCCTCAGAGAGTTGCAGTCTTTACAGAGGACACTGCAGTTGTGACCCACTGGGCTGGCTACTTTGAGCAGCTGTTCAAAGCTGATCCTCCGACTAGGACATTGGTTATCTCTGGGTCTACAGTTCTTGAGGCCAATCCTCCAATTAGCTGTGAACCACCCAGTCTCACTGAGATTGCACAGGTGGTGAACCAGCTGAGGGAGGGGAAGGCTGCTGGGTAGGGTAGTGGTATCTGGGGTGAACATCTCCAGGCTGGTGGCAAGGCTGCCCCCCTGGCATTGCAAGCAATCTTTGCTTCTATTTGGGAGACTGCCATCATCCCAACTGACTAGAAAACGGGACTTCTTGTTTTGCCTGGATTGCGGCAACTACAGGGGGATAGCACTGCTCTCAGTGCTGGGTAAAGTCCTTGCAAGGGTCGTCTTTAGTAGGATCCGTGATTACTTGCGCACCTGCCAGCAACCGGAGAAGTCTGGTTTAACACCTAAGAAGTCTATCATCGACTGCATCCTGGCACTGGGGGGTTCTCATGAAGTGCAAATATCAGCAGAATTTCTTTGCAGCCGTTGTCAATTTTTGTAAAGTGTTCAACTCAGATGATCAAGGTGCCCTTTGGGACACCCTTAGGATTCGCAGGATCCCATCAAGGTGCTGGATCTCACTGGTACTCTGAGTGCTGTGCAGAGTGGAGGCATAACCTCTGTGTTTTTCCCAGTTGACTTTAGAGTTTGTCAGGGGTGTGGTTCTTTCTCCTACTGTGTTCAATGCTTCTATGGACTGGGTGTTGGGCAAGGTCATGGGGTCAAATGGCTGTGGAGCATCTTTTGGTGAAGATTAACTTTTCTTGACTTTGCTGATGATGCTGTGATCTTCGCAGAGTTCATGGAGGCTCTGATCGGGGATTTCGAGAGACTGACAAAGGAGTCTGAGTGTCTGGGCTTGCAAGTGTCCCGGATAAAACACAAGATCCAGGCCTTTAATAACCTCTTGAGCAAAGCCATCAGCAGTGTGTTTGTCTGCAGAGAGAGCGTCCTACTTGTTGAGAGGTGTACTTACCTCGACAGTGACATTCATGTCTCTGGTGACTCTTCCTATGAAATCAGAAGACGGACTGGGAGAGCATGGGGGGCAGCAGTGTTACTGTTCCTGTGTGGTTACTCTTATTTTCCTGACGCGGCTTTATAAATATACTGAAACTAACCGCATATTGTTTATTAGTGTAATGCATCTGATTGTAATTAACTTGTAACAATATAATGGTCCAGGGAATAGCCATAGTATTCCAAATACCATAGCTGCTTTAGCGTTATTACTCTCACTGCACCTTCTTTCAGCTGCTCCCATTAGGAGTTGCCACAGCGGATCATCTTTTTCCATATTACTCTCACTGCACCACTCAGAGTATTTACATCACTGTATCTGAGTGTGAATCACAGCAGCAGCTGATCGGAAAGAGAATTATCGGTATACAGTATCAAGCACACACTGTCTCAGCCACAGCAAAATGTTTCAAAGCCTTTCCTGTACGGACCTCGCGGTTCAGAAACAGTTTCACCCCAAGAACTATAAACACACTCAATCAGTTGCTCCTTGTAGAACTGTTTGTACTTATAAGTAGAATCACCCCACTGTAAACTTGCACTACAGTTATATTACACAACCTGAACCACTTTATAAACAGTGTATTTGCATATGATGACAATATCATTTTTAAGATGAAATGCAGCAAAATATGTTTATTATATTATACAGATAAAACTTTAACTTCACTTAAAAAAATCTATATTCTTCACTGGGACTGGCGTGAAGGATAGAATAATTAAACATGTACTACGAAGATATTTCAATGTTCCTTAAACAATTTGAAGAATCGGCGCTCTAAGCTTACAGATGGCTTAACGTCTATTACAGAGCTGATTGTGTGGCGATCGGTTACTTGGAGAAAGAAAAGCAAGGACTGCAGGCGCCGCCAATATATATTGAATATAAAACAGAAAGAAAAAATAACAACACAGCTAAAAACGCAACGGCAAATTTCGACATAAGTTAAATGCTTGTGTCATGAGCACGAGGCGGCTATGCAGTGTCCGCAACAGACGTGGCCATCCACCGTGTAGAAGATACCATATTGACATTGGCGGCGAACGGGCCACCGATTCTTTCTCTGCCTAGGGCCGCCACAAGCCTAGAGCCGCCCCCGAGTACTGCTACAATAAATAACTTCATCGAAGGTCGCGCACAATCACTGCGCCGTGAAACCCATGTTTAATAACGTGGTTTAACTCCGGTCATCATGAAAATGATATCACGTATGCATCTCTGTATTTTAGTTATTCAGAGACCTTTAATATCACGAATGTAATGGATTCTATGTCCATTCGGAGAAAGAAGCAAGTAGTGATTCACACATATGGAGCACATAGAATTTCACATACAAAATAAAGCAATTAACGTGCTACTTAAATTAACCAGTTTCTCAAATCACATCGTAATTAAACGATTTTAAGATGTTTATGTTGTTCTACTTTAATGACAAAATAAAGTACATGATTAGAGTGGAAATTTTGAGATTGAAGTTGACATTTCGTGCTTTTTCCCCACTGTGTGCCTTTTTTCTCTCTGTACCCAAATAAGCTTTCATATGACACTCAGACATTGTGCTACGACTCGCCTTTTCACGGCAACTTTGCCGAAAATAAAAAAGATCTTGTCAGATATCACTGTGTGACTTTGTGAACGTGAGCTTTCAAGTTTCTCCAACACGCTATGTCACTCGATCAGCTTCCTTTTGTTGATTATACCACGGTTTAAATAAACAAATATTATGTTTTTCCTTTGACTCCACTTGGTATTCACTGAAATTTTTCTATTTTTCCCCCCGTGCTTTTCCCATTGTCTTTTCACAGAAGGCTGAGCTTAAGGGCGATTTATATTGATTTGCATATTCAAAGAGGCATAATTCTGGAAGGAGTTGGGGCAGGACAGAAGGCGCGTGCACGTGCGTTAGTTTTCACGTTGATCGGGATTTATGTAGCGAAAGAACGCAAAGTTGGAGTACGCACAGATTCCTGCATCTGGATTTTTCTGTGCGTAAGCACATTTCGGCTTTAATGCTTACGTCATGTTATAGTGCAAATTCTACATACGGCGTTATACATGAGGCCCCTGGAGAAGTTTCTATCTGGCTATAACTTAGCTATACCCAGAATGGTCTATAAATCATTCTGCTAAACTACAGCTAAAATAACTTCTGATGCTACAAAATCACTTAAAAATGGCAAGCCACTGTACTTACATATTGTATTTTCATTTTCTTTTTAAATGTACGTCCAAAAACTTTTTTTTTCCTTTAACTACTGGATTATATAAATATTGACTATCAAGTACCTGACCAGCTATTTTAAATAATACAGCCCATAATTAAAGAGAAATAAAGGGCATGAGAATAACCAAACTCCACCTAAAAAAAAAAAATCACTGAAAGATGAAAAAACAGGAGATTTATTAACAATTAATGTAATTTAAGCAAAGGGTAGGGTTTATCCAAAAAAATATTATATGGTGACTGATAGCAGCATATTTCAATTTTTGTGAACAATATCTCTACTGAAAAATGATTTTGAATTTAAAAAATGTTCTTCTTTGAGTACAGAGTTTGTAACAAAATGTAGATTGTAAAATGTATCTTATGTTCTTCAAACACATTTGAATACATTAGGCCTTTTCTAATGCAATCAAAGAAAAAGAATAATAAAATTAGAATTTAAGATAAAATAAAGTTGATAACTCAAAAGTGTCCACAAAAATAATCAGTCTTACTTTTGGAGCTATCCGATTTACAAGTTCTGAGATTTCCACTGTAGGCCTGCTACCTGTAAGCTTTCTTGTCCCTTTACCTAAAAATATAAAATGTAAAAATAACAATAAATCATTTTCAACTAAACAAAAACAAACAAGTTCACACACACACACATATATATATATATATATACAGGTAAAACTTGAACTCTCAGGGAGCAAAAAAATAAATTTCGCTGTAATGAGATTCTGTATTTTATATAATACAGAATATATATATATAATATATATATATACACACACATATATACATACATACATAGGCAGGACATTGTCATATTGCAAAGTTACTTATGCATGCTGCACTAAACCCACAACTCAATCAAAAGCAATAATGGAATTTTTACATACCCAAGGATATCTACTTTCAAATAAGTCACAAGTTTCCAGGTTGTCTGCATCTCTTTCACTAGTAAAATCTGTGATTTGCACGTGTATATGCTGAGACAAGAAGTGTGTCACAGTTGACTGAATCAGCTTTTATCTAAGATCTGACCTACATCGATCCACATACAGTGAAAGACCCATTATCATTGGATAATGGAGTTTCACATCTTTTGAATGATGTATAGTTGTCTACGATTGATCATTTGTAGTACATTTCACAGCTGCGTGTAAAAGGCATCAAATATGTTGTGTATGTGACAAGTAATCTTTATGCATCTATACACACACAAGCTTCTGTAAGAGTGTAAATATTTTGGTTGATGTGCAATAAGACCTAAAGTTTGTATTAGGGAAATGTGCATATGGTTGAGAAAGTCTTAGTTACAGAATGCTGGTGATACGGAATATGAAGACCTTGAGTGACAGTTTTCACAGTTTTGAGAAGGATGCATCTGCTGAAGGACTCAATGCTATGATTGATTTGGGAGTACAGTTTGGTAGAATTTAAAGTGTTGTGGCATTAGGTTTTATAGTTCAAGTTTAGTTTTATAGTTCAAGCATCAAGGGTTCAGTTGCCATATTCGGATACTGTCTGCGTCTTTCTCTCCCTGTTTTAGGTAACTGAATAAAGCTCTTCTAGTTAAACTTACAAGGAGGACCGCTCTTTGATTGGATGTCACTGAATTATGCCACACCGTTGCTTGAATAAGGGGTTAAAGAGCACAGACTGCCAAAGCTTTCAAAGAGCTCTGAAATCCATCAACTTCCAAAAAATAACCGTCAAATCAAATTAACTGATCATCATCAGAAGTCCTCATATCACTCTTAGCAAAATGCCTGGAGCAATTGTTTTTTCTTTGCCTTACTTGATAAATCTGCTCCTTTTTGAATCCATTGCAATTTGCATATAGACAGAACCACTCAGCAGGATGCCGTCATCACTGCACATTTGTAGAAACCACACGTCCTTGTGAAAATACCGTTTATTGACTATACTTCAGCCTTTAACTGTAGGAAACCGGATTTCCTTTGCAGTAAATTATAGGAGTTACTGGTGGACACCATTCTCACCATATGGACTATAATCTTGCTCCTTAAAAGTAAGCAGTTTGTTGAAGTAATTAAGTTTCTACACTCCATTATACAACGATAGGAACTTCACAAGTCACAGTTATTGCCCCAATACTTTCCTCTATCTATTCTAAACAGCTTCAGGAGGATCTGCAAGCAATTTTTTAACTGTCAAGTTTTCAGATGATACAGCATTGATAGACACCTCTAACAATGTTGCACATTTTGAGGAGGAAGCCAAAAGAATCCTGAGGTGGTGCCAGGAAGAGAACCTCCAATTAAACGTGATGAACACAAAAGACTCATTGGTCCTCATGAGGGTGGCCTGAGGGCCCAACATCCTCTAGTGGGCCCTGTGCTCACTGCCAATCTCCGTGGAGCTCGACTGGAATTTGCCATAGAATACCAAAATTGGCAGGTCCACCACTGGCGCCCTGTGCTTTTCACAGATGAGAGCAGGTTCACCTTCAGCACATGTGACAGACGTGAAAAAGTCTGGAGAAGCCGTGAAGAACATTATGCTGCCTGTAACATCGTTCAGCATGATCAGTTGGGTGGATGCACAGACCTCTACAGGCTAGACAACAGCACCTCGACTGCTATTGGGTATTAGGATGAAATCCTTGGACGCATTGTCAGACCCTATGCTGGTGCACTGGGTCCTAGGATCCTCCTGGTGCAGGACAATGCTGGCCTCATGCGATGAGAGTACACAGGCAGTTCCTGGAGGATGAAGGAATTGATACCATTGACTGGCCCTCATGCTCACCTGACCCAAACTCAATAGAACACCTCTGGGAAATTATGTTTCGGTCCATCAGACAGCGCCAGGTTGTACCTTAGACTGTCCAGGAGCTCAGTGATGCCCTGGTCCAGATCTGGAAGGAGATCACCCAGGACACTATCCATCGTCTCATTAGGAGCATGCCCCAATGTTGTCAGGCATGCATACAAGTACGTGGGGGCCATACAAACTGCTGAGAATGATTTTGAATTGCTGCAATAAATTTTGGCAAAATGGACTAGCCTGCCACATCATCTTCATCCATCCATCCATCCTCTTCCGCTTATCCGAAGTCGGGTCGCGGGGGCAGCAGCTTAAGCAGAGAGGCCCAGACTTCCCTCTCCCCGGCCACTTCTTCCAGCTCTTCCAGGAGAATCTCAAGGCGTTAACAGGCCAGCCAGGAGACATAGTCATAGGCGTTCAGGAGGCATCCTGATCAAATGCCCGAGCCACCTCATCTGACTCCTCTCGATGCAGAGGAGCAGCGGCTCTACTCTGAGCCCCTCCCGGATGACTGAGCTTCTCATCCTATCTTTAAGGGAAAGCCCAGACACCCTGCGAAGGAAGCTCATTTCAGCCGCTTGTATTCGCAATCTTGTTCTTTCGGTCACTACCCATAGCTCATGACCATAGGTGAGGGTAGAAACGTAGATCGACTGGTATACTGAGAGCTTTGCTTTACGGCTCAGCTCCTTTTTCACCACGACAGACCGATGCAGAGCCAGCATCACTGCGGATGCCGCACCGATCCGCCTGTCGATCTCACGCTCCATTCTTCCCTCACTCGTGAACAAGACCCCGAGATACTTAAACTCCTCCACTTGGGGCAGTATCTCTCCCCCAACCCTGAGAGGACACTCCACCCCTTTCCGGCTGAGGACCATGGTCCTGGATTTGGAGGTGCTGATTCTCATCCCAGCCGCTTCACACTCAGCTGCGAACCGATCCAGAGAGAGCTGAAGATCACGGCCTGATGAAGCAAACAGGACAACATCATTTGCAAAAAGCAGTGACCCACATCAAAATGCAAAATTAAATGTTTATCATCATCTTTTCACTTTGATTTTCGGGGTATCTTTGAATTCAGTCCTCTTTAGGTTGATAATTTTTATTTCCATCAAATGATGTGGCATCCTTTCATTCTCAACACATTACCCAGTCCATATCAGTATAGATAGCCAGCATGATTTTTTTTTTTTTCCCCACTGAGATCTGATGTGTTTTCAAAGTGTCCCTTTATTTATTTATTTTTTTTTAATTGTATAATTTGGTCTTATTTGTTAAAACTTGGATGACTAAGTATCTTTTGACCATTTTATATGGAATTCTCTGATTCTATGCTCTCTGTAGTGGAGGCAATGTCAGTTCTGAGTTTAATTCAATTTTATCTACCTTGTTTCGCTGATTTATAATTTATTCTTTGTAAGGCAATTAAAAAGTAAACATTATTTGGTTATTTTCTATACACTGCACAAGTAATATCCTTGCCAATCTGAAAATAAATTTCCAAGTTTATTTACAGGTAAAGTAAAAGCAAATGTTACCTAATCGAGATAGTGTTGGAGATGTAGGGTCCCAAAATATATCTTGCTGCAAATCAAACTCTGCAGATGGAGAAAAGCCACAGCAAGAGCCATCATGTTTGATTTTTGTAGGTCTTCTAGGAGTTCTTCCATCTGCTACAACAAAAAGCAACATAAAAAATATGGTAGTACAAAGAATGGTGAAGGAGAAAATCTATATTACACCACACTAATTAATGTCTTAAACATTAAGGGATAATTCATAGTTCATGCAGTTTTTAAGCTATTACATTGTGCTCTCATTTGGGAAGCACAGATCCTTTTTTAAGTAAAACATTATTTAACACTTTTATTTTAAAAAATTGCCTTTGTTAACTGTGACATAGAAAAATCTGTTTTAGGAGTTCTTGCAAGAGAAAGAAGTAGTGCTGTAAATAAAAACAGGTGCACATAGACAGATATCAAACTAGTACACAAGCAAAGGGTGTGTAATTCCAGGATTTCTCATGCATTTTGAGTAAGTCACTTCCAAATCAGAGCGGGACACAGCTCATGTTCTACCCTTCACACAGTGAGCAAATAAGTGCATCTAAAGCTACTCTTGCTATTCTTCAAGCATTCATCATCTGCTTCAGCAAAACTACATGTGCAATGCAACTTTAATTTCAAATTAACTGATATAATTTTGTGGAGTAAACAGGGAATATTTCTACAAATAAAAAACATTTAATTTTGCATTTTGTATCAATGCTTTCTGTACAAATTGGTTTGCAGCAATTCTTTTGATTTTTGTTTCCCCCAGCATTATGGTTAATATGCAACGATTGGTATGCTGCTTCATGGATTTAGCGTGCAGAGTTTGAGTCCCATGCCTGGTCAATGCCGTTTTACCCTTAATGTTTCCTCCCTATTCCTTAATGGGGACTCCTTCCCAAATTATTGTTAAGTTTAACTGAAGTAGTCCCTGAAAATGACTGGCACCCTTTCCTGGGTTTATTCCTGATTTGTTCCTGATGCTGCCAGAATAGGGTCCGGCTCCTTGTGGTGCTGAATTGGAATAAGAAAGAATAAGAATACATGTATATATTTCTGGACCAATCAAGTACATGCATGGCTGGTCTATGCAAAAATTGTAAGTGAACTGGGGTGGTTTCAGCAATACTCTAACCCAAGAATTAGTAGGGCCCTATGGAATCAGTTTTATTTTTTCACAAATTTAATTTTATTTTTTTTGATTTTCAGTTTTCACCATTTCATTTTTCCATGATTCATATTTCTGGGTTTTTACACTGTTTTTTTTTTTTTTAACCTGCAAGAAAAGTAGTAACAGCTACAACAAAACAAACAATAATGAAATGGCACTTTTTACATTCCTTTTAATGAATCAGCACACTAGCACAACTGAACCTTATTTTGCAGTTCCATTCATCAGGTAGGAGCCCAGATCCTCCATGATGTTGTATGCCAAGATTGCAGAAGGGCAGTGAGTGCCCGAATTGTAAGAGCTGAGACAATAATAATAATACATTTTATTTATGGATATTTGTTACAGCCTCAGCTGATGTGTTCTCAGCTAGAAAGAACTACTTGTAGAGGTGATTATATGTAGAGGTTCAGCGTGGTACCCTACTGATTTGAACCAGGAGGTATGCCTTGGCCAGCACAATCTATTTCAGTGACAAGAAGGTTGCCCATCTCCTTTTCCTGGCAGACTTTACCCACATCACTAATGATGCAGCCTCACTTAAATATTCATAATGCTGCCAGGTCTCTCCCACCAAACTGATGACATGACACAAGCAGGTTGAACATACACTGTTAGGCATATCCCCTTTAAAACTTTCTGGTATTCTTTCAGACAGTATGAAGCATTGCCTGTAACCACTGCTAAAATGTCATTAAGATTCAGCTGGTTGTTGTGAAGGGACTGAAGTGCTGCCTGTGAAAAGATGACATCTGACAAAAAGTACTGGTCTTCAGTACCTGAAATTGTAATTATGTAAATTATTTGTAATGATTCTTAAAACTGAAATGTTTACAGATTGAAAACCTGCATCATTACATCTGTAGCTTCATCTACTGCAGATCTTAAAATAAATTACAAAGCAAAAGCTAACTAATCTGGAAGATGCTAAATCCGAGAATTAAACAGAAAAAAAGAAAGAGAGAACTGCTTTTAAGTATGTAGCTTTGCATCTGTGGAGAAGTCTGCTCTTCTGCCCAGGTTTGTAGGTGCCGAGTTTATAATGGAAGAGTCAAATGTGGACCTTGTATGCCTCATCACCACAAAGCAAAACATTTATTACATTCAAAAACATTGTTAATTTTTAAAAGGGAACTCTTTAACAAAAAGTGCTGTTCACTAATAACATTTTTCTATAGGAAAAATTGTTAATACCAGTTAAATATAATTTAAATCAAATAAATGATTCACAGTAAATACATCATGTACAATTAGAACTGCCTACATAAGAATTACCATGCAGCCAAAAGTTTGCTCACCTATCACTAGGTTGAGAACTATGTGGTCCATAGTTTCCAATAATCACAGTTAATAGGAACAGCAGTCAATGCAACATCTGAAAATGTATATATCCATCCATCCATCCTCTTCCGCTTATCCGAGGTCGGGTCGCAAGGGCAGCAGCTTAAGCAGAGAGGCCCAGACTTCCCTCTCCCCGGCCACTTCTTCCAGCTCTTCCGGGAGAATCCCAAGGTGTTCCCAGGCCAGCCGGAGACATAGTCCCTCCAGCGTGTCCTGGGTCTTCCCCGGGGCCTCCTCCCGGTTGGACGTGCCCGGAACACCTCACCAGGGAGGCGTCCAGGAGGCATCCTGATCAGATGCCCGAGCCACCTCATCTGACTCCTCTCGATGCGGAGGAGCAACGGCTCTACTCTGAGCCCCTCGGCTACAGAAACTGGCTCTTGGAAAATGTATATATCTATGTTTTAAATACCAAGGCCTAATTTTAGCACAGCCTGCCAAAAATAAATGTAACTCTCTCTTCCGCCATGAAAATGACTACACCAACACAAAAATTCCTAATCAGCATAAAAAAATCCTCCTGAAAAAAACATGCTGATGTCTACAAGTCTGAAAATGATCTCAAAACAATTTGTATGGGACAAAAGCTGCACATAAGATCAGTCTGAGCCTTTATGTTCTAACTGGGATAGTCATAGACAGTAGTCTCTCTTTTCGGAAGTGGTCTCTAAAAGCAAGTTATAAAAATTTCAATAAAACCATCAAGAATTGCCTGCATCTTAACAAACAAAAAAAAAAAACTAAGAAACTGGATATTGATTTTTGCTACTCCAAAGACGCTCTGTGTCCAGTCATTATTCAGGGATTTGATACAGAGGTAGTGCACTTCTTCAAGTACATGGGGGTCCACAACAATGACAGGTTGGACTGGTTGTAACACATAGTAACTATATATGAAAGAGCATGGCAGGCTCTTTTTCCTTAGAAGACTGCCTTCCTTTAATGTGGGTGGTGAAATCCTTAAAATCGTTTTACAACTCTGTGATGGCCATTACAATTTTTTCCACAGTGGTGTGCTGAGCTGGAAATGTCACTGCAAAAGAGACCCACCAAAACAACAAACTAATTAAAAAGGTAGACACAGTTAAAGGATGCACTCTGGACCCCCTGGAGGTAGTAGCAAAGAAGAGAATTAAAACAAAACTGAGTGCCAGTATGAGCAATTCTGCAAATTCTCCCACTGACACCTTAATGCTGAATACTTTTGGCCAACTTGTTATCCAGCAGAGGTGTGTCAGGAGACACTACTGAGGCTTCTTTATACTAATAGCAATATACCTACATAATGCTTCACTGTGACTGCTAAGTCAAAATTTTTTCACTCTTTAGTGATTCTGGTGTATGTTCACACTATAATGTTTATGTATATTTATCGAACGAGGTTCTTTAAAAAGACAAAATCCCCCCTTGGGGACAAATAAAGTCTTATCTATACTATATTCTTTTTTCCCAGCCAGAGCATATTCTTCTGCAGCTATAAGACAGTTGAGCAATCCTCAAATGGATATAAGCATGAATGCTGTTAATTTAGGACATCAGAGATATTTTGTTAATAACTTAGGTGCCACAGTACTGTGCACTAATTAGTACTGCCACTTTACTGATCCAGCACACCAAGTTCAAATTCAGCTACTGATTGTTTGTGTGGAGGTCAAATATTTTCCACGTCTGTAGTTTTCTTCTGTGTAATCCAGTTTTCCTTCCACATTCTTAAAGCCATGTAGGTTTGGATAAACATTCCCAGTGTGGGTTTGGCTGCAAGAGGAATTCATAATGAACTGGTACTCTCTGTCCAGTCCCTTGTCTTACATTGTGGCGAATACTACAAGGATAGCCACTTGCTCGATGTTCTTTTGAACTGTAGTAAGCAGGTTTGGGAATGACTGACTATAAGAGAACTTAAAGGTGAATTGTGATATCATATGGAAAGGTGATCTACAAATTCCTTATTTTTTTGTTGAAATGTCTTTCTTTTTAGAATTAGAGAGATGACAACCTTCCAGCGGATTCTGGGGTCTATCAAATAAAATCAATCAATAAATAAAAGGAGCTTCTCTAACCTATGGAGACAAATAAAATTCTCTCTAAGAGTTCTCTCAAGCTAGTAAGCTTGATAATGACAATTATTAAGAATTCTAGAAGAAGGTGTTCTGTGTTGCCTCAGAACGTATTATTAATGAAACTACAAATTCTACTTTGTATCTGATCATTCATCAGGATGTCAAGCTCATGTACTGAAAGAAGCCAAGTTGCACGACTATGATTCAAAACACAAAAGCAAATGTAGATCAGGACGGAATTGAATTGAATGGAGCCAAGATGCAGAACAATGATCCGAAACACAAAAGCAAATGTACATCAGAAAAGTATAAGAAAATCAAAATATTTGTGTTGGAATGATTACGTCAAAGATCATTCTTAAAAAACCACAAGGATATTTCAATGCTGGATCCATAAAACGGTAGTGCTACTCACTGTTCCCATATACACCCATGTTTAAAAACAGACAGGTAGGAATTCATTGTTATCTTCCCCTCAGAGCAAGCTGTTTCGGTTAAACATCATTTTGATTCACATCTGACCAAAACTCAGTTTCTTTCAAATAAAGATTAGTTAAATGAAGAAATATAAAAATGCATATTTAATGTGAAACGTTTGTAATTTCAATAACTGTTAATTAAAAAGACTGCTGCACTGTGTGGGCACGTATATATAAAAATAGGTTTACTGTACTACGTATGAAAGTGCTAAAAAAGTAGAAAATGCATTACTATTCCACAAAGTATCATAATATAAGAACACTAAAACAATTATTTTATACAGCTACAATCGCAAAAATAAGGTCTCCAGAAAGATATTTATTTTTCAACTTTCCTCTGCAACAATTTTTAATAGTTATTACTATATGCAAAACATTGCGTTCAAAACATGCTGACATGCTGATGTAGTCCGGGCTTCTATTTAAGGTGCACACTCAGCAGCGTTTCTTTCGTAATTACCTTTCTTTACCGCAGATTATACAAATTTAAAAACTCACCTTCACTTTGAGTTTTACAAGAAGAGCCTCCAGCAGAAAGCCGTGAATTCCTGGGAGCTTTGTTTAATTTGTGTTTTTCTTTAACCCTCTTAGGCGAACGGACGTCTTTTGGTTTTTCTTCCTTCCCGTGCAAAGGAATGATGCTTGACTTCTCATATTGTCTTCTCTTAGACGTCATTTTATAAAGGTGTATACAAACATGTTACCACCTGGAAACAGAATTACATTCATATCTCTGCGGTGTTTTCCAGTTTTCTGGGTCTACGCCACCGCCATCTTAATTCTTAGCGGAAGCAGTTATGATTGGTCAACTGTTCCAAGCGGGAACCGATCTAGCGTCCCACCTACAGTGTCAGGCTGCGGGCCGTTTTTCTATACACTGATCGCAGTGATAGGCAAGTAGTCATACGGCTGCAAATCACGTCTACTGTCCGTTTCGGCAACCCCTATACAAAATTACATAAAGTGGGTTTCAGAATGCTGTTTTATAAGTCGCTTGAAAGAGTTATTTTGTGACACTGGATAAAATCTATCGTGTTCGAGCTCAGCTATTTATTTGTTAATATGCATAGATATCTAACAATAAAAAAAAGTTAGCCTCTAGCCTTAAAAATTTTGAAAGTTCATTCTGTTTTAAACCATTTTTATATAATAAATTATATATTAATTAATTAAAGAAATTTAATTATTTAATTTAATATTTAAAATTAATGCAACTAAAACAGTGGCACATGTATGACTAATGTTAATTTTGAGGAATTAGCTAGAAATATACAGTAACTATACTACTCCTATAGTAAGATCATTTATAGGCTTGCTTGTGACACAGCATGAATATTAAGTGTTTCACTTGAGCATACACCATAACACTGGGATGCAGATGTATTTGCATAACTGCCAGGCTGGAGAATAAGCTCTCTGTAATTGGTAATGGACTACTGCTTAATATTAATCGAAACAGAATTCTCCTCATATCCTCGCATCTGTTGTTTTTGTCTCCTTATGATTACCCATCTTGAAATACAGTTTTGTTAGTTTGCAGCAAATGTCATTGGCCTTCAAAAATCATCTTGTGTGCAGCCTTAATCAAAGGCATTTATATATATATATAAGATATATATATATATATATATATATATATATATATATATATATATATATATATATATATATATATATATATATATATATATATATATATATATATATATATATATATATATATATATATATAGGGGTGGTGCAGTGGTAGTGCTGCTGCCTCGCAGTAAGGAGACCTAGGTTCGGTTCCGGGATCCTCCCTGTGTGGAGTGTGCATGTTCTCCCCATGTTTGCGTGGGTTTCCTCCCACAGTCCAAAGACATGCAAGTTAGGTGCATTGGCGATCCTAAATTGTCACTAGTGTGTGCCCTGGGGTGGGATGTTCCTGCCTTGTACCCTGTGCTGGCTGGGATTGGCTTCAGCAGACCCCCGTGACCCTGTGTTAGGATATAGCAGGTTGGAAAATGACTGACTGATTATCATATATATCATATAATTTGCTTTTGCCTACTACTCCAGTGGCCCGTTCAAAAAGTTTGTTTGGCGAGGCCTTTCATAAGCCCACGCTGGGTTTTATTTAGTGTATTATTTAATTATAAGTTCTACTTTATTTCCAGTCATAGTTTCTATTATTTTGGAAAGAATGAACGTAAGGTGTATTATCCAGTTATTACTAGAATCCCTTTGTTTCTATTTTTGTAATTTAGACTCACATAGGCAACTTTCCAAGGATCAGGCACCTCTCCAATTATGAATGATTGCTGTGAATATAGTTTAGTACTCATTTTTTAAATAACATGTCTCATTTCTTTCAGTACAACAGGTAAAATCCCATCAGGAAAGGGGGATTTATTAGTCTTCAATTGATCTTAAGGCCTGAAACACCATCTGGCTTTTTTAAATAAAACCAGTAAACAATGTGCTCATTTGTACATCTCTCTATTATATAAAAAAAAATCCTGCGATGAGACAAGACTTTTTGAAGAGATCATTTCAATTCTTGTTAGATAAGTTTTTGGCCATGAGATTTTTTCAAGTCACATCCTCCTTTCAACCATATTCAGCCATGCACACCACACTCTCGCCTCTCATTTATGTGAAACCTTTTGTCAGACACAGTTGTCACAATGAAAGTCCAAACATAGAATCAAAATTCAATGTGATATTGATGAAAATTGAATTCAAAAAATAGTTTTTACTGAAGTTTTACAGTAAAAGTGTAAGTTTAAAAAGTATTTGTGTGTTAATTTCAAATCCAAACAGAGGGAAATCGTACTGTATAATGCAACAAATAACTCTAATGCAACATGAAACATAATTTACTTTCAAATGATTGTGTTTTACTATTTTTTAATATAGTTAATTACTCGCTGTAATGTGAATTAGTTAGTTCTATTATGCATATGTATCAATTCCCATGAAAATAAAAATCTGTTTAAATTGTACATCTGCATCCCCATACACAAGCGGCTGAACTGCAAAGTGGATAACACCGGTCCAGAAATTGGCGAGCGAAGTTAGTTTTCACTAAGACAGTCCATTTATTTATTTCTTTAATAAAGTATTATTAGTTCATTTGCTATTTTTATTGGGTTTCTCTTTTAACCTTCTAAATGTATTTTTGGTGGCATTTTGAATTTTGCTCAAATTCTGATTTTTTTGGCATCTTTTTGAAATTTGCATGTAAAGTAATCTTTTTAGTTCTAAACTTTGGCAAAAAATCTTTTTAATTCTTCTAATCTGACAATTTCATTAGTCCTTTCCTTTTATTTGTTTAATCAATGTATATATATATATATATTTTTGCCATGGATCATAATGTCATTATTGCTTCAGACCTGTATGATTATGACAGCCAATAATATAATGCCTGGCAGCAACGGTGCAAAGGTTGTCCAGGTATTGCAAGTTCATCAACCACTTTTAACTTTTCTTTTTCAGTTCTGTTATGTTATGACAAACAAGACATCTGACAGATGAGTCCCTATTCTGTTTGTGCATTTAAAAACACTTGTGCTCATTCTTTCCTCTGGGCTGCATTGAATGCATTGTACTTGTACTTCCAGGTAAGAACTCTATGGTTTTCAGCTCTCAAACACATAAGAGTCAACCCCCACAAATTAAGAAAAAATCTAATTAGTTTTATTTTTTCACGGACCAGTCTGAATGAATCAAACTACATGACTGCAAATCATGGGAGAGCAATATAATTGCCCTTGACTTTCTAAAATTAAGTAAATGAAGTCTGCAAATAAAAATTGCTGGAGAAATCATGTAGTGTGATAAGACCATTACTAACACCAACTGTAGTCTTCAACTGACTTTTCTTTTTAATTTTGCGAAAACAACAACTTATTTCACTGTCATTAAATAGAAAAATTAAAAATTAGTTAATAACATTACCTTTAGTAGTTATGAACATTAGCTAGGTTATTTGTTCCAAGACATTACCTTTAGCCCCTATTCTTATTTATTTATTCCAATTCCAGCTTGCTCAGTTATTTTCTAAAGTCACTTATACTTACCTGATGATGATGATATGCTTGGTGAGAAGGACACATGCCAAAGTGGCAAGACCAGTAAAGAAGGCACCACGTACTGACTCGGCACTGAACACTGCCATAGCAGCCTTTTTTGAGGATATGAAACAATACTTACCAGATCGAATCATTGCTGTGACAGATGAGATGCATCTGATATTTAATAAAAGTAAAGTTCAGCTGTGTCACAATATTTCATGGGGAAGGAAAAGAAAAATTACCAAGGAAGTTGACATGCTGAAGGCTTCTAAAGACTCACAAAATAAGTACATTAAAATGCTGGAGAGTCAAGTTGCTACTTTAGACTTAAAAATAATGGACTTATAGGACAAAAACACAAGAATTAATATCCACATAGTGGGATTCAAAGAGAAGACAGACGGTGGAATCCCAATGGATTTTTTTAAAAAACTCTCATTTACTTTATTCCCTCATCTAAAAGACTTTTCCCTGTTAATTGAAAGATGTCATAATAAGTCCAATCGGCCAAGAAAGCTTTTTGACCATTTTATTAGGGATTTTGATATGTTCATAAATAAAAAAAAATGCCAAAGAAAAATTAATGAATTAAGAATTACACAAATTGCAATCTGAAACATTGATTTGTTATGATCTTTTCCTGTTGCTTCACTTTGCTGTGTACTTACAATATCTAGTATAACTGATAATTGAAATATATAATGTCACTTAAGGAAATGGTGATTTAAAGAAAGAAGCAGCTTTATGGAAGTTAGCTATTGTACTTTCTTCCAGAGTTTCAGGAATGTGATAGTTTATAAGAAGAGCCCCATCTATGATGGGGAGCAGGTGAATTGATCTGTGTGGGCCAGTGTTTTGCAATGTAATTACCAGTGTATCATTTCTTTCTTGTTTGTCTGAAATTGGAGAGTACACTTAACATGCAGGAACAAAGCAGCTGAACTGGGCAATGGGTTATGCTTGAGCTGTTTCAGTGGTAAATGCTGCACTTAAACACTTGTGGAGATTTGCATGCTCCTCACTCTTTCTGCCATTTTAAGGCTCTATGTTGAAAGTCCCATTATCTCTCACAGAACTTAATAAAGTCTTGGATTCTATGAGTTATTGGATAAGCTCCCAGTCCCGATTGGTTGTCACCAGAAGTTTTGTTCACATTGTGGAATCAGT
Source organism: Polypterus senegalus (assembly GCF_016835505.1). Classification (NCBI taxonomy): domain Eukaryota; kingdom Metazoa; phylum Chordata; class Cladistia; order Polypteriformes; family Polypteridae; genus Polypterus; species Polypterus senegalus. The sequence continues at coordinate 68,965,552 of NC_053169.1, read as the reverse complement.
TACCTGTTCCACTTTGCATTAATTACACTTCTCAAACAAAGCAAGGATCCTACTGAATGTTTTGAGACCCCTAGCTCTTTTTAACATAGATATCAAATTATTAGCAAAGACACTAAATTGATACATCCCAATCAAAGTAAGTTTATTAAATCTCATCAGGCTGTGGACAGTATCTATCACCTTCTTTATATTATGGATGCAGCACTGACCATGTATCGTCCTGTTGCCCTCCTACCAGTCGATGCACAGAAAGCCTTTGAACATGTGAATTGGGCATTTCTTTGGCAAGTCCTGAAGGGTTTAGAGCATGGTTTATTAAGATGACTTAAATTCTATACTGTTCTCCTACTGCCACCTTGCTAACAATGTCAAGCCAGTTTTGTGTGTGTGTGTACTATTTTAGTCAAACTAAATTAATCATGGGAAACAAATAACATTAACATTGGAAATTGAAAAGTACATCTTAAAATTTAAAGGAAGGATGCACCTGCATTAATTTTATCAAATACCATGCTTCCTTCTTCCCCTCTGCTTTAATTTTGGTCTAAGGTTCATACTCTTCTTTCCTGTTTTCTTTAGAACTCTAAGAACACTTTCAATCAAACATTAAACACTGGTCTAGGATAAGTTTGATGCAGCAGTGTCTCTTTCAGGTTTAGAGTTTTATCATTGGACCCTTACCTTTCAACCACTATGCTTCTGGTTTACCTCTCCCACTATGTCCCTGTCTTTGTTTCCCTTTGAATGAAATTTGATGTGTCCCAGTTTACAATCAATTAAGGGATAATCAAAGTCCATATACGCATAAATAAAAAAAAATACATTAACGAAAATGTAGTGTTATGTAGTCATTCTGCTTTAAATGTTTATACAGAAACAAAATATAAAAATATAAATTAAGCTTACATAAGGTATGGCTATTTGGCAGCAAAGAATAGTGAAACAAAAGCAGAGGTTATCGAGAAAGTAAAGCTTTGGGGGCTCACAGTTATTGAAAAGGTTTGAATCAATGTTTGGCCGACTTAGAACATCTAGCTGAACAGACTACCCTTGAGATTTTTGAGTGTATTGTTTTACACACTAATATGTTTAAGTTTTGTTTAAACATACTCTGTGTACCTGGCTTCTTTTTGCACAAGCAATTCTGGACATAACTAATTCATCTTTATTAAATGTTTAATGTTTCAGGGTACTTTAAAGTTCCCTTTGTTAGGTCACTATTAAAGGAATCAAATATAAATCTGATTGTTCTTTGATATTTAGAGACCAGTTTCAAATTTACCTTTATAGTTTTATGTAAAACTGTAATTTTGCAACTGAATATTTATCTTACAAACACATTCTTCAAAAAAAATGTAACTAATTTTGTTAATGATATGATAATTTTAGGATTTTCTACCATTATTATATTTTTAAATTTATAACAGACCTTTCACACTGTTAAAAATAGCTTTGTTATGTAAACATTTTGCTACATTTTTAAAACTCCCCAATAAATGATGAAATCTAGGACAGCGTTTTCCTTACCTGTCTATAGTTAGATGTTGATCTACGCAGGGCTTGGCGCTGGAACCAGTTATTTTCTCTAGTTATGTGCTGCAAAATGAACAAATATGATTCAGACAAATAATATAATATCATAGGGGTTTCTTGTTTTCATCTCCTCCATGTCAGCTGATCAAACATTCACATTCAAGAATCAAGAACTTCATCTACTCTGTGAAATTATCTGAAACCACAATGGACTGTTTTGTTTGCTATTGTATCTTTTCATTAACCATAATAACACCAAACTGTTTCTACTAAATGGGTTGCCTAGGTAAAAGATAGATACATACTAGACATATATACTTTTTATACACTCACCTAAAGGATTATTAGGAACACCATACTAAAACGGTGTTTGACCCCTTTCGCCTTCAGAACTGCCTTAATTCTACGTGGCATTGATTCAACAAGGTGCTGAAAGCATTCTTTAGAAATGTTGGCCCATATTGATAGGATAGCATCTTGCAGTTCCACCACATCCCAAAGATGCTCTATTGGGTTGAGATCTGGTGACTGTGGGTGCCATTTTAGTACAGTGAACTCATTGTCATGTTCAAGAAACCAATTTGAAATGATTCAAGCTTTGTGACATGGTGCATTATCCTGCTGGAAGTAGCCATCAGAGGATGGGTATATGGTGGTCATGAAGGGATGGACATGGTCAGAAACAATGCTCAGGTAGCCTGTGGCATTTAAACGATGCCCAATTGGCACTAAGGGGCCTAAAGTGTGCCAAGAAAACATCCCCCACACCATTACACCACCACCACCAGCCTGCAGAGTGGTAACAAGGCATGATGGATCCATGTTCTCATTCTGTTTACGCCAATTTCTGACTCTACCATTTGAATGTCTCAACAGAAATCGAGACTCATCAGACCAGGCAACATTTTTCCAGTCTTCAACTGTCCAATTTTGGTGAGCTCGTGCAAATTGTAGCCTCTTTTTCCTATTTGTAGTGGAGATGAGTGGTACCCGGTGGGGTCTTCTGCTGTTGTAGCCCATCCGCCTCAAGGTTGTGCGTGTTGTGGCTTCACAAATGCTTTGCTGCATACCTCGGTTGTAACGAGTGGTTATTTCAGTCAAAGTTGCTCTTCTATCAGCTTGAATTAGTCAAACCATTCTCCTCAGACCTCAAGCATCAATAAGGCATTTTCGCCCACAGGACTGCCGCATACTGGATGTTTTTCCCTTTTCACACCATTCTTTGTAAACCCTAGAAATGGTTGTGCTTGAAAATCCCAGTAACTGAGCAGATTGTGAACTACTCAGACCGGCCCGTCTGGCACCAACAACCATGCCACGCTCAAAATTGCTTAAATCACCTTTCTTTCCCATTCTGACATTCAGTTTGGAGTTCAGGAGATTGTCTTGACCAGGACCACACCCCTAAATGCATTGAAGCAACTGCCATGTGATTGGTTGATTAGATAATTGCATTAATGAGAAATTGAACAGGTGTTCCTAATAATCCTTTAGGTGAGTGTATATACTAATTAGATCTGGTTGTACTATTGTCAACCTTAATGTATAAATGTATACATATTTTAATTAGAAAACCTTTTTCTGATAAGAGTGAAGGTCTGTTTTGCATTTTAGTGGTTAAATTTTGCTTAACAATACCTGGTTGATTATGTATTTAGTATACTTAGATTTATTAGAAATTATCATAGTATTAATTAATGATAATAATACAAGTGAATGTGGTATACCTTTGTTTTTGATAATTAATCTGTGGAAAGCACTTTGAGTTGTATGTAAATGTAAGATAATGTGCTATATAAATAAAGTTATAATAACCTTCACTTGCATACTGATAATACTCACTTTTATTTCTCAATGAAGCTGAATAATACATATTTAGATATGCCATTAAATAATTGCTTTAGTGTATTAAATTAATGGATGATTAAAAATCACTTGTCTTTAATTCAGAAAAAGCTTAAGTTTCTTCATTAGGGAATCATTATGAAAAAAGAAAGGTAATAGTGAAGACATAACTTAAGAAGGTTTAAACTTCAGTTGGCTGAATATGTCTGTAATTTAGGCATTGTGTTTGATAGTTATTTGTTTTAGTTGTTACCTTTCCATACTTTCAAAACTTGCTTTTTCCAAATTCGAAATATTTTGAAATTAAGATGAATTCCTTAATATGCAGAGTCTTGAAAAGCAAGTTTGTTCATACATTTCAAGCAGAAGTGACTATATTGTCATGTCATTCTTACCACTCTCTTACAGCATTACCTTCATTTCAAATTACAGCTACATACATCTTCATTAGAATAACTCAACTTCTTAATCAATATAAAGGACTACATTTGGTTGGATAATGGATGGATGGATGGATATTTTCTTGTGTATCTTTGCATCAACAATACAACATAATTTGGATGCATTGTCAGTGATGGACATACTTTCATATTTATTAATTATTGGTCTAAGTTATTTTAGACCAGAATACTCTTGCCATTGTACTAGTACTTTGATGTTGTGTCCTGGGTATGACGTTAAACTGCCAGGATCCTACAACTTGCAAGAACACCTAGGGGGTTGGTTGCAGGATTGGCACTCCAGCCACCGTAAAAACTTCACGCACCTCTGAAATGGCAGACAAGACTCTTTTCTGCTCTCCGCAGGGGTACCTCTGCTGCAGCTGCCCACAGGAAGGCAGCTGCATTATGAAGGGGAATTGAGAAAGCCATCGGGAGCCTCATCCCAGGAAGAGTGGAAACTGCTGGAGAGATCAGAACTGGTTTGTGGTGCTGAGGCATTGCCTGCTGCACATCAGCACTCAGGTCCCAATTTGAGACAGGCAAATTTGGGTGGCTGAGTGGAATGTCTTGTCTCTTTGGCATGATAATCATCTTCCTTTGCTGTTGGAGGAGCTTTGTAAACTCTGTATTTCAGTGGCAGCACTATCTGGGGAACACAGATCTGGAACTGGCCAGATCTCTGTATGTGAGTAAACCTTTTATTGGTCTGGTCGATCTAATGGCTGTTATACTCTTTGAGTAGCTGTTGTTTTAGCGGATCATCTTCTTCCAGTGGTGCCCGATGTCACTCCTTTCAATGAACGTATTATGAGACTCAGGTTAAGGTACTCTTTGGGTACCTTGTTTGTTGTCTCAGTGTAAGCTCCAACCATGATGAGTGATGTCTTGGTGAGGAAGACATTTTATTCGCTACTGCACTCGGTGGTTAATGAGTGTAGGAAGTAGGCAACAAAGGGTTAAAAACAAAAATTACACTGTGCTCTGTTCAAGCAGCTGTCACAGAGAACTTGAGCCTACCCCAAAACAATTTAATAAAGATATGAAGAATGACAAGTGGGAATTCGTAAGGCTGGCTATTGTAAGAGAGTAGGTGTAATCAAACACAGTTACTATACGTTTTACAGCTGCGGGGTGCTCCTTATTATTCACACTTTGTCTGCACACTTGTTTCCATGTTTGGTTGATGCATGTTCATCTTTTGATGTCTCTTATGTTATATCAATATAGATTTGGGTTAAGTAATACGCCACAAACACTAACAAGCTCATTCCCAGGGAACAAGCACCATCTTCTGGACACAATGGGTGCCCACAAGATGACACTCCTGTGGTCATGGGTGACTTCAATGCAACCACTAGCACTGACGGGGCTGGCTATGAGGATTGTACCAGTCCCCATGGGTCTGGTGACTGTGGTGAAAGTGGCTCCATGTTCCTTGACTTTGCAAAAGGTCAGGGGCTATGGATCACTGGATTGTGGTACAAGTGCCCTGAACCGCATGGTTGGACTTGCTGGATGCAGTGAAGGAGATTGATCACATCCTCGTGGGAGACCCAGGAGGCTCCTACAGAACTTCAAGGTCTACAGAATTGCCCAGTTTGTGAATTCTGACCACAGACTTGTTGTTGCTACTCTGAACATCCAGCATAGGTCCAGTAGGCTACCACCTACTAGGAGAATGAAGGAGGGCCTGGCCAGACTCTATCATTAGGCTGTTTGTAATGAGTTTGCATGTAGTTTGTGTAAAGAACTTGCAGACTTGGGTGCAACTGCCAATCCTAATGTGATATCAGAGACCTTCCATGACAACACACTGAAGGTTCCTGAGGTTTGTGTTGGAGTTGCTTGTGTTCCCAGAAGTAGATATTTCATCTTGCAGGGCACCCTGGATATCATCAAGAGAAGTCACAGCACACGGCTTGATGGCAACTTCAGTCTTTACCGGGAACTGAGAAGGATGGCTGAGAGGGCTCTAAGGGCAGGTAAAGAGACATTTGTTAGAGGAATCATTGAGCAAGTGTCACACCATCTATGGTCTAGTGACTCATGTCCTGCTTACAGAGGAACTGAGGCATTACACATATCCGAATCTATTCCCACTGCGGGCGGGTGATGGAACAGTCCTTACGGATGACACAGCAATTGTGACCCACTAGGCTGGCTACTTTGACCAGCTATTTAAAGCTGATCCTCCAGCTGGGATGTTAGACATATCTGAGTTATTGAGGCTGATCTTCCAATTAGCTGTGAAGCACCCAGTCTCACTGAGAACCACCTGAGGGTAGGGAAGTCTATAGGAATCTGTGGTCTCCAGGGTGAATTTCTCCAGGCTGGTGGCAAGGCTGTCCTCCTGATATCATCCCAACTGACTGTAAAATGGCTTTTGTTGTTCCTATCTGAAAAGGGAAGGGTGATCGCCTGGAAGTCAGCAAATACAGGATGATAATACTGCCCTTGGTGCCGGTAAGGTCCTTGCTAGGACCATCCTCAATAGGATTTATGATCATTTGCTCACCTACCAGTGACCAGAGCAGCCTAGTTTTATGTCTAAGAAGACTACCATCGACCGCATCCTGGCACTGAGACTTCTCATCAAGTGCATACACAAATATCAGCAGAGTTTCTTTGCAGCCTTTGTCAATTTTTGTAAAGCATTCAACTCAGTTGATTGAGCTACCCTGCGGGACATCCTGAGATTTTGTGGGATCCCCCTGATGTTTCTGGATACCATGGTCAGCCTATACAGGTAATGTGAGTGCTGTTCAGATTTTAGACAGAACCTCTGCATTTTTCCCAGTTGATTTTGGGGTTTGTCAGGGGTTATTTATATAGTACATTTTCATACAAATAATGTAGCTCAAAGTGCTTTACATGATGAAAAAAAGAAAAAAAGACAAAGTAAGAAATAAAATAAGAGAACACTAATTAACATAAAATAAAAGTAAGGTCCGATGGCCAGGGAGGACAGAAAAACAAAAATAAACTCCAGATAACTAGAGAAAAAAAAAATTTCTGCAAGGATTCTCTGACATTTTTCATTCCTGCATTCCTGAGAATAAAACTTATGTAATTCCCGGGAAACTAAGCTTGCATAGCTTGCAAAAGTATAAAAATCGATCAAGAAATAACAGAGTTATAGTTGAAAATAATTACGTGGCATGGTTTTTTGGCCCACGGTGTAGTGTGTTGCAGATTAATTCAGTCAACCAGCAGGAGTCATCAGTCTCCCGGCTCCGACTAAGACTGAATATAGTGGACTGGGAGGAGTCTGCACTCTGCAGCTCACGAACGCCAGGACAGGGCAGACTTCATTGACGTCTGTCAGACAACAGCTTTGAACAGCAACTTGAAATTGCAATGCGTCAGTCTGTTGCATCCACATTATCTGTGCCAAGAAACTTGCCATCACAGAATGATAACAGGAAACTGGATACATCAGTAAAAGCTGAAATGGCTGGTTTTTAAGAGTAACGGCGAGCGCGGGCATTGTTTAGAACAAGTATATCAGTATCTGATCAGGTAGATCGCATTGCATTCAAAAAAATTAGTCTATCATATATCCTTCCTATGGCATTTGCCACTTGATTGACATACAGGGTGGGTCATCAGGTGCTATTGATAAATACAGCTGAGTGTCATCAGCATAGCTATGGTAGCTCACGTTATGCCCAGAGATAATCTGACCTAACAGAAGCATGTAGATCAAAAAGAGCAGCGGACCCAGGATAGAGCCTTGTGGAACACCATATAAAATACTAGCAAAATACCCGCGCTTCGCAGCAGAGAAGTAGTGTGTTAAAGAAGTAATGAAAAAGAAAAGGAAACATTTTAATAATAACGTAACATGATTGACAATGTAATTGTTTTGTCATTGTCATGAGTGTTGCTGGCATATATATATATATATATATATATATATATATATATATATATATATATATATATATATATATATATATATATACAGTACAGGCCAAAAGTTTGGAAACACATCCTCATTCAATGTGTTTTCTTTATTTTCATGACCATTTACATTGGTAGATTCTCACTGAAGGCATCAAAACTATGAATGAACACATGTGGAATTTATGTACTTAACAAAAAAAGGTGAAATAACTGAAAACATGTTTTATATTCTAGTTTCTTCAAAATAGCCACCCTTTGCTCTGATTACTGCTTTGCACACTCTTGGCAATCTGTCGATGAGCTTCAACAGGTAGTCACCTGAAATGGTTTTATTTCTATCGCCATCGAAGCTAATGGTGAAAGGCGAACCCGCCCTATGGTATTTCTGGCATAAGTTTCAATTCGCTTTAGGGCTGAAAATGTCCGCTCGACAGAAGCAGTGTACACAGGAATGCTCACTGCCAAATATACCAATGTGAACAGCTGCCCCATGCTCTCATTCAGATTTTTCTGATGAAGGAAGTCAAGGAGATCAGTAGGAGATTTTCCCGCAAAATCATCCATGGCATACATTACAGTCAGTTCTGTTTTTAGCCGAGACAGATCAAAAAGCGCTCCGTGGCTCTTGTGTTAAAGTGGAGAAGACTGCATGCGTGAAATTTTTCTTGTATTCCCGAAACTTCTGGGGCTCGAGGAGCGTGACAAACATCAGGTTTTTGTGGTCTTGAAATCTGGTCTGTGTCTGGCAAATAATATTGTCCAGAATCCTGCCATGGAGTTGGCCGTAGTGTTTGCGGTGCATTCAGTGGCCTCGGAGAGTTCCTCATATCGACTTCTATCCAACCAATGGGTCTGAATACGGCGACATTGCCATATGCCTGCTAGAGGGCCATTCTGACACCAATTCAAAATCTGATTGGTTGAAGCAACAGGTTAAACGACATTTATTCTGTGTTAGAGTGCCTCCACAACAGATTGTGAAAGCCTCTTTGCCTGGCAACAAATGATGGCTGAAATGTGATTGGTTAAATGCTTTAATACGAAACTCCGCCTTCCACGGCTATCGAGCTGCACTCTATTCTCTCTGCCTGGCAACAAATGACGGCTGAAATGTGATTGGTTAAATATTTTAATATGAAACTCTGCCTCCCACAGCTATCGAGCTGCATTCTATTACAGTATATGGACAAAAATACGTTCCAGTTATGACCATTATGTGTAGAAATTCAAAATGAAATCTGCCCAACTTTTGTAAGTAAGCTGTAAAGAATGAGCCTGCCAGATTTCAGCCTTCTACCTACACGGGAAGTTGGAGAATTAGTGATGAGTGAGTCAGTGAGTCAGTGAGGGCTTTGCCTTTTATTAGTATAGATCATGTGTTTTTGAAGTATAATTACCACAACTAACAAAGAATTTTCTACCTGCCATGTAGAATTCAAACCAATTTAAGACACTCCCAGAGAGAGGGCCACACACTGACTAAGGTGATATCTTAGAATATTGTGATCAATGGTATCAAATGCGGCACTCAGATCTAAGAGGATGAGAACAGATAAATGGCCTCTGTCTGCATTTACCCACAAGTCATTTACCACTTTAATGAGTGCAGTTTCTGTGCTGTGATTTGTTCTAAAACCCGACTGAAAATCATCAAGAATACCATGTTTATTGAGGTGGTTACTAAACTGCATAATGACTGCCTTCTCTGGAATTTTACTTAAGAAAGGCAGGTTAGAAATAGGTCTAAAAAGTTTAACTACAGCAGTCTTAAGACAGTCTGGGAAGACCCCCTTATCTATTGACGAGTTTACTATGTCAAGAATACTATCAATTAGCACGCCCAAAACTTCTTTGAAAAAGAGGAGGAAGGAGCAAGGAGGAACAGGATGAGCACTGCCATGGCCCTACAACATGACCTTCAGCAGGCCACTGATGTGAATGTCTCTGACCAAACAATCAGAAACAGACTTAATGAGGGTGGCCTGAGGGCCCGATGTCCTCTAGTGGGGCCCTGTGCTCACTGTCTGTCACTGTGGAGTTCAATTGGCAGGTCCACCACTGGCGCCCTGTGATTTTCACAGATGAGAGCACATGTGACAGACGTGAAAGGGTCTGGAGAAGCCGTGCAGAACGTTATGCTGCTTGTAACATCGTTCAGCATGACAGGTTTGGTGGTGGGTCAGTGATGGTCTGGGGAGGTATATCCATGGAGGGACACACACACCTCTACAGGCTAGACAACGGTACCTTGACTGCCATTAGGTATCAAGATGAAATCCTTGGACCCATTATCAGACCCTATGCTGATGCAGTGGGTCCTGGATTCCTCCTGGTGCAGGATAATGCCCGGCCTCATATGGTGAGAGTATGCAGGCAGTTCCTGGAGGATTAAGGAATTGATACCATTGACTGTCCCCCAGGCTCGCCTGACCTGAATCCAATAGAACACCTCTGGTACATTATGTTTCAGTCCTTCTGACACTGCCAGGTTGCACCTCAGACTGTCCAGGAGCTCAGTGATGCCCTGGTCCAGATTAGGAAGGAGATCCCTCAGGACACCATCTGTTGTCTCATTAGGAGCATGCCTCATCATTGTCAGGCATGCATACAAGCATGTGGGGGCCATACAAACTACTGAGTACAATTTAGAGTTGCTGCAATGAAATTTCGGCAAAATGGACTAGCCTGCCACATCATTTTTTCACTTTGATTTTCAGGGTGTCTTTGATTTCAGCCCTCTGTAGGTTGATAATTTTCATTTCCATCAAACAATGTGGCATCCCTTTGTTCCTAACACTTTACCCAGTTCCTATCAGTATAGATATCCAGCATGATTTTTTTCCCATTGAGATCTGATGTGTTTTCAAAGTGTTCCTTTAATGTTTATGAGCAGTTTGCTTCGCTTGCCCACCCTCCAATACCCCCCCAACTCGCGTGCTAAAACACCGCACTTTACCCTTGTTTACCTCTCTCGAAACAAAGCCACGACTGCCCACGAGCATCAGTACGCCACTTGCTAGCATTCAGTGAACAACCCACGCTATAACCCTATGTGAATTTTCACATTATTTTGTGTTTTTTGTCATAAATTTAAATTGATTGTTGAAAAGTATAAAGGTTGCATGCATATCTGGGACATGGCTGCTGCATACCGTATGCCAAGAATGACGGTATCTGCGATCGTGAAAAAGAAAGATGTTATTAAAAAGTAAAGTGAGGTTAAATTTTCATTTATTTCATCTGATTGCTTTTGTATTTACAGTATGTATTTTAGTATTAAGCAGTGTTTAAATTATTTTATACAACCCCATCAATGTATAATATGCCAAAAACAATAGGCGTTTTTTTCATGGGAATGGATTAATCATTTTCCCTTTATTTCTTAGGGGAAAAATTTGTTTGGTATACGTCCTGTTTGGCATAAGTCAAAGGATCTTGAATGGATTAAGGATGTATACCGAGGTACCACTGTATAAATATATATTGTCACACACGTGCGCATGGGAGGCAGCTAAAGGGCTTGAGTAAGGGCAGTTCCGAGACATACCAGGATGTTGACTGACTCTTATTCTCCCTTTCCTGTAGACCATTCACAGGAGATTCCACCTGGCTCTCTTGACCTCACCTCCAGGACCGAGCCTATGGAAGAAGACCTTGCTGGCTCCAGCCCCTGTGATGTCACACCCGGGCTCAAACCAATGGCTGAGGACCTTCATGAGCCTGACCCCTATGATCTCACTTCCTGTCTCCCCCTTTAAAAGCCTGCACCTTTTCCCTATTCCCTCAGTTCTGTTCTGGACTTGGTTTTGTGCACATCAATGCTGTATTCATTTTTTACAACTTTGTAGCCAGGAAATCAATTATACGGGTGGCTGCCCCATACCTTTCCATGACCCTGTGTCGAGTTTCTGACTATATATATATATATATATATATATATATATATATATATATATATATATATATATATATACTGTACACATATATACACTATATATATATATATATATATATATATATAGGCACACATGTACACTGGGAAGCATCTTAAAGGCTCTAGTGATGGTTGTTATCTGCTGTTATCTGCTGAACCAGGAGGCCACTGTGTTCTTATGCCTCTCCTGCCTCTGTAGAACAGAATATTGACAGTAATTGCACTTCTGATGTCACTTCCATTGTCCACCCTCCAAGAACTGCCCCTTCCAGTCTGAAATCCATATGACTAGAAGTTTGGCTGTTTTCTGTCGTTTTTGTATTAGACTCCCATATGAAAAGACATAACTCTCATCTTTGTACTTTGTAAAAAAATAACTTGGTTTTCATTTATTTTCATTATACAGGGTCATGGGCATGCCCAAAACTTTTTTCTATGTTTGCTACTTTTCTTCCAGTGGCTTAGATGACAGGATCATTGATCGACCATGAATGAACAGCAGGATCTGGCAACCATAATTGCAACCATGACACCCAAACTGAAGTCCCAAATTGTCTACAACAACGACAACAACATTTATTTATATAGCACATTTTCATACAAACAGTAGCTCAAAGTGCTTTACATAATAAAGAATAGAAAAATAAAAGACACAATAAGAAAACAAAATAAATCAACATTAATTAACATCGAATAAGAGTAAGGTTCAATGGCCAGGGGGGACAGAAAAAACAAAAAAACTCCAGACGGCTGGAGAAAAATAAAATCTGTAGGGATTCCAGACCATGAGACCGCCCAGTCCCCTCTGGGCATTCTACCTAACATAAATGAAACAGTCCTCTTTGGATTTAGGGTTCTCACGGAAGGGCTTGATGAAGATGGTCACGTAGAATTCTGCCTTTTAATCCATCCATCATTGTTGGAGCATCATGAAGCTTTGAGTAGGTGGAGGTGACGCAGGCCACCACCACAAAGAAACCGGAAAAAGAAACAGAAAAGAGAGTAGGGTCAGTACGATTTTAGAGCCACCATGAATAGTTATTATGATGAATTGAACATATAGAGTATCAGGATTAAGTTAAATTAAGTTAAATGAAGTTATAAAAGGCCATGTTAAAGTAATGTGTTTTCAGCAGTGTTTTAAAGTGCTCTACTGTATCAGCCTGGCGAATTCCTATTGGCAGGCTATTCCAGATTTTAGGTGCATAGCAGCAGAAGGCCACCTCACCACTTCTTTTAAGTTTTGTTCTTGGAATTCTAAGGAGACACTCATTTGAGGATCTGAGGTTACGATTTGGAATATAAGGTGTCAGACATTCCGATATATAAGATGGGGCGAGATTATTTAAGGCTTTATAAACCATAAGCAGAATTTTAAAGTCAATCCTGAATGACACAGGTAACCAGTGTAGTGACATTAAAACTGGAGAAATGTGTTCGGATTTTCTTTTCCTAGTTAGGATTCTAGCAGCTGCATTCTGCACTAGTTGCAAACGATTTATGTCTTTTTTGGGTAGTCCTGAGAGGAGTGCATTACAGTAATCTAGTCGACTGAAAACAAACGCGTGAACTAATTTCTCAGCATCTTTCAGTGATATAAGAGGTCTAACTTTACTTATGTTTCTTAAGTGAAAAATGCTGTCCTAATGATCTGATTAATATGTGATTTAAAATTCAGATTACAGTCAACAATTACCCCTAAGCTTTTTACCTCCGTCTTGACTTTTAATCCTAATGTATCCAGTTTATTTCTAATAGCCTCATTGTATCCATTATTGCTAATCACTAAGATTTCAGTTTTCTCTTTATTTAACTTGAGAAAATTACTATTCATCCATTCTGAGATACAAGTCAGACATTGTGTTAGTGAATCAATAGAATCGGGTCATCAGGTGCTATTGATAAGTACAGCTGTGTGTCATCAGCATAGCTGTGGTAGCTCACGTTGTGCCCTGAGATAATCTGACCTAACGGAAGCATGTAGATTGAGAATAACAGCGGACCCAGGATAGAGCCTTGTGGAACACCATATTGGATATCATGTGTCTTGAGTTGTAATTCCCACAACTAACAAAAATTTTCTCCCTGTCAGGTAGGATTCAAACCAATTTAAGACACTGCCAGAGAGGCCCACCCATTGACTAAGGCGATTTCTAAGAATGTTGTGATCAATGGTGTCAAATGCAGCACTCAGATCTAAGAGGATGAGAACAGATAAATGGCCTCTGTCTGCATTTACCCGCAAATCATTTACTACTTTAACGAGTGCAGTTTCTGTGCTGTGATTTGTTCTAAAACCCGACTGAAATTTATCAAGAATAGCATGTTTATTGAGGTGGTCATTTAACTGCATAATGACTGCCTTCTCTAGAACTTTACTTAAGAAAGGCAGGTTAGAGATGGGTCTAAAATTTTCAAGAGCGAGGGTCAAGATTATGTTTCTTAAGAAGGGGTTTAACTACAGCAGTCTTAAGACAGTCTGGGAAGACCCCGTATCTAATGACAATTTACTATGTCAGAACATTATCAATTAGCACGCCTGATACTTCTTTGAAAAACCTTGTTGGTATTGGGTCAAGGACGCAGGTGGAGGATTTTAATTGAGAGTTTATTTTTAGTAAATCAGGTAAATCTATCCTAGTGAAAGAGTTTAATTTGTTTATAACAGGATGCTGGGGTTTAGGAGGATCCTTAGTGTTGGAGGGATATACTATGTTATTTCTAATATCATTAATTTTTGATTGAAAATACAGCTGGGGTTTAGGAGGATCCTTAGCCTCACAGGTTTCACTGGAAGCACTTAGGAGGCATTCCTTTGAGTTACCTGGGTTTAGTAGGTGATCAATTGTAGAAAATAAGACTCTGGGATTACTAGCATTGTTATTTATAATCTTGAGAAATAGCAGCGTCTCTCAAGACGGACAGTGTTATTGTATTCTGTTATTTTGACTTTTAATATTTCATGGTGGATAGTAAGTTTAGTCTTCCTCCATTGACGCTCAGCTCTACGGCATGTTCTCTTTAAATCAGACACTCTTTGGGTCTTCCATGGTATAACAATGCTAGAAGATTTTTTCACTGTCTTTTCAGGTGCAACTATGTCAACAGCAGCTCTCACTTTAGTATTAAATCTTTCCACCTTACTATTTACATTATCCTCACTATTATAGCTGGCACTATAAACGGACTGATTGCTTAGAATGTTTGTAAGTTTTAAAGCTGCTGCCGAGTCAAAGAAGCGTTTTTTAACAATATGCTTCTCATGAGTGTTTTTTATCATTATTTCTATATTAAAAAGTAGAAGAAAATGGTCTGATAGACCAATATCAATGATCTGTTTTATATCAACTTTCAGTCCTTTAGTAATCACTAAGTCTAATGTATGACCTGCTTTATGTGTAGGCTGATTTATGAGTGTCTCAAATCAAAAGAATCCAGGAGGTTCATAAATTCTTTTACTTTTAGATCACACTGATTATCTATATGAAAATTAAAGTCGCCAACTATTAGGAGTGTGTCATAGTTAGTAATTAAAATTGACATTAAGTCAGAGAATTCCTCAAAAAAAGACGCGTTATATTTAGGAGGTCTATACACGGATAATACTAGAACTTGAGAATCTCCATGAATAACAACGCGAGATACTCAAAGGACTTGAACTTACCAAAACTGACATCTTTACATTTTAATCGGCTCTAGTAAATGTTAGCCATTCCGCTGGCGGTCTGCACGAGTAAAACTGTAATCCGGAGGTGCAGATTCGATTAAAACAGCCGCATCTGAGCTAAGCCACGTTTCATTTAGTGCAATAAAATCTATTTTTATCACTAATAAGATCGTTGATAAAAACGTTTTGTTAGTTAAAGCTCTAACATTTAATAGTGCCATATTTAATGTTTCGAGGTGCAGAGATGAATACTATGTGCGTTATTGATATTTGGAATAGGAACTAAATTATTTTATTAGCCGCTCTGTGTGTATTTTTGTTTAATCTGTGATCTGTTTTTATAGTTTGTGGAGGATGGCCGGCTGTTTATCCTGGCCAATACCCCCAAGCTGCCAGGTGGAGCCCTCCTTGCAGCATGGAGGTTCCCAGAAGACCAGCAGGGCATCACGGACAATGGAGTTTTTATGCACCGCCCTGCTGGATGCCATGGGGCCACGAGAGAGGGAGCTGCAGGGAGGACCAAGAGTTCTTTGTGCCCTATGACCCGGAGGTTCGTCATAGGAAGAGCGACGGGCTTCCGGGTTGAAAAGAAAAGGACTATTTACCCTGACCCGGAAGGAATAAAGACTTGTGGACTGTTGGGCAGGAGCACCTCCGGGTCAGGGAGTATAAAAGGACTGTGGGAGCTCCCAGACGGTGAGCTGAGTTGGGAGGCAGGGTGGCTAAGCGTCTGGGAGAGTGGAGGATTATTATTATTATTGTTATTGGAGTATTTGGGAGTGGAGGGTGCTTTGTGCACTTTACTATTATAATAAATATCATCATTGGATTTTTACCTGGTGTCTGACGTATAGTCTGAGGGTGCAAGGGTGCGAGCAAGCACTTAATGTGTAACAATTGGCGTAGCTTCGGCAGGATTCTCTGGCCATCAGTTTGGCAGAGGACCTGAATTTAAAAAATTTATTGTGGACAGAATACCCTGGGAAGACAGCGTCACGACACACATAGGAAAAATCGCTAGAAACCTCACCTTTATCAAGTCCGTCATGGGGAAGAAGAAGACAAAGCAGAGCGCCAGCAACAGCGGCGGTCTAGCGCTCGACATTGCTGGGTCTAAAATTTTCAAGAGCGAGGGTCAAGATTATGTTTCTTAAGAAGGGGTTTAACTACAGCAGTCTTAAGACAGTCTGGGAAGACCCCGTATCTAATGACAATTTACTATGTCCAGAACATTATCAATTAGCGCCTGATACTTCTTTGAAAAACCTTGTTGGTATTGGATCAAGGACGCAGGTGGAGGATTTTAATTGAGATTTATTTTTGTAAATCAGGTAAATCTATCCTAGTGAAAGAGTTTAATTTGTTTATAACAGGATGCTGGGGTTTAGGAGGATCCTTAGTGTTGGAGGGATATACTATGTTATTTCTAATATCATTAATTTTTTTACTGGAAGAACTTTGGAGGCATTCCTTTGAGTTACCTGGGTTTAGTAGGTGATCAATTGTAGAAAATAAGACTCTGGGATTACTAGCATTGTTATTTATAATCTTGAGAAATAAGCGTCTCTCAAGACGGACAGTGTTATTGTATTCTGTTATTTTGACTTTTAATATTTCATGGTGGATAGTAAGTTTAGTCTTCCTCCATTGACGCTCAGCTCTGGGCATGTTCTCTTTAAATCAGACACTCTTTGGGTCTTCCATGGTATAACAATGCTAGAAGATTTTTTCACTGTCTTTTCAGGTGCAACTCTGTCAACAGCAGCTCTCACTTTAGTATTAAATCTTTCCACCTTACTATTTACATTATCCTCACTATTATAGCTGGCACTATAAACGGACTGATTGCTTAGAATGTTTGTAAGTTTTAAAGCTGCTGCCGAGTCAAAGAAGCGTTTTTTAACAATATGCTTCTCATGAGTGTTTTTTATCATTATTTCTATATTAAAAAGTAGAAGAAAATGGTCTGATAGACCAATATCAATGATCTGTTTTATATCAACTTTCAGTCCTTTAGTAATCACTAAGTCTAACGTATGACCTGCTTTATGTGTAGGCTGATTTATGAGCTGTCTCAAATCAAAAGAATCCAGGAGGTTCATAAATTCTTTTACTTTTAGATCACACTGATTATCTATATGAAAATTAAAGTCGCCAACTATTAGGAGTGTGTCATAGTTAGTAATTAAAATTGACATTAAGTCAGAGAATTCCTCAAAAAAAGACGCGTTATATTTAGGAGGTCTATACACGGATAATACTAGAACTTGAGAATCTCCATGAACAACAACGGCGAGATACTCAAAGGACTTGAACTTACCAAAACTGACATCTTTACATTTTAATCGGCTCTAGTAAATGTTAGCCAATCCGCCTGGCGGTCTGCACGAGTAAAACTGTAATCTGGAGGCACAGATTCGATTAAAACAGCCGCGCCGTCTGAGCTAAGCCACGTTTCACTTAGTGCAATAAAATCTATTTTTTTATCACTAATAAGATCGTTGATAAAAAACGTTTTGTTAGTTAAAGCTCTAACATTCAATAGTGCCATATTTAATGTTTCAGAGGTGCAGAGATGAATACTATGTGCGTTATTGATATTTGGAATAGGAACTAAATTATTTTTATTAGCGCCGCTCTGTGTGTATTTTTTGTTTAATCTGTGATCTGTTTTTATAGTTTGTGGAGGATGGCTGGCTGTTTATCCTGGCCAATACCCCCAAGCCGCCAGGTGGAGCCCTCCTTGCAGCATGGAGGTTCCCAGAAGACCAGCAGGGCATCAGGGACAATGGAGTTTTTATGCACCGCCCTGCTGGATGCCATGGGGGCCACGAGAGGGAGCTGCAGGGAGGACCAAAGAGTTCTTTGTGCCCTATGACCCGGAGGTTCGTCATAGGAAGAGCGACGGGCTTCCGGGTTGAAAAGAAAAGGACTATTTACCCTGACCCGGAAGGAATAAAGACTTGTGGACTGTTGGGCAGGAGCACCTCCGGGTCAGGGAGTATAAAAGGACTGTGGGAGCTCCCAGACGGTGAGCTGAGTTGGGAGGCAGGGTGGCTAAGCGTCTGGGAGAGTGGAGGATTATTATTATTATTATTGTTATTGAAGTATTTGGGAGTGGAGGGTGCTTTGTGCACTTTACTATTATAATAAATATCATCATTGGATTTTTACCTGGTGTCTGACGTATAGTCTGAGGGTGCAAGGGTGCGAGCAAGCACTTAATGTGTTACAATTGGCGTAGCTTCGGCAGGATTCTCTGGCCATCAGTTTGGCAGAGGACCTGAATTTAAAAAATTTATTGTGGACAGAATACCCTGGGAAGACAGCGTCACGACACACATAGGAAAAATCGCTAGAAACCTCACCTTTATCAAGTCCGTCATGGGGAAGAAGAAGACAAAGCAGAGCGCCAGCAACAGCGGCGGTCTAGCGCTCGACATTGCTTGCGCTCAAGACGAGCCATGGAGCAGCTACGAGTTTGGGAGAGATTTCGGAGGAAGATGTCTCCGGCGAGGTATGTGCTGGGAATGTACTTTACAATCTTTTTAATTTAACACATGATGTCCCATGTACATACCTCCCAGATGTCCATCCGAAGGCTCTGCGGGAGGCAGAAGACAAACCCGAAGGCGATGGCGCGCTCTCTCAGGCAAACGAGCAACCCGAAGGACTTCCGCATTACGGGTGCCGGCAAGGGACACGTGACCTACCACAAAGGATTCCAGGAAGGTAACGTTCCATGTTCAGCTGTTTGTGGCTTCACCCAAGAAAAGACGGACTTGGTTTTTCCGAAGGGGAAAAGGGAGATGAGCGAAGCACTGCTCTCCCCCAAAAAGTAAGGAGGTCCGGGAAATGACTGATCGGTCTGTCGACAAATTGATGCAGACTGATCGCAGTCAGCCAAAAGAGGCACCGCAGTCCTCCGAAAAGAACTCCAAATCCCAGGCTCCCTTGCGGGACCTGTCGAACACGCGCCAGGAGCGGCCGTGTTTATTGGCTCCCAGCCGGAGGGTAAGGCTAATGATGGCTTGAGCATGCCTCCGGTTGTATTGAATACATTTTTGGACGTGCACGAGCTGGAGAAGTTGCTTCAGCCCGTGCACAGTTTTACAGGTGGTGCAAACAATCCAGACGATCGTTGCAGACTTGAGAGGAGCAGCTGAAAAGCCTATGAACAAATTAAATGAGTACCTGCGGCGATTGTCTCGGGAGCCTCCTGTCTTAATTGATTTGGCGGTACAGGTAGGTAAAGCCGGTACCATATATAATGAAATAGGGACGCAGAGTGACATGGGCCCGCGTTTAATCCATAGCGGGTGCCAAGTGGATGCGTGCCCTACAAGAGAGGCGATACGATAACCGAGTGGCCAGCGGAAGGGCTACTACACAGTGCTGACTCGGAGCGAGACAGCCCTAAAGACGCCGCCACCTGTAATTTATAAAGTAAAAGGGGTGCAGACAGTAAAGGGTCTCTCTTCATCTAGTAGAGACACTCCGACTGTGGACAAGCCCCAGATGAAGCAGGAGATCCCGAAAATAAAAGGGGGTCTCCTGACAAAGAAAGAGAGAAAGCACCATTAGAGGCGGCAGGGGTTTCACTCCCAGCAAAACAAGGGGCGGACCTAACATTTCCTAATTGTTTTCAGTCCCGAGGGGAGAATACCAGGAGGACGGAGGCAGTGCTACGGGTGCCGAAGGTTGGGCCACATTTGGCGATACT
This sequence comes from Polypterus senegalus, assembly GCF_016835505.1. Lineage (NCBI taxonomy): Eukaryota > Metazoa > Chordata > Cladistia > Polypteriformes > Polypteridae > Polypterus > Polypterus senegalus. The sequence continues at coordinate 68,945,501 of NC_053169.1, read as the reverse complement.
GTCCTTGGAGAGAGGGGGACAAGATATCAAATTGGAATAATATTCCCCCTAGGTTCTCCAGGGACCAAGATATTCAGATTAATCAAGGCTCAACCGGAATGTCCTCTTGGAGGAAGACTTCCTCTTAGGGCAGGCCGCTCGAATCTTTATAATTGCCGCTGGGGAATACTGTGGAGGATGGCCGGCTGTTTATCCTGGCCAATACACCCAAGCCGCCAGGTGGAGCCCTCCTTGCAGCATGGAGGTTCCCAGAAGACCAGCAGGGCATCACGGACAATGGAGTTTTTATGCACCGCCCTGCTGGATGCCATGGGGGCCACGAGAGGGAGCTGCAGGGAGGACCGAAGAGTTCTTTGTGCCCTATGACCCGGAGGTTCGTCATAGGAAGAGCGACGGGCTTCCGGGTTGAAAAGAAAAGGACTATTTACCCTGACCCGGAAGGAATAAGGACTTGTGGACTGTTGGGCAGGAGCACCTCCGGGTCAGGGAGTATAAAAGGACTGTGGGAGCTCCCAGACCGCGAGCTGAGTTGGGAGGCAGGGTGGCTAAGCGTCTGGGAGTGGAGGATTATTATTATTATTGTTATTGGAGTATTTGGGAGTGGAGGGTGCTTTGTGCACTTTATTATTATAATAAATATCATCATTGGATTTTTACCTGGTGTCTGACGTATAGTCTGAGGGTGCAAGGGTGCGAGCAAGCACTTAATCTGTTACAAGTTTTAATACATTGTTCCTCTAAAATAGTAATTTTAATTAGATTATTGGCGTTTATGCCATATTTCCTAGATTTTCTAAGTGCATTGAGATTGCTTATTACAGTATTAATGTTGTGCACTTTAACGGAAGATTCTATTAAACACTTATCATGTCCTGGCACAACAGTATCATTTTGGAAGGGGTTAAGAGCAGAGATAGTCAAGAAAAACGAATTACCTTCGATATGTTTTCGGAGAGGACCCGGGTGCCGAAACTGTTCGGATGCAGGCCATCACGCTTGAAGAGACGCGGCCTTTCCAAAAAGAGATTCCAATTGTTGATGAAACCGACATCCTTCTTCTTTCAGAAACCCTGTAGCCAGTTGTTCAATCCTAGCAGATGACTGTTGTACTCGTCTAGGTAGGAAAAAAGCTGATTCAGTTTGCCTTGACAGAGGCGTGGACCAGGCTTGTGTGGCTCTCCAAAGGAACCAGTCACTTGCTCTGTCCCAGGTATTTTTACCATTACAACCCTGTGATGACATCAAGATCTATTTTCTTCTCTTTGAAGGGACAGCAGTCTGACAACACTAGGAGTGCATATACTGGCGCCGTTTCTAAAGGAAGAAATGCAGATTACTAAGAACTTGAGGAGCAGGCCGCTGCTGATTATGATCACCTGAAACCCGAGGTTTTGCTAAGTTTTGGCATATCCCCACACCAACAGGTGAAATTATGTACAAAGAGGAAATTTGACACAGAGAGGCCGATTCACTCCTGGGCCTTTGATATCTTGGGAAAATTAGGGCAGTGGTTAAGGCCAGATGCCAACAACTCAAAGAAAGGCATTGAGCAAGTTGTCTGTGACATCTTGGTCAATGCCTTCCCTGTGTTCTTTGTCTGGCCAGTCCACAGGCAAGAATTTAAAAACACAGAGGCCCTCATTGCAACCTTAAGTGGCTTAGGGCGGCTTTGCAAACCACGCATTCGGAACAGTCTGATCACCAACATCCTTGAATGGGACGTGTTGCCAAATCTGAGCCTACACATCGTGACACAGAAGCAAGGAGAAACACATGCCCCCCCGCACAGTTTCAAGTGCAAAAACCCTAGGCATAGCATCCCTAAATTGTCATCAACTCGACAAGTCGATGGATTGCAGTTGGGCACAAGGAGGAAGGTACTGTGCACTTGCTAATCCCTTATCCCTTTTCCCTATACAGGGATGGTAGTGATGAATGGGCACAAAGTAACAGCACTTAAAGATTCCAGCAGCAACATTTCCCTGGCTGTAGTGCTTCTGTGACAGAGGAAAACCAGATTGACCAGTCTAACCTGTTTCTGTAGTACAGGTCCATATCCTGTGACAACACACAAGAGGGCACAACCTGGACACTTCAGGTGGCTGTTATCCCCAATCCATATTGTGCAGTGATAATGGGGAAAGACTGGTCGAACATTAAAAGTAAAAAAGTGGAAACCACTCCTGAGGGATACACTGGGCCTTGCTAAGAAAACAGTCCTGGAGACCTAGCCACCCACCCTCTTCTGGGCATTCTACAGTAAAATCTGTGCTGGGCCATCCAGTCTGATGAAAAGAGTTGTTAAAAGTTATCAGAAATGATACTCAAGTAAAAGTTGAAGTACTTTGTCCAATTTTAATTTCACTGATGTAAAAAGTATTTTAGTTAAAAAATACTTGAGTAAAAGTAAAAAAAATATGCTTTAAAAGTACTTACAGTAAGTGCTAAATGTAAACCAAAGTACTAAAAAAGTAACCAAAGTAAATTTTATAAAAATAAGAAGGAACAATGCAATACATTTATTTTATTTTTAAACAACACTCACGCAAAATTTCTGCAACAGAAATGCACTACAGAGTACTTAATTATGCAAATGCAATCATGACATCGATCAGTACATAACTGAGTTTGGATATGACTTACACTGTACTTACTCTATTGGGATACCCAGCAGCAGTTGATAAGGCACCCCTAATCCAGAGAGAAGAAGAATAAAATAAAATACAAAAATAAGTGAAAAATTAAGTGAACAGCTCATAATTTTATTACTTGAATATATACACAATATATAAAAAACTGAGTGAAAACCAATACACATTGGGTTTATTATACTTCACAGAAGTAAAAAAGGATTTTAAAAGGGCCACTGTTAGATTAAGCAGTAATATATCAATTTCTGAATTGTTGTTGATCTTTAACAATAATTCTCTTAAGAAAGCTGTGGTTTCTTTTGTAAATTAGGTAGCCAACTTTACCTTTAAATTACCTGACCAAGCTCTCATCTAAACTATACAACTATCCACAATTAAACTCAATGTATATTATTAACTCACTACCAAAGCCAGATGTATACTAATTGGTTGTATCATAATATACTGTATATTCATATTTTTAATGCACTCCTATAGAAATTTTTAATTCAACAGAATAACATTTTTCCCACACATATAAGTATTAAACCAACTTGCATTAGTATTACACTACAACAATACAACATAATAAAATGGCAGTTACAAATGTAAGTGTCAATATTCTGAAGAATTATCTGAACTTGGGTCAGTTCTGTTAAATTTAAATACTTTCTCCTGAGGACAGCTCAGAGAAAATAAAAGTCACACACCTTGCATTTCAGTGGAAGACAGAATAACAGATGTGCTATAATTATCCAATAACTCACTAAGACAAAATATATTGCTACTCAAAGTTAGACTTTTAATTTACATGGCCCTTTCACAAATCATGGTCTCTAAAATGGACTTTATATCCATTATTTTCTATACACATAGGTTTTAAAGGCATGGTTTAATGGCAGCCTTTTTAGAGGACTTTACTCAAAATACCTTAGCATTCTATCTCGTGGCAAGAAGCTTTAATTTCAATAAAACACATTTTTAGCGAAGTTGTCTGACGGAAGGTCAGAATCTCCAATTGTCTCAGCCAATTCTGTTCAATTCTGCTTCAGAGAAGGATCCTTACAGATATAAAAAATATAACCACAAGAGGTAACACGTGAGGAACGTCCGTTACTGGAGATGGACATCTGAAACGGAACTCTGTTAGCAGCAGTGTTATTTTTTCTCTTATTTTTTATCATCCCGAGGTATCCTGTATTAACTCAACCTCAGGGAGTTCTATTACAGTATATGCAAGCATATATAAACATGAGTGGCAGGAAAGGGGCCAAGAAAGGAACGGAAAAAAAAAGCCTAGACAGGCATCAAGTCCAAACTCAAGGTGCGACCTTTCAGAGGCTGACCTGGAATAGAGACACGAAAGCACAGATTTTGTTGGACCTGGTGCTGCTGCATTGTCTCCAGCCAAGTGCAAATGTGCTAGTGAATCAGGTCATGATAGCTCATTGATTCCAAAGAATTCATTGAAATTGAAAATGGCCTTGCCTTCTGTGTTGTCATCTACTCCTCGTGAGCCAGGAACATCGACTTCAACTGGGCTTGCCACTTCACCCCCGGAGCTTGAAGAAGACTGAAATGAAGGTAATGATCGCCACAATGCCTACCGCTCAAGATATAAAGGAACTCAAGAGTTTAATGTTGTAAAAAGCGGCACATTTAGCATCTGTTGAGGGTGAGAAATCAGGGAAAATACGAATGTAGTTATTTTCAAATATAATCTCTTGTTTCTGTCTGTGAAGTAACATATACAGTGGTGTGAAAAACTATTTGCCCCCTTCCTGATTTCTTATTCTTTTGCATGTTTGTCACACAAAATGTTTCTGATCATCAAACACACTTAACCATTAGTCAAATATAACACAAGTAAACACAAAATGCAGTTCTTAAATGATGGTTTTTATTATTTAGGGAGAAAAAAAATCCAAACCTACATGGCCCTGTGTGAAAAAGTAATTGCCCCCTTGTAAAAAATAACCTAACTGTGGTGTATCACACCTGAGTTCAATTTCCGTAGCCACCCCCAGGCCTGATTACTGCCACACCTGTTTCAATGAAGAAATTACTTAAATAGGAGCTGCCTGACACAGAGAAGTAGACCAAAAGCACCTCAAAAGCTAGACATCATGCCAAGATCCAAAGAAATTCAGGAAAAATGAGAACAGAAGTAATTTAGACCTATCAGTCTGGTAACGTTTATAAAGCCATTTCTAAAGCTTTGGGACTCTAGCGAACCACAGTTAGAGCCATTATCCACAAATGGCAAAAACATGGAACAGTGGTGAACCTTCCCAGGAGTGGCCGGCCGACCAAAATTACCCAAAGAGCGCAGAGACGACTCATCCGAGAGGTCACAAAGACCCCAGGACAACATCTAAAGAACTGCAGGCCTCACTTGCCTCAATTAAGGTCAGTGTTCATGACTCCACCATAAGAAAGAGACTGGGCAAAAACGGCCTGTATGGCAGATTTCCAAGACGCAAACCACTGTTAAGCAAAAAGAACATTAGGGTTTGTCTCAATTTTGCTAAGAAACATCTCAATGATTGCCAAGACTTTTGTGAAAATACCTTGTGGACTGATGAGACAAAAGTTGAACTTTTTGGAAGGCAAATGTCCCGTTACATCTGGCGTAAAATGAACACAGCATTTCAGAAAAGAACATCATACCAACAGTAAAATATGGTGGTGGTAGTGTGATGGTCTGGGGTTGTTTTGCTGCTTCAGGACCTGGAAGGCTTGCTGTGATAGATGGAACCATGAATTCTACTGTCTACCAAAAATCCTGAAGGAGAATGTCCGCCATCTGTTCGTCAACTCAAGCTGAAGCGACCTTGGGTGCTGCAACAGGACAATGACCCAAAACACACCAGCAAATCCACCTCTGAATGGCTGAAGAAAAACAAAATGAAGACTGTATATATATATGTAATTTAGATTGTAATTTTTTTCGAAATGCACAATAAGAGTCATAGGTTTGGAGGTACTTGATCCCCAAATGCAGTAAGCTGCTGCTATCTCGGTGTCTGGTTTGATGTCCTTTCCAATTATTTTTGAGAATAGTTCAGCTATGAATTTCACGATTCTCAGGGAAACCTTCAATTCTAATGTTATTCCTTCTACAGTGGGATGCAAAAGTTTGGGCAACCTTGTTAATAGTCATTATTTTCCTGTATAAATTGTTGGTTGTTACGATAAAAAATGTCAGTTAAATATATCATATAGGAGACACACACAGTGATATTTGAGAAGTGAAATGAAGTTTATTGGATTTACAGAAAGTGTGCAATAATTGTTCAAACAAAATTAGGCAGGTGCATAAATTTGGGCACCACAAAAAAGAAATGAAATCAATATTTAGTAGATCTGTTAATATATCACATCTCATCTGCAATATTTAACCCAGCGAATGTGCTTCCGGGAGGAGGGGGGCGGAGGTTATGCGAGGGGCTTGTGGGTTTTTTTTATTTAATTTAAGTGTGTGTGTATTCGGGGGATGACTGAGCGGGTAAGCTGCTGAGCGCCTCTAATAAATGTTATCAACAATTAAACGTGGTGTTTATTTCAGTTTAACATGGTAGCAGAGGATGGTTTATAAGGATGGCAGCTAGTTATAAAGTCCCGCCGAAGTTTGATGAAGCCAGACCGTACGAGTGCTGGAAAAATGAAATCAATGTCTGGACGCGAGTTACCGACCTTGACAGAAAGAAACAAGCACTTGCTGCTGCTTTGGGGCTTGAAGGAAGAGCCCGTGAAATCGCGATGGAAATACCTGCGGAAGATTTGGATAGTGATAGCGGTATGACGACGTTAATGGAGAAGCTTGACGCCGTGTTTCTAAAGGAGGAAAAGGATCGCGCATATGAAGCGTATTCTTATTTTGATGGCATAACGAAGAGCAGTTCAGTTTCCATGGCGGACTACATAATTGACTTTGAACAGCGTTATAACCGGATGAAAAAGTATAATATGACGCTTCCTGATGCTGTGTTGGCTTTTAAGCTTTTAGATACGGCTTGCCTCGATGAAAAAAGCAGACAGCTAGCTCTGACGGCCTGTACAGAATTAAAGTTCTCCTCCATGAAGTCGGCTCTCAAGAGGATTTTTGGAAGGAAAACTACAGGATCATTGAATGAAATACAAGTGAATCAAGAATCTGCGTTTTTCACAGAACAAAGACCGCAAGGCAGAGGGAAACGGAACGCGATGTCGCAAAGTGGACTACAAAAGCAGCCATTACAAGGGACTAATCCACTGGATAAGTTTGGTAAGAGATCCAAATGTGCTATTTGCCAGTGTACATTTCATTGGGCTAAAGACTGTCCTCATAAGAAAACTGAACAAGTGCGAATAACTGAAGATGCAAATGTAGAAGAGTGTAATATCACATTGTTCATAAAGGCCTCCATGTCAGATGCTGAGATATTTATGACTGAATCATTGGGATCAGCGATTATTGACACGGCTTGTACTCGTACTGTGTGTGGGGAAAAATGGCTAGAAAACTATATTGACGGCCTCACTCAAGAACAAGTGAACCAACTGATGCAAACAGAAACTCCAAGTTGCAGACCATTTCGGTTTGGCGATGGGAATCTGGTGTATTCCACAAGAAATGTGAAACTACCAGCTAAAATAGGACTGACAAAATGCAACATTGAAACCGAAGTTGTCAAGGTTGACATTCCACTTCTGCTAAGTAAAATGTCACTGAAGAAGGCAGGAACCATTCTGGACATGAAAAAGGACAGTGCAGTGATGTTCAAACAATTCATTCCTCTTGAATTTACTAGTTCTGGACATTACTGTGTAGACATCAGAGACAAAGAAGCTAAAAAACCTCAAAGTGAAGAGGAGGTCCTTACAGTGACAGAAAATATGTCTACAGATGAGAAACGCAGAGTCCTTCTGAAGCTTCATAAGCAGTTTGGTCATGCATCAGCAGACAGACTGCAGAGACTTATTCACAGTTCAGGAAATAAGGACAAAGAATGCTGTACTATTCTACAACAAATAGTAAATGACTGTGAAATATGCAAGAAGTACAAAAGGACAAAGCCAAAGCCTGCTGTGGGGTTACCTTTAGCTTCAGAGTATAACGAGACTGTGGCGGTGGATCTGCACGAGTTAGAGCCAGGTGTGTGGTATCTTCACATAATCGATCACTTTACACGGTTCAGCGCTGGAAACATTGTGACTACAAAGAAGTCATCTGAAATTGTAAACTCCTTCATTCACACTTGGATTAGTGTTCATGGCCCTCAGAGGCTGTACAGCGACAACGGAGGTGAATTCAATAGTGAAGAGATCAGAGACATGGCTGAGAACTTTAACATCGAGACAAGAACAACAGCAGGATACAGTCCCTGGAGCAACGGACTAATCGAGAGACATAATCAGACATTGACTGAAATCATCCTGAAGGTCAAACGAGAGAATGGATGTGACTGGCACACTGCCCTTGATTGGGCCCTCATGGCTAAGAACAGTATGTTAAACGTTCATGGCTACAGTCCGTATCAGTTGGTGTTTGGACGAAATCCTAATCTTCCTTCTGTGATAGTCGATAAACCACCTGCTTTAGAAGGCACTACTATAAGTGCTAGAGTGGGAGAACATATTTCTGCCTTACATGCTTCCAGGAAAGCATTCACAGAAGCTGAGTCTTCTGAGCGGATAAGAAGGGCAATACGTAAGCAGCTCAGGCCCACTGATGAAATGTATGTAACTGGAGACAAGGTATATTATAAAAGAGGGACTGTCCAGAGTGGAAGGGACCAGGGGTAGTTATTGGTCAGGATGGAGCTGTGGTGTTTATAAGACATGGGGGGATTCTTGTAAGAGTGCATCTATCCAGGCTCTGTAAGATAAACACGCAGGATCAAGAATCTAAGGATGAGCAAACTGTGAAAGACAACAGGCAGAAAGAAAAAAAAACAGCTTAAGCAATGTAGCAGTAAGCTCAGATAGTGAAGAAAATACAGACAGCGAACAGGAAACAATCGGCGACAGGGAGGTAAATACAGGAGAAGTGGTTCATCCTAGTATGACACAAATGGAAACAGATCACATTGTTTGTGATAACCCTGCCTCTCCCACTGGTGTAAAGATTAAGAAGGGACAAACTGTGACCTTTATGAAGCAGGATGGTGGTGGTCTACAGAAAGCAAGGGTTTTAGGTAGAGCAGGCAAAGCTTCTGGAAAATACAAAAGCTGGTATAATTTGCAACATATTGAACCTGATGGCAGTGATGGGCAAAAGGAGCCAGTAGATTTATCATGTGTTGATAATCTTAACATTGAATCACCTGTTAGGGAGAGTGATGTGCTTGTAACAAAAGACATTTCATTTGATGTGGCTAAGCGGGATGAAATCATGAATTGGTACAAAAACAATGTTTTTGAAGAAGTTGACAATGTAGGTCAAAAGTGTGTCTCTACCAGATGGGTGTGTAGTCTCAAAGAAACTCCCAATGGCATTGTGCCCAAAGCACGACTCGTAGCTAGAGGATTTGAAGAGCTTAATATTCACGAGCTGCAGAAAGATTCTCCAACTTGTGCTTCTGAGTCTCTTAGACTATTGTTAGCAGTAATCTGTCAAAACAAATGGCACGTCCATTCCATGGACATCAAATCTGCTTTCTTACAGGGCATGCAGTTGTCCAGAGAAATCCATATCCAGCCTCCTGCTGAAGCAGAAAAGAAAAATACTCTATGGAAACTCAACAAGTGTGTTTACGGCCTTGCTGATGCATCACTGTATTGGTACAATAAGGTGAAAGAAATCATGCTGAGTACAGGTGGTAAAATGTCCAAAGTAGATCCAGCAGTATTCTACTGGTTGGATGAACAGTGTAAGGTTACTGGAGTACTTGCATGTCAGTTGATGATTTTCTTTGGGCAGGCTCACAAAACTTCTCAAAAGATGTGATTCCTACGCTTAAGTCTGCATTTCAGGTGGGGCGTGAGGAACATGAAAATTTCTGCTATGTGGGAATGGACTTTGTTACTTTTAATGGTGAAATTCATGTTCATCAGCATAGTTACATTGAAAACTTACAGCCAATTCCCCTACAAGCAGTGCGTGCCCTGCAGAGAGATGCCTCTGTTAATGAGACTGAAAAAGAGCAACTTAGGTCAAAAATTGGACAGATTTTGTGGGTTGCAAAACAAACCAGACCAGACATCATGTTTGATGTAAGCAGATTGGGGTCAAATATAAAAGTTGCCACAGTTCAATCAATTCACGAGATAAATAAGGTTATTAGAAAGCTTAAATCTGAAAAAGTCACTCTCAGGTTTCAGCATTTGGGAAAGAATGATGCTCTGAATCTGACAGTTTTCAGTGATGCCTCCTAGGAAATCTCCTGATGGGGGTACACAGGGGGAATATTAATTGGTCTCATGGGAGAAGGAGGAAGTTTTCTCCCCTCTTCTGGCAGTCTAAGAGAATTAGACGTGTGGTGAGGAGCACTCTGGCAGGAGAAACCCTAGCCCTGTCAGATGGAATAGATAATGCTATCTTTCTGGCGACCCTCTTTTCTGAGCTTACTACTGGAAATGCTGATCTGAATGCTCCCCCTTTGGTCTGTGTGACAGATAATCACTCTCTGTTTGATGCTCTTAAGTCAACAAAACAGGTCACTGAGAAACGTCTTAGACTGGAAATAAGCAGTATAAAGGAGCTCATACAGAGTAAAAAAATAAAGAAGGTTCTCTGGTTGGACACAAAAACTCAACTTGCTGATTGTCTTACAAAAAGGGGAGCATCTGCTCTCATGTTATTAAAAGTACTCAGTGAAGGGCTATGGTGTTACTGAAATCTTATCAAAACGTTTAATAAAAATAAAGGGGCTACATTCCAAGCCTATGCACTTTCAATTGTATATGTAACTACTGTTTTGTTGTGTTTGCTCTGGCCTTTATTGTTCTGCTATGGTAACCAAGGACTTTGTTATATATGTTTCCCCCTTTATTCTTTTGTTGTAAAAAAAATTATATGGGAGATTGTTAATATATCACATCTCATCTGCAATATTTAACCCAGCGAATGTGCTTCCGGGAGGAGGGGGGCGGAGGTTATGCGAGGGGCTTGTGGGTTTTTTTTAATTTAATTTAAGTGTGTGTGTATTCGGGGGATGACTGAGCGGGTAAGCTGCTGAGCGCCTCTAATAAATGTTATCAACAATTAAACGTGGTGTTTATTTCAGTTTAACAGATCCGCCTTTTGCAGACATTACAGCCTCTAAACGCTTCCTGTAGGTTCCAATGAGAGTCTGGATTGTGGTTGAAGGTATTTTGGACCATTACTCTTTACCTCCAAACCTATGACTCTTATTGTGCATTTCGAAAAAAAATACAATCTAAATTACATATATATATATGTTACTTCACAGACAGAAACAAGAGATTATATTTGAAAATAACCACATTCGTATTTTCCCTGATTTCTCACCCTCAACAGATGCTAAATGTGCCGCTTTTTACAACATTAAACAGCGTTTACAGAAAGCCGAGATCAGATACAGCCTCTTGTATTCTGCCAAACTGAAAGTGGACATTCAAGGCAAACTCTACATTAAAACCTCTACAGAGGAATCAGAAAAAGAGCTAACAAAACTGATCCCGACACTTTTTTGAAATACGATCCTGAGTCACAACCTGTTATGGTATGGCAAAGAAGATCTTACTGGCTGTTTGATCCTCTTGCATTGATATTGGTACCATAATTATACATCCTTTTCCCTTCTCTGCCACTTTTTATTTATGCTTTAATTACAATTATATGCATATATGTATGTATGTGTACTTTTTATTTATTTATTTGCAAAAGAGACTTTAACATCATACCCTTAGTTTATTGTATTAGGGATTACTATGCTTATCCAGGGCTACTGTTTAACATCATTCCCTGGGTTTTATATCTCAAGACTGTTTAAGACTATATTTTATGCTTATAGTATTTCAACTGTATTGTCAATAGATATCTCTATTTTAATCTTCATCTGCTGCTGCCGGGGGGCTTGTTTTGTTTTGGACATGCTCTGTCTCTAGGTATGTCAGAGGACTGGGACTTTGTGAAGGTGTGGTCCAGCCTCACGTGGGGAGGCAAAATGGGGGAGCGCTTGGGTACAGAAAGAGAGCAAGCTATCTCTAATCTATCCTTTTAATCCAACATAACAATAGGCTTCATGAAAATAACTCCTAGGAAAATTGGAAATTAAGGTCAAAAGTTCAGAAGCAATGTCTCCATGACCGATCTGTTAACTTTGTGATCAGGAATATTAAAGTTGTGAATCACAAATTAAAGAGAAAGAAAGTATTCTCTTACCTAACAGGTCTAAATGCTAAAATAGTATTTTTACAGGAGACCCAATTATTATTCAAGGATGCACAGAGACTGGACTGTCCAAATATTGCATTCCAGCTTTACAAAGAAATCTAGAGGTGTGGGAATTCCTATACATAGAACAGTCTCATATGCAGTGTCAGAGGTAATATCTGATCCTGAAGGTAGATATGTGATTGTCATGGGTAATTTATTTAACTGTAAAGTGATTTTAATAAATATCTATGCACCCAATGTGGTTGATAGGGACTTCATTGAAAATTTATTTGCATCCATTCCCAATTTGAACACTTATCAAATTATAATGGCTGGGGACTTTAACTGAGTTTTAAATCCAGACCTAGATATTTTTCCTCTGTGGGCTTTTAACCTGTGAAAAAACAACTCGTGAGCAAAGTAAAAGGTTTGGGGACCGTTCCCGTATATTGCCCTAAGACAATATATGAAAAAAGAGATCAAAGTCTTAAATTGCAAGAACATTTGACAGTTTTACTTTGTGAAAATGGTGGATTTATGCAAAAAGGATTATGGGAACAGGAAATGGTTGGCAGGAAGTGATGTTAGGAACAGGAACCGGTAGTAACGTCATCGAGGTGAGCCGGAAGTGATGTGATCTGGAAGAGTCGGAAGTGATGTCATTGAGGATGGCCAGAAGTGACGTTGTCGCTGCCATTTTTATACCCGGAAGTGGAGGCAATTATTTTTCTACTGGTTTTCTGTGGAAAGAAGAGATCCAGGTGAGTACCACGTGACCAACTCATATCTCACGATATTTCACTCACCTTCAGGCTCTTTGACTGCCTCCTAATCGCACATGTGTGACACCTGCCACGGGGGCGATGATATCTAACACTGCATTGACAAGTACAAAGTTTGTAACTGATCACAACTTATCAGACCTCTGGAGATTTCTAAACCCAAACTCAAGAGCATATTCCTTTTTTTTCCACACCAGTGCATCACTGCTACTCAAGAACTGATTATTTCTTTGTAGATAACAATTTCTGGCCTACAATTAAATCTTGTAAGTACGACGCTATTGTATCTCCGACCATGCTCCTTTGATTTTGGAGCTAAAATCGTTATGCCCCACATACTCATCTCGCAGATGGCATCTTAACCCACTTTTATTAGCAGACAAGAACTGTACACAATTTATATCCAAGCAAATTGATTTTTTTAGAGACAAATATATCCTCAGAGGTTTGTGCAGGAATACTCTGGGGAACCCTGAAGGCTTTCTTAAGAGGACAGATTATCTTATATCTTTCCCACAGAAATAAATTGGAAACCAATAAGGTATTAGAGCTAATCAGTTAAATTACTAGAATAGAACAAGAACATGCCAGTTGTCCAAGTGAGGCACTTCATAGGAAAAGACAGGCTCTGCATTCACAAATCAACCTCTTAACAACTAAAGAAACTGAACGTGTTTTTATATCAAGACATCATTAGTGTGAACTTGGAGAGAAAGCTAATAAGATTTTAGCTCGACAAATCCACAAACAGGATGTTCACAATGCAATCCCAGCAATCACCAACACAGAAGGAGACAAAATCATTGACCATAAAAATATAATGCACATATTAAGAGACTACATTAAGTCCTTATATTCTGCTGAGTTCAAAGAAGACAAGATATAATCTAATACATTTCTGGATTCATTACAAATATCACAAATAGATACTCTCAGTGCAGAGGAATTGGATAAAACTCTGGCACTATCAGAATTACTAGATGCTATAAGCTCACTTCAGAGATGGAAAGCAGTAGGACCTAATGGCTACCCTGTCGAATTTTATAAAAAGATTCTCAACTAAGCTAGCTCCCCTTTTATTAGCAACATTTACAGAAGCTAGAGACAATAAAATTCTACCTCAAACTTTTCACTAAGCATTAATTACTGTCTTTCCTAAACAAAATAAGGACTTATTACAATGTGCATCATACAGATCAATTTCACTTCTGAATAATGATGTTAAGATACTCTCCAAAGTCCTAGCTCGAAGGACTGAGAAAGTGCTGCCTTCAGTAATATCACAAGACCAAACTGGATTTATTAAAGGCAGACACTTAACTTTCAATCTTCGATGTCTGTTTAATGTAATATATTCACTCACAAACTCTAACAGTAGAGATATTATTATTGTTGGATGCAGGAAAAACATTTGATAAGGTTGAATGGAACTACCTTTTCGTTGGAGAAATTTGTGTTTGTCCCAAACATTTGTGTATGGATCAAACTACTGTATACCAGTCTATAAACTTCAGTTTGTATTAACAACATTAATTCAGACTACTTTGAACTAGAACATGGTACTAGACAAGGATGCCCCTTGTCACCACTGCTTTTGGCAATCACCATTGAGCCTCTGGCAGTTCGCTATCAAAATGCTTATGAGATAAACGGGATTATCAGAGAAGGACTTGAACAGAAAATTTCTCTATATGCAGATGATATGGTACTGTATAGATCAGATCCACAAAATACTGTGCCTAACAGCACTAACAGAATTTCAAAAGATTTCTGGTCTGAGAATTAATTTGATTTAAAGTGTAATCTTTCAAGTGAATTCTCAAGCACACAATATTAGATTGGTCAGTCTTCCCTTTCATCATCACAGATCAGTTTAAATACCTAGGGGTAAACATCACAAGTAAACATAAAGCTCTGGAAAAAATTAAGCAAGACTTTCATAGACGTTCTACCCTTCATCTCACTTTAGCTGGAAGAATTAACATTGTTAAGATGAATATCTTTTCTAAGCCTCTTTTTTATTTCAAAACTATATCCTAGTTTTGCTATAGCCTAACTACACAGTCACGGGGGTCTGCTGGAGCAAATCCCAGCCAACACACGGCAGGAAACAAACCCTGGGCAGGGCACCAGCCCACCACAGGGCACACACACACACACCAAGCACGCACTAGGGACAATTTAGAATCACCAATGAACCTAACCTGCATGTCTTTGGACTGTGGGAGGAAACCCACGCAGACACAGGGAGAACATGCAAACTCCATGCAGGGAGGACCTGGGAAGCGAACCCGGGTCTCCTAACTGCAAGGCAGCAGCAATACCCACTGCGCCACCGTGCCACCCTCAACAAATCATTTTTTTAAGAAATTAGATTCAACCACAAGCTCATTTATTTGGAATTCAAGACATCCACATATCCAACGGGTGACCCTATAAAGACCTAAGGTGGAAGGTGGCATGACTCTACCTAACTTTCAATTTTATTACTGGGTGGGAAATATACAAGCTATAAAAACCTACACATTGCCAGAAATAGATGAACATACACAGGCTTGGTTCACAATAGAAATAAAATCCTGCAGTACTTCTTTATATTCCTTACTTTGTACCCCAATAAATACAAGTCATAGGCAATATACTAACAGCCCAATTATGCTTCACTCACTCAAAATATGGAACCAATGTAGGAAGTATTTTAAGATAGAGAAGCATTTGTCTGTGGCACCTCTGCATGAGAACCATCTATTCCCACCCTCTCAAACATAGGTAGCTTTTAATGTCTGGAAAACATTTGGGATAAAATCACTTAGAGATCTGTACATAGTCAACATCTTTGCATTCTATGAACAATTACACTCCAAATGTAACTTTCCAGCAACACATTTCTTTCACTATCTTCAAATTGGAAACTTTGTTAAACAAAATCTGACCAATTTCTTTCACCTCCCACCTACCTCTATGCCGGAAAAAATATTGATCAGTCTTGAGGACTCAGATAGCATCTCCGTAGTATATATTGTAAAACATTTTATAGTCCCTCCCTTTCTAAGATCCCAGAGTACAGTTGGAAAAGGATCTCACACTCAGCATCTCAGAAAAAAAGTGGAAGGTAGCAGTGCACAGAATTCATTTGAGCTCCATATGCGCAAAGCATGCAATTATTCAACTCAAAATTATATATCGAGCACATCTGTCTCGTTTAAAATTGTCCAAATTTTTTCAGGGCAAAATCCAACCTGCGAACATTGCAATCAAGTTCCAGCCTCATTGGGCAATATGTTTTGGGCGTGCACAAAATTAACGTCATTTTAGACCAAAATCTTTAAATGCCTTTCAGACAGCCTTGATGTCACAGTCCATCTTACTCCATTAACAGCTGTGTTTGGTGTTCTTCCAGATGGGCTTAAAGTGGAGAAGGACAAACAAACTAACAGTGTAAGGATTTAAAAACTGCAGTTATGTGTTTGTATTTTCTTGTTCTTACTAACTGGAGACTGTATAAAGAACAGTTTGAACATCCAGTAAACACCGCATTGCAGTAGTCAATCCTACTAGAAATAAATACATGAATCAATTTCTCAGAATCCTGTTTATTTACAAAGCGCCTTAATTTCCTAACATTTTTAAGATGGAATGCCATCTATCCCTCAAGCAATACATACCAAAAAAACACAAGGGGTTGAAAGTATGGGTAAGAGAAGGGACCTCTGGGTACACATAAAGATTCAAGTTGTTACCAAGGTTTAGCTGGGTGTAGTCGGCTCAGTGCATTGAAAATGTGTGCAGATGTAGTCATGCACCTCTGTGATGTCATAAAAGATAAAAAGCACAAGGTGTACTTTGACAGTTTCTTTTGTACCATTTCACTCCTTCAGACATTGCACAAATACAGTATGGCATCTATGGGACAGGTGCATGCAGGATTAATAGGATGGAGGGAGCACAGCTAAAATTGAAAAGTGAAAAGCAGCTCAAAGAGGAAGGAACAGGTGTTTCCTCAGTTTTCAGCAATGGTGAAAACATTACAATTACATGATGGTTAGACAGTTTATTAATCCACTTATTTCATCTTGTGCTGGTCAGTCCTCCTGGATTTGGCCCGGTGATGGAACAATAAAAAAAAACAATAATAACCAACATCCCAAACTATTTTCAGTAAATCTGTTCAATAAACACACGGGATTAAAAAGACACTGCTTTTTCCCAACTAGCAAAATACACTTGGGCCTCACCAGGGCAGATTTCCTTAATCCAGGACCTAATCAGTGGGCTCAGATGTGGGTGTATTTAGTACTCGGGTCTTGTCTGTTTGGAATTACAGTCGGTCTCTGGCCTAAGCCAATGTGGGTTGTGAATTGCAAACTGATTTAGAATTTATTTGTAAAATTACTGCACAAAGAGCAAACATTGTTGCTTAATTTGAAGATTTTTTATTTTAATATTGCGGGGGATGGCCGGTGCCCTTGCTTAATGGAAGGACTGGGGTAAAGAATATATACACAGAGTATTATCTTCCCTGGAGTGCTACATGGTAGCCCCCCTGGTTTGCAGCAGTGCCTCAGTTTCCCACAGGGCTTCATGGGAGTTGAAGTTTGGTACAGACCTGTTGGTTTCCCTGGGCACCACGAAGAAGTGCTTGCAGGGACTGCAGAGCCCTACTTTGTTGGGCTTCTTCCTCACCAGGAAGTGCTCCCGGACCACGCTAACGGGCCACCAGAAGTACTCCCGGGTGCGAGATAAAAGAAGTCCTTTGCCACTGCTCTTAGAGCCAGAGTCAGGAGGAAGAGGACAAAGCTTCCCGGAAGGAGTGGAGGCGGAGGAGAGAAAGAGAGAAAAAGAAAGAAAGATAAAGAAACAAAAGTGCTGTGTGCTTTTTTTGTGCTTATTGGAGCCTGAGTACTTTGCTTTATTGAAGGGAATGCTTGAGAATAGTTTCCCACAGCCAAATAAAAGCCATGTGGTGTGCTGAACTTGTCCCTTGCATCGGTCTGTGTCAGATTTGGGGAGCTGGTGTGCCCCCTGCATGCCACAATATGCAGTACTTTAATAAGCAGTGACTAATACTAGTCACACGTTTAGGGATAAAACTACTCACAAGTACACTCCGTTACCATTTGTTTTTATTTAAGATACAGTAAAGAAGAAAGGTAAAGAAAAACATGCAATTCAGAAAACAATTATATAGTAGTTAATTAGACTTAAGTAATCAAGAATAAGCAACAATAACAATGCAGTTCAATAGTCCATTATAATGGAATGCATGGTAGAAATGGCCTTGCATCTTCACAGAATTCTTTCTTTAGGAGCCAGTGTATTTTTCTGCTAGATCAAGACAATGAAGCATCAACTAATAATATCTAATTAAGTTATAACTATTGAAAGAAAACAATGGATTTCTATTGTGTAAATGTTTAACATCAGTAGTAAGTGTAACAATAGCCAAGAGGGCTTTGCTGAGCATTCCTATAAAAAAGTCCTAAGGTAATGCATGATGTAAGCACCGCCAAATTTTAAAACAACTAAATGTACTATATTGCCATCATAACATTGCAAAGACAGGCCATTTTACCACAGTATGCTCATATCATGGGGTTTTGAAAGAAGGTAAATACACCAATACCATCTAAAGTTAAAATATGGCACAGTCTATAATATGGGCCATGGTACACATGCTGTAATGCTACACACTGTGTCTGCCACCACTGATCCAATGGATTCCTGCTCATTTTATGCCCTTTTACTAGCTTGCTGTCCTTAAAAGGATTGCTAATAGAGTTGACATTTTTATAGGCACTTCTGCCCCTGAAGGTGTAATACCAGCTCATACTTTTGGTGACTCATCGTTGGCTGATGTTACTTGTCCAGCGCTGTTGCATAGCCCTCCTTTCAAAGTTGTTGTCCCCAGTAGCCACTTCCAACTCCTTGCAATGGTGCACAAACTCGTCAAAATGGCTGAGTGGTCTTCTCTCCCTCTTTGGTTGTGCAGCCAGTGATGATGGCACATCAACAGGGATCAGGAGAACTGTGTTGTCTGATTGTGCTACAGGGATATTGCATATTGCATTGCCAGGTGGCACAGCAGGGACGTTAGGTGCTGTGCTGTCATTCAGTGCAACAGGGGTGTTTGATGCTGCACTGCTGATCTGTGGATGCAGTTCCCCCTTTTGACAGTAAGGGGCCAACTGGTTTCAGTGCACCATCACTGCTCTGAACTCTACTTTTACCCAGTACCCTATCTCAGACAACCAGGCCACTATAGTACATGTATTGTGACAACTGTTGGCCATTTTAGAGCAGAATCCCCTTTATTGCTGGGGATTGTACAGCCATACAAGGTTGCCAGAGGGTAGTGGGCTCCCTTGGCATCGACTGTCATACCCCATTTTTGTCGATAACTAGCATCCTTCTGATGGTTCCAAGCTAGCATGTAGGTGATCCCCAAAAGCCCTGCACATACTGAGCCCTTGGACTGCTGTTGATGTCAGTTTCAGGGTGTGACCCAAAAGCCAAAGTTACAGGAGTTTGCAGCTCAGGCCTGAGCATCAGAATGGCTGGTATAAACCCAGTGGACTCCTGGACGGCAGAACATTAAGCCCACAGCACAGCAGAGAGATGTTGGTCCCGTTTTCTTTGATGCTGTGCTGTTAAAACACAGAGCTGTGTGACAAGTGTCTAATTAAAATCTTTCCACAAACTCGTCACTCTGAAAGTGCAGCAGAGTGGTATGTGAGTTGTGGGTGTTCAGACTCAAAGTTTTGACCCTAGTCACTGTGCAGATCCTCAGGTGCATCAAAACGGTAGTGAGTCTTTCAGCGTAAGTGGTTGTGCTCTGATCTGAAATGAGTACACCTTGGGCCACATTATCAAATAGTTCATAGCCACAAGGACATAATTAGTCCTGGTGTCTGTGATTGGGAAGGGACTGAGGATGTCCACAGGAGAGGTCCATGCGATCAAGGGGTGGGAAATTTGCGTGCAGTGTAGTCGTCACAGCAGTGGATGAACAGCTCAACTTCCTGCCTGCAGCCTCCCAGTGAAACTGTTGTCTCATCCACTGTAGAGTTTTAGAATTGCCAAAGTGTCCAACCCCTGGTGGTCCATGTAGCCCCTGAAGGACTTGGTAACATAGGCGCCAGGGAACCAGCAGTTGTAGAATGTGGTGTCCTGGAAGCGGGCTTTCCCATATTCAATAAAGCAGTGTGACGTTGAATACCAACCTGTCCTATTGTGAGGAGTATGCATTCATTGTCAGCCAGTAGGGTGCTATCTGTCTGCTATCCATCCCCAAACTGCAGCCAGTTCTGTGTCTTCCACCTGTGCCTTCTGGAATCCATTTGTGCTGATGCTGTGCAGTGTGGTCAGAACTTTAAGTGTCTCTTGTATTGCCTGTTGTTGATTGGTCCTGGCACAATGGCTGCAGTTTTCCAGAAAACAAGGTCTTCATGAGAGGGCATTGGAATTGAAGTGTTGACTATCAGGTCTGTGCTTTATGACAAAGTCATATTCCTGCAGTGCTTCTATCCATTTTGCCACCTGACCACTCCAGCTCTTTGGAATTCAGAAGCCAGGAGAGTGAGACGTAGTCTGTTTTTAAGTGAACTGGCATCCGTAAAGGTAAGGATGGAAGAGGCCTAGACCAGTGACCACTGCCAGGATTTCCTGGCATATTAAACAGTAATTTCACTTTGGTAGGTTCAGGCCTTGGCTATAGTAGCCAATCACCCTCTTCGTTTCTACTTCCATCTGGGACAGGACTGCTCCAATGCCCTGATTACTGGTGTCAGTTTCCAGTATGAGTGGTGCCTCTAGTTGTGAATGGGGCAAAAACAGGTGAAGAGATAAGGGACTCCTTCAGTCGACCAAATGCAGTCTAACATTCTGGTGTCCACCGGTACTCACTGCCCTGGTTGGTCAGTGTGTGTAGTGATGCTACTGTGTCCATTAATCCTCTCACGAACTGCCAGTAATAAGATGCCAGAGCCATGAAACTGCAGAGCACCTACACATTACTGGGTCGTGACCAATCGCTAACACAGACAATCTACTCAGGGTCAGTAACTATATCCATTGCAATGACCACATGACCCAAAAACTTTGTTTCTTTCTCCTGTAGGAGTCACTTTGCTGGGTTCAGCTTAAGGCCTGGTGGCAAACACTTCCCATAAGTGGTCTAGGGTTCCTTCAGTGTCAGGGGTGTGCACCAAGATGTCATTAAAGTACAACACAAAGTGGCTTGGTGGACTGCTTATCAGAATTTGCTCTATGAGCTGATCAAATGTGGCTAGGACATTACACAGTCCAAAAAGGCATAACAGTGAAATGCCACAATCCCTGCCCAATGGAAGAGGCAGTCTTTTCTCCAGCCTCTGGTGCTAAATTGACTTGCCAGTAGCCACTGTGTAAGTCCAAGTAGCAGAACCACCTGGAGCCAATAATGTCATCCAAGGCATCGTCTATACAGGGCAGTGGGTAAGAATACAGCTTTGTGATAGTATTTAACTTATGGTAGTCAACACAAAAGCATAAAATGACATCTTTTTTCTTGACAAGGATTACTGGAGCAGACCACTGGCTTGATAATGGTTCAATCACGCCATCCTCAGCCATTTCCCATAGTTTTTCTTCAGCTACCTGACATTTAGGTTGTGGCAGATGGTGTGTCCACACACAGATTGAAGCAGCACTGCCTTTGTTCATGTGGTGCTGAACCAGATCTGTTTTGTTTCAGTCTTCATCATAAGCAAAGATGACCAAATGCTGCTCCAGCAGAAGGCAATGCTGCTCTTGATGGCTTTCTGACAAATCAGCTGTGCTGCATTGCCATAGAGCCTTAATAGCTGTAGTGCACTGGTAGTGGTGGATGGAGGCCATGAGGTGGATGTTCAGGTATCGGGGTCAGCCTAATGTCGGTACTGTCTTTTAGTTTTTTGAGCTGGAGGACCAATGCTACTAACAGGCTTCTTTGCCATCAGTGAAGACATGGTGGGAACCTGGGTGTTGACAGCTTAAAGGCTGTGGACATGGTGTTAACCCAGCAGCAGGTATTTCTCTCCCATGAAGATGCAGCTTTCCTTTCAAAAATTCCAGGATGGCTCTGTGTGATGTGAAGCAATCTGCTTCCAACCAGAAATCATGCTTAGACCGGAGATACTCAATGATTACTCCTAACCATTGTGGAGCCGACCCGGACACAGACAGGCGGACATGTTGTTTTTTCACCACCACACGTTTTATTTACAATATTTACAATAGTTAATGGTCACTAAGACCCAGTCCAAAAGTGCACAAACACCAACACTCACAGTCCTGACCACAAACGCCTCCACTCTCCTCTCTTGCCTCGTCTTTCTTCCACCCGACTCCAGCCCTGAATGAAGGGAGACGGCCCTTTTTATATTCTCCCGGACGAAGCTCCAGGTGATTCCCGACACTCCTTCATTGGCCACGCCCAGCGTGGCGGAAGTGCCGGCTGTTCTCCCAGCAGCTCTCCGGGTGTCCTCTTAAATCTTCCCCCCAGCACTTCCTGGTGTGACGGAAGTGCTGAGGTCACAAGTCCCCAAGGCATTGGGGCGCCTGCTGGCGGTGACCACAGGCCCCTACAGGGTGGGGCTTCCATGCCCTGAACCCGTGGCCCCCAAAGCAACGAGGATGGCGTCCCCCACGTGATCCAGGGTGGGTGCAGACCCACATCCGGTCCCTCTCGGCGTCCCGGCCGGGTCGTTGCCCCTGGCATCCCTGACACCATCTTTTACCCCAGATCTGAATTTCTTCTGTGGTAACTGTTTTCAGAGTATCCAGGGCTGCTTCCCAGCCCTTCAGTGCTCCATGCTCTGTCTCCGGTAGCAGCCTAGACCTCACCAAAGAGATGGTGGCACCAGTGTCTAGTAAGGCTTCATGTAAGACAGATTCAGTTTTGCAGCAACTTAAAGGACCCAGATGGCTGATGGTGAAAATGTTCTTTTATGGAGGGCTAGGGTAATGGGGAAATGCCTCCCTTAATGCATCACCCTGCTGAAGTGTTCCCAGTGACTGCAGATGAGGTTCTGGGCACATCTGAGTATTGTGACCATTCTTGTGGCATTGGTAACACCTGATTTCTGCTTCCAGTAAATGTGTTGAGTTTCCCTCCCTCAGTGACTGCCATGGATGATGAGGTTTGCCAGTTGGACACAACCCTTTCGCTCTCTGCAAATGCCTTACTAAGGCTTCTGGTCCCTGCGAGACAGACATGCTGTTGGAGTTTGAGGAGAAATTGTGTAGGTCAAACCTCTCTTGCAGATCTGAAGGAAACTCTGTTAGCCCTTGACTGGTAAGCAACAAGACATTTGCTGCCAAGGCTCTAAGCTTCTCTTGGCTCTTTCTTTGTTCAGTGGACAGGGCAGCCTGGATGTGTTCTGTCACTTTCCTTTACCTGAACCTCCTCCTAGGTGCCGTCTTCATTGCAGTCAAATCTCCCTGGACCTCCAGGTGGATATCAAGCAATTCACTTCTTGATTCTCCCAATGCCATGCCCAGGTGCGCTACTGTTGTTTCCTCATCCCATTTATTGTGGTAGGCAGCTAGGTGCAGTTGTGGGTGGTAAGTGCCCTATGACATCTGGACCTGGGTAGACAAATGTTTTTCTGTGTAGTTGCAACAGTAATGATCTCTCGAATGTCCTTCCTTTTAGGTTGACACTGCACCTGGTATTATATTTCAAGGTCCTCAACTTCAAGATTTTCCATCCAAATCTCGTAAGAGCCCAGAAAGTCCATTTTAGGTCATTGAGGTACTCAGGGCTTAGTTGAATTGGAACATAGGTCCTCTCCATGACCCACTTCTCACACCACTGTAATGCTGCACCGTGCTTCCAGACATAATGGATTCATGCTCATTTTCTGCTCTTTTAGTAGCCTGCTATCCCTAAAAGGCCTGCTAGCCTTAAGCCACACAAAAATAGAAAAGATGTGCAACTTTGCAGAGTTGTTGATTTAATAGGCACTCCAGCCATTGGTGATATAATGCTAGCGACATTGCAATACAATGGCTACCAGTTTTATATCAAACATTTACCTTTGTTCTGTCTATACTGTACAACTGAAATAACCACTACTGAACTACCATTCAAATACCAAATATTTAGTAAATATTGTACCATGTTTAAAGAAAAGAGAAAAAAGCACATCTTCTAAAATAAAATATTTCTTTTATATTCAGAATAAATATACACTGAGAATTCTTGAAGATCACAACCTCCTAACTGGATGTATACTTATTTCCATCCATCCATCATCAAGCCCGCTATATCCTAACCACAGTGTCACGGGGGTCTGCTAGAGCCAATCCCAGCCAACAGCGCAAGGCAGGAAACAAACCCCGGGCAGGACGCCAGCCAACCGCAGGGCACACACATCCACACACCAAGCACACACTAGGGACAATTTAGGATCACCAATTCACCTAACCTGCATGTCTTTGGACTGTGGGAGGAAACCGGAGTGCCTGGAGGAAACCCATGTAGACACGGGGAGAACATGCAAACTCCATGCAGGGAGGACCCAGGTGGAGTTTGCATGTTCTCGGGGTTTGTTTCCTGCCTTGCGCCCTGTGTTGGCTAGAATTGGCTCCAGCAGACCCCCGTGACCCTGTAGTTAGGATATAGCAGAATGGATGGGTGGATGGATGGATGGATGGATTCAAAATAACCTTTCAAACATATGAACAGTCAAAAATGCAAAATGCTCTGCAAGGTTGTTCTGCATTTCTAAATCCAGAACATCAATTATGCAGTCTCCAGTACATCCTATATTAAATTACTGGAAAAGTGTGTAGTTAACAAATACTAATTGAAACTTAATTTCTAATGAAACTTGTGGCACCCATTATTAAATGTTGTTAGAAGGTTATAGAAATCACATCATTTACTGGTCAAATCACTATTAGTGGTACACTTCTTAAAGGAAAGTTTGCTCAAGTTCATAAAAAGAAAACAGTAAAAAAAAAAAATAAACAATGAAAATAGTTTAGCACATTCCAAATAAAGCCTTAGTCAGAATATGCATATTCGGAACTAGGTAGGTGTCACATTCTAGTGACACCCCCAACATGTGACTAAGCCAACTGCTTATTCTAAATCTTGTATGCAAGGCGCAGATCTGTGATAACATAAAGTGCACAAGTGGTGAGCTGACCCCATTTCAGGGCTGATGATTAAAGTTATATAATTCCATTCAATATATTTAATTATATTTCAAAAAAGAATGAAATATAATTAAATATATGTTTGTTAGAAAGATGCAACAGCAAGTCATTTAAGGTTTTTGACAAATAAAACACGCTTCAGCAGACACGTAGAGTTAGAAAGGCACAAGTGGAAGATGCTGAAAGCCAAAGAAGAAAAGGCCAAGAAACAAAATCTCAATGATTCAAACCTTAGCAGTTTCAGGTTATGTGAGTTATAATATCAATTAGTTCGGTGGACTAAAGTTTTTGGTTTGGCTGGTGTAAGGACATGAGCAAATACAGAAGAGTGACGATCCAAGTATAGTAGAAATATGTCCAACTGAGCCACAATACTTCAAACCTAACTACCTATTATATTTTGTTCTTCCTCATGTTTTTGCCATATTTATTATAACTTTTATAATGCTTAGAAATTAATGTATAGCAACACATATCAATAATCTTTTTTTTCCATGTTCACCATTTAACAGTTCTTTTGGTGGGTCTTGTTCTTGTGATAATGAGCTCCTACCACCTACCAAAGACTACTAAGCTATATTCATCATTATGCAGCTCGAGAAAGATATACT
Source organism: Polypterus senegalus (assembly GCF_016835505.1). Classification (NCBI taxonomy): domain Eukaryota; kingdom Metazoa; phylum Chordata; class Cladistia; order Polypteriformes; family Polypteridae; genus Polypterus; species Polypterus senegalus. The sequence goes on along the minus strand of NC_053169.1, from coordinate 68,919,970 downwards.
TGTGGAACTAAGCATTTCTTATCTTTTCTTATTAAATTTTCAGAGACTGAAAATTAAGCAAGTACAATAACTTGTTGAGTAACACACATATATGTAAAAGCTACAATAAAAAAGATGCATAAATGAGCATTTTTACCTTAGGAATCTTCCTTTCACCTGCACTTTCACTTGTGATACTCAAATCACTGAACTGGTTGTCCTAGTTGGCGGTAAATAGCAGGATGGAATCCATAAAATGTGACCCTAGAAACTCAATGCTTCAATAGATTGCTGTCCTATCACTGTTGACACCAAAGACTATCTCTAGCAAATGTTGAAAAAAAATAATAATTTCAAAATGACTGTAGTCAGCAACTAAACTACAGTCCAGTAGTTTAAGCCGTGCCTTATGGAACACCAGGCTATATCAACTATCCTGATACATTTCTCCTTTCATTTGGTTGCCCTGAGAATGCGGTCAAAACTTGTCTCACTTTAGTTTCCCATGATAGCAAACCTCTGTAAGTTTAAGGCATAAATACTCGAAGACCCTGTAAACTCTAATAGAGATACTGCAAGATAAAAAAGTGAAGTACGTGTATTCAGATTTGTTTTCTTTTAATATTTGAATTGTATATTATTTGACGTCCCGACTATCATTTTTCAGTTCCTGTTTTTCTGAATGTAGGAGAACATTGGAAACCTCCATGGTGCCTTTATAGCAAGTGGACCTAGAAACATGGTTGGTCCCCTTTGTTTTACTTCAGATTTTCCACTATGTGGGCATATCCTACCTGTTTGTTCTTTTTGCAAGATCCAGAAATCTTTTTTTTTGTAACTGTCCCTGGTGCCTCTTGCTGTTAAGTGTTAAGGAAAATATTTAGGAAATAAATGTCTTGAGTCACCTTCAAAAATGTAACTCAAAATGTCCGTCTTCATTTCTCCAAGCTTGAAGAAGCCAGAGGCAGTGCACTCTACCAGTTCAGTTCAGTCAACTGACTGGAAATGACAGAATAATGATTTAATACCATAAATTAATGTACATACCACCTGAATTATTTAAAATTAAACCAATCAGCACACAGATAAATATGTCCTAATGTCATACCTATATTTCTGGTATAATCTAAAGGCCCCAAATGAATTAACATGTTAGAAGTCTTTTACACACACATTTTTTTTAAAGAGAAACTTTTCAATTATACGTTTCTAAAACCTATTTAATAATAAATATATAATTAACACCTTGGTTACAAGTTCTGTACAGTATATAATATAAACATAAATTCACAAAGAAAATAGTAAAACACAAAGGGATTAATTTATATCCTTTCCAGCTATCACAGGAAACGATTATTTAATTCAAAAATCAAAGTCACATATTTCGAAAACATTATACAATTTAAATGTGTTCTAAAATCTTCCTCCAAACCTGAAAAGAATATTTTTGGCTTCTTTGGTCTGTAGCTTCCTACCAATTTCTTTCATTGCAGTTTCTAAAGTATCCATCAAATTGTCCTTTTGCAGTAGTTTTTCATTATTTCCACAAGTTCTTGCCTGTTATTCGATTGACAAGTACAGTATACATGTCTGAATATGTATATTTTTTAATTTAAAAGGTATATTGCAGTTTACTCCAGTTATAATATGGGTACAATAAATCCACTGCATCATGACATTAGTCATTATCAAGTAGACAGAAAGCCCCAGAAGTTGTATGGGCCACACTTTGAGAGATTGCCATCATTAGCGACAAGAGAAAAAAGAAAATAAAGGACAGAATAAATAAATAAAATGGCAAGAATTACTATAATCTGGAATTTTAAAATTAATATTTAAATAAATGAAAAGATAAATACAATTGAACATAGATTTGGGTTAAACAATTCATAAAACCTGAAGGCCATATGATCACTAATCTTTTTAATGTTTTGAATTCCCTAATTAGCTTATGCTGTTGTATAATTGTGTCTTTTATTTGTTGACTGTCTGTCTATTTTCCAGTTTATGTTTAAATGCTGTATATGAACATTTAGTAACCTTTTGTGAAATAAATGATTTCACAATCTATACAGGACAGTTAATTTAATGTTTAAACTAAAATTGAAAAGATATTTTAAAATATTAATAAGTAAAATAGTAACTAACACTAATTTAAAAATATACACACTGAAACAAGCATTTAAACTATTCTTTATTGTTATTTCAATCATTTTTGATATTTCATAATTGTGATTTATAACTACAGGGGGATAACACTGCTCTCAGTGTAAGGTCCTTGCTAGGGTCATCCTCAATAGGATCCATGACCACTTGCTCACCTACCAGTGACTGGAACAGTCTGGTTTTACGCCTAAGAAGTCTACCATCAACTGCATCCTGGCACTGTGGGTTCTCATGGAGCGCAAATGTGAAAATCATCAAAGTTTCCTTGCAGCCTTTGTCGATTTTTGTAAAGCATTCGACTCAGTTGATCGTGCTGCCCTATGGGACATCCTGAGTGTTCGCAGGATCCACTCGAAGTTGCTGGATATCATGGCTGGCCTGTACACTGGTACTGAGTGGAGGCAGAACCTCTGTGTTTTTCCCAGTTGATTCTGGGGTTCGACAGGGGTGTGTTTTTGCTCCTACTCTGTTCAATGCTTGTATGGACTGGGTTTTGGGCATGGTAGTGAGGTCCAACGGCTGTGGGGCATCTGTTGGTGAAGAAAGATTCTTAGATCTTGACTTTACTGACGATGCTGTGATCTTCCTGGAGTCAATGGAGGCTCTGATCAGGGCACTTGAGACACTGAGCGAGGAGTCTGAGTGTCTGGGCTGATAAAAACCAAGATCCAGGCCTTTAATGATCTCTTGGGCACAGCCATCAGCAGTGTGTCTGTCTACGGACAGAGTGTCGACCTTGTCGAGAGGTTTACTTACCTCGACAGTGACATTCATGTCTCTGGTGACTCTTCCTATGAAGTATGCCACTGTGCCGTCCTCAATTTAATATGTAATTGTGGAAAGCATACCCCCGGACACAGACAGACAGATGCCAGAATGTCCATAACAGACTTCTTTATTTTTCTTCACAGCACCACAATGCCTCCATCCACCAACTCTCTTCCTTTCTCTCTTTCTCTTTCTCCTCTTCTTTCTCTTCTTCTTTCTCTCTTGACCTCCTCTCCCCTCCTCACAAGCTTCATCTCCTTTCTCCCAACTCTGGCTTGTCTACTGGAGGGAGTCGGTCCCTTTTATCATGACCCTGATGAGCCCCAGGTGCTCCACCTGACATCACTTCCTGGGGTGGTGGAAATGCTGCCATCCAGGATTCCCTAACTGTCCGGGCAACCCCGGGCGGTGGCCACATCCTCCCGTAGGGGTGAGCGTCCCAGTTTCATTCCCGTGGCCCCCAAACAGACCCGGGAGGCTGCCCTCTCGTGGCCCAGGGGAGGTATCGTCCATCTTGGGGACTGTCCAGGCGTCCCGGCTGGGCAGGGTCCCCAGTCATCTGGGACAGTAATATATTAATAGATTTAGGCATTTATCATACTAGGTTACATCATCTACATGGTGGTCCAGATCTAATTATGCAGATCCAGATCGTCTGGATGACTTTGATTTATGTAGTGACAATTCCAGTTCAGCACAAAGACAATTCTTCATGTCGTCAGTTCACACACTTCTCGATGGTCCGGGATTTTTCGGGTGATTTTCTATGTAATAAACTTAATAAGTTATAGCGTAATGAAAATTGCATAATCAGATCTGGACCACCCTATAGAGTCCTCAGTGGTCAGCCTAAAATTCATATTTCAAAGTCATTATAGGGTTTTTTGAGAGTCTAGTACATAAACATCTTCCTTGAGGCATTGCCTACAACCTAATACTAGATGCCAGATGGTAAAAACATCAAGCAAGTTGTCATCTGTGAAACCTTGCAGGCAATTATGTCTAACTGAAATAGGTTGTGTTTATTCAGCTTCCATCAAGTTTCAGTTCCTCAGAAAAACACAATAAAGAATAAAAACTAAGGTATGCCACAAAGGTATATTTAATATTCAATCAATAACATATATACATGGTTTAGTGATCTATGGAGGTAAATGTGCTATTTAAAATTCCATGAAAAGTAGTACTTGCATAATTAAAGTGTTTTAATATATCCTGTTACTTTCAATAAAAAATGAAAAACATTCATTAGCAAACTGTAATTTTAATTAGAGTAGTCTGAATCTATTCTGTGTCTCTTATGTCAGTTAACCAGTATGACTTTTTTCAAATGTAATAAAATATTGTCAAAATATATTTTGTTTGCATTACTGGAATAAACAAGAAAAATCCAATTGTATTCCTTTTCCCAAAACAGATGTAGCTCTGGTTCAAAAAACTGTTCCAGCTAACTTCTTCTGCTCAGCTGTGTCCTCCAGCCTTAGGCTCACTGTAATAAAATTTTCATGTTACCATATGGAGGAATATTCTTAATAGAGATCTACTGTCAGTAACTGTCCCATAGGAGAAAATAAAGGTATTACTGAAACATATTGCTTGGAGTAAATCAAGGAAAGTTCATAACAGAAGTAAAAATTCCTACAAGGCAGATATCTTTAAAATTAAAGGCACAAAAGTGATTAAAATATATTTATGTGTTTAGGTTTTAATATAATGATGTAATTGAATCAGGGTTTTTTTAATAGAAATGAATGCATGATTGACACAGAAAACTCTTTATTGCTTCTAATTCTGACTGTCTTCTTGGAATTAATGTGCCTTCTTTAGCCCAGGACATCCTCATATGTGAAAGGCCCAGATAACAATCTTTCTTAAAGCTTTCTTCTGGGTGTTGTTTGAGGGGAATGCGTTACTTTAAAAAGTAAGGCTTGAAGAAGAAACAATGAAATCAGTGCCAAGAATTTTATTTTTAATAAATAAATTAGAAACAGGCATTAATAAGGTGCATTATTAGTGACTTACCATCAAAACATAGAAAGAAAGAAAATAAACAGATCAGAGTATAAAGAGTTTATTCTGAAATTAGTGTCTTACACATTTTCAAATATATTCATCCACAGTTTTTCAATTGAAGACAACATTAAACTCAATACAATGTAAAGCAAAATGCTGAAGGCAAAAACAGCTAGCAACATTAATCATTTATGACATTTCTGAACTTGCTTTTTCTACTACAGGCTCACAGGAAGCCAAAAGCCATTCCAAAAACATATGGTACAAGGCAGATATTATTTCTGGACAGGGCATTTGTCCCTGGTATGGCAGGTTCACACATGCATCCACTCCTACCCTTAACTTACAGAGGATCTATTCAGGGTCACCAAGCAAACAGAGTACATGGGAAAAACTCAGCTGGACACAAGAAAATAATGGAAATGCCACACTTACATTTTTCAAGCTAAGATTTTAAACAAGTTGTTGAGCGCCAAGGTAGCTATTATTGTACAAATGATCCTCTCTGGCCCTTTTAAAATATACAAAGGTGCTGGCAAATGTAAATGATTTTGGGATATGCAATAAAGGCATGACATTTGTTCTACGATAAATAACATGATACATGAAGTCTGTAGAAGGGATTGGCAGATCACAATGGCAGTGAAACAAGTGCTGCAGCAAGAGAACAGAAATGGCTGGTTGATGGTCAACTATAATGATTTCCAAAAAGGCAATATAGACAACCCCACTTAAATAGTGACTCTTTAACTTAGGGTTAAATACTAAGACAGAAGGGAAGGGCTTTATATTGGTATATACATTATGAAGCACACATGCATAGTGAACATCTTGAAGGCTCCAAAAAATGTAAGAGATACCACCCTAAGCAAAGATGGGGCACTCTTACTTTATACCATCTCCTTTTCCATATGCTGTTCAGATACTTGCCAGACGATGACTGACCCAGATTCCATTTCTGTCCTTAAGTACCATCCCTTTCAGGTTGATGGTATAAAAACATTGTTCATCTGAGGACCATAAATTGAGGTGAAAAGATCAAAATCTCACCGTTTCTTTTTGACCTGGCTGATATCACTTACAGTATTTGCACCTTGGAATACATTTTTCTGTGCTCATTTGAACCCTTTCTCGTCATTTAACTGTGTTACTGGCTGGCACCTCAAACCTTTTTTTATGATACATGTTTTTTTCTTTAGATTACAACATCAGACATTACTTTAGGGTCCTATAACATTAGGCTCTGTCTCTTGCAATGGTGTAATGTATCCTTTGAATTTTAAGAAGATGTGCATTTTGCAATCATACCATACACTCCAGAGCACAGTCATTATCCGGCTCGGTTAGACGAAGAAGAGATAATCCACTTTCAAGTTTATTTGTCAAATGTAAGATTATAAATGAGCTCTAAACATAATAGGAAGCCAATTTCAATCATTTGAAAACTGAAGTTAGTACTTTCTCTTATCAGTTGCCATAATTCATGCAGTCATGTTTTGAAATAACTAATGAGATGTAATGAAATGATTTGAACAGCTTAACAATAAAAATTTTGTATGGACAGTTTTCGTTGATATGAATGGATGCTTTTTTTTATGTCCTACATATTACAAATATTACATATTACATATTCCAGGCCTTTAATGACCTCTTGGGCACAGCCATCAACAGTGTGTCTGTCAGTGGAGAGAGTGTCGACCTTGTCAAGAGGTTTACTTACCTTGGCAGTGACATTCATGTCTCTGGTGACTCTTCCTATGAAGTCAGTAGACAGATTGGGAGAGCATGGGGGGTCATGAGGTCGCTGGAAAGGGGTGTGTGGCGCTCCCGATATCTGAGCAAAAGGACGAAGGCCCAAGTCTTTAGAGTCCTGGTGCTTCCTGTCTTGCTATATGGTTGCGAGATATGGATGCTATCCAGTGACCTGAGACAAAGACTGGGCTCCTTTGGTACTGTGTCTCTCCAGAATATCCTTGAGTACCGTTGGTTTGACTTTGTGTCGAATGAGGGGTTTCTCATAGAGTCCCGAATGAGGCACATTACCTTCATTGTGAAGGAGCGTCAAGTACGGCATTACGGCCATATGTCACGTTTCCCAGAGGGCGATCCAGCTCGTAAGAATCCTCATTGCTGGGGACCTGAGTGGCTGGACCAGGCCAAGGGGTTGCCCATGTAGCACCTGGCTGCAGCAGATAGACGGTCATTTCCGGAGGGTGGGACTGGTCTGCCTGGGGGGTTGCCAACCGGAATCCCGAAGTTGTTTCACCGTGTAGTGGGTGCGGCAATGTATTGTACCAGTGCATACTTCCCAACTTGACTTGACTTGATATTACAAAACATATTACTAGGGATTTAGCCCTCTCTGAACCATTATCTACTTTAAGCAGTCTACATGCATGTCCCTACCTTGTCTATTCCTTATTATTATTGATAATTGATGGACCTTGTGAGTATTGTCTTTTATTATAATAATACATGAAAATACCATTTTTTCCTGTGCTTATGGTGATTACACACAGCTTTATCCCAAATAGAATTTGTGAGTTCTTATTAACCCTGAAGAAGGACCTGAAGAAGGTGTGTGAAAGGCAAGGCTTCTGTGTGAATTGTGCTGTTTTACTTGATCTGTCTGCAGCATAATTTCATTGAATAATAGTGGACGCCCAACTATTTGATTATATCTTTCTTAGGAGTAATGATACTACTAAACGTCTTTTAAATATAGATTTCATTAATTTAACTGATATTTAAAATTGCAGGATTGTGGTTCATAATAAAATATACAGTATACTAGATTGAGAAGTATTTGATTTTGTTATTTCTCTACTGATTTATTAATTGCATTTGATATTGGACTGCATATGTTAAGTAGCAAGAAAAGGAAAAGATCAATAAAAGGAGTCTTTTCAAAACAACACTCTTACACCTTGCCGTAAGAAAGATAGATTGAGAAATGGAAATTGATTGGGAGATTCAACATAAACTGAAGCCAAAATCAAAACCAGAGATCTGTCCTATTGTTTGATACTGCCACTGCCACATGCATGCAAGATTGTTCTTTGTGCGTATCAAAGAAAATGGCAGCTCCCATTAAAAATCAAAGCTAAAAAAAGGGGGGAAAATCCTCAGCATGACATGCAACTTTCACATGACCCATCAAGATCTAGCTGATGAACCGAGAATATGTGCCACTTCTAGATCTGGAGGCAGGCCAGGTAAGGCTTAAGATGGCTCCCTGTAGGCTGAACAGTTTATGTTTGCAATCTGCTTTTACATTTTCAACAGTTTGTTGGCTGCCTGTACAGAATAGTTTGTTGTTTCTGAAGTTTGTTTTGCTCATTACACATTGTGAATTATTTATTGTAGTTAAGTTAAATGTGTTGCAAAACAGATAATTTTTGAATGGATTTTGCTTGTTGTCTTACTATTTAAGACACTATTGTAACACTGTAATTATGTTGTTGGACTTAAGTGCAGCATTTGACACCATTGACCATTCTATTTTACTGCACAGGCTAGAAAACGATGTTGGGCTTACAGGCCCCGTGCTCGCTTGGTTCAGTTCTTATTTATCAAATCAATTCCAATATGTACAGAAATGTGCTGACAGTATCTCCATCATTATACACAGAAGTTCAATATGGTGTCCCGCAGGGCTCAGTACTGGGACCTTTACTGTTTTCACTTTACATGCTTCCACTGGGATCTCTCATTAGGAAACATAATGTTAATTTTCACTCGTATGCAGATGACACCCAGTTATACCTTTCATTTAAATCAAGTGAAGTTTCTCCGATGTTGTCTTTAATTAGTTGTGTTAGTGAATTAAAGGAATGGATGAATGAGAACTACTTGTCTTTAAATACAGATAAAACAGAGATGTTAATTGTTGGAGGGAATGGCGCTGATCACAGCAATATTTTGTCATCATTTAACTCAGTTGGAATCCCAATTAATTTTACTGAATCAGCCCGCAATCTAGGAGTTATCTTTGATTCTAGCATGTCATTTAAAGCACATATTACAAAGTTGTCCAAAACATGTTTCTTCCATCTTAAAAATGTTAGGAAATTAAGGCGCTTTCTAAATAAACAGGATTCGGAGAAATTAATTCATGCATTTATCTCTAGTAGGATTGACTACTGCAATGCGGTGTTCACTGGCTGTTCAAACTGTTCTTTATACAGCCTCCAGTCAATCCAAAATGCGCTGCAAGAATTATTACAAGAACAAGAAAATATGAACACATAACTCCAGTTCTTAAATCCTTACACTGGCTCCCGGTTAAGTTTAGGGCTGATTTCAAAATCCTCCTTTTAACATATAAAGCATTAAATGGCCAAGGTCCTGCTTACTTGTCTGAACTTATCATGACTTACAAACCTGAGCGCACATTAAGATCTCAAGATGCCGGTCTGCTTAGGATTCCAAGGATTAATAAAATAACAGTGGGAGGTCGAGCTTTTAGTTACAGGGCCCCTAAACTGTGGAATGGTCTTCCTGCTTCTATAAGAGATGCCCCTTCAGTCTCAGCCTTTAAATCCCAGCTGAAGACTCACTACTTCAGTTTAGCATATCCTGACTAGAGCTGCTGATTAGCTGTACAGACTGTATCTCTGTTGTTAGTCATTAGCACTAAAACATAAGTAACATGATAGTTTGAATTGAATCCTAACCCTCACCTATTCTGTTTCTTTTCTCGGTACCCAAATGTGGCAATTGGTGCCACGGCCCACCTGCCAAGTTGTTTGCCTGCCTATGGTAAAGTCATCCCTGATGGAGGATCACAGGAATCATGGGAAAGAGGAGTCCTTTCATCGGAGCAACCGTTTCAGCCGTGGAATGGCCAAATGGGGAGGCAGCTTGACGGATGAGGTCTCCAGGACTCTAAAAATATCCAAATCTTATTATGTGATATCATCTACTGTTAAATTCTGCTCCGTACTTGTAAAATTTTTATTATTATGCTGTATTAAGGATTTGTTCTGTTCTGTGTATTGTATTGTATTGACCCCCTTCTTTTGACACCCACTGCACGCCCAACCTACCTGGAAAGGGGTCTCTCTTTGAACTGCCTTTCCCAAGGTTTCTTCCATTTACCCTACAAGGTTTTTTGGGAGTTTTTCCTTGTCTTCTCTGAGAGTCAAGGCTGGGGGGCTGTCAAGAGGCAGGGCCTGTTAAAGCCCATTGCGGCACTTCCTGTGTGATTTTGGGCTATACAAAAATAAACTGTATTGTATTGTATTGTAAATATACTTCTGTTTTTTGCATACCTTTTAGTGGTCAGTCATAAAGTGGTGCTGATCGCTTGATCTCCAATTATTTTTTCTGCCATTGAGGCAGAGGTGGCTTATAATCATACCATTTCCTGCTTAATTCATGGTGCATGGCAAGGTGCAAAGCAGACAGCAGTCCTGGCCAAGATCCTAGTGCATACACCCACACCAAAGCACAGAGATCATTTCATTAATTTGTACTTGATGCAGCAATCTTTAAAGAAATTATCATAATTAGGAACGTTACAAAGAAACAGTAGTACAATTCAAATGAATAACAAAATCTAACATTTTTCAATGCATAACAATTAGCAAGGAAATTAAAAACAAACTAAAGACAAGCTTTGAACAGATTAACAATAGATTCGGCTACAGAAGATTTAGATTATGATATATTTGCAGATATTGGTGATTAAAATGCAGAAGAGCAACTGTTAGTTTATAGTCTGATTACAAAAAACACTAATGGAGTCTCACAAACCTACTTAGGCAAGATAGCTCCAGAAAGTGGGAGCCCTAAACCTAATTATATGGGAGAAGATTTGTATGAGGCAGTATGATGTGGCAGCTAATACACTGAACTTCAAACCCAACATTTTGATATGTTCTTAAGACTTAGTAGCTCTGATACCTCTACCTTCTATGAATTCTAAAACACACACTTCTAGACCTCCACACGTGATCATGGGTCTCAAATCTGCATAAAGTATTTGCTTTAAAATTTTTCATACGTAATGTTCAAATAAAAAAGCTTATTATACAGACAGATTAAACGTTATAAAGGAATCCTTGTTAACATCTGTTTTTTGATTGGCTGATATGGAAAAAAGGCGGGCTAATACTAGGAGTCACACAAATTGAATTAATCAAGTCAGTGTAGTTAAAAAAAAAAGCAGTAGTGAATGCTGACAAGGAAAGTGAATGATTAAAGGAACGGGACCATGTCAGCAGTCAAGAAGACACATCAGATGAGGTTCAGGAGATCAATAACTCAATGAGTGTGGTGTGTGTGAAGAGCAGAATAAAGTAAGATTATAAAATATTCAAGTACAGTATTTGTTATTTGAGTAATATTTGTGAATACAAGCATTAGTTTAAAGAGTACTGATTTTATGTTTTATTAGTCCGTTGATGTAATTCAATGATAACAGTGCTGCACTCTGGTGCCCAAACTGCCATTGTTGGCACACTCCCATTACTTCAACAGGAAATCACTATGACCTCCAGCACCTCATCATCTACAAATTAAACTGCATGTATTGGTATACAAACGAAAACTATCAAGACATACAATTAATTTAAGATGTTTTATCAATAACATAAAGTTTTAATTCTTTACTTAATTTAAATTTACCACATTTGTTAAAATTCACTATGCTGTACCTGAGATGAGAAAAGGCATATATACAGGATTGGAAACATCAACCCAAAAACAAATTCCAAAAGTGAAACTGAAAAACACAAGATAGAGTCCTAATACTAAATCAGAATCTCCAGCTCTTCCTTTAATAATGCACCAACACTGTTTTGTATCAAGAAACGTGGACATTTCAGATACAGATGCCTTCTCAAATACAAGGGACAAAATGACATCCCATGTCGTGCCAATGTGAACATATGGTAGCAACAGGAGCCAATTAAAAATAGAATGGCCATGACCGTGGGCCTCATGTATAAAAGGTGCATACGCACAAAAATGCTGCATATGCCAGATTCCACACTCACTTAAAGATATAGAAAAAGTAAACTTGGCACAAAGAAACACATATTTTAACAGCAGACTCACACCATGCATATGTACTTTTGTTCTCAGTTTTGCAAACTGGTTGCACCCACCGTCAAAGCAGTGCTACTATTTCTGTGGTCTTTCTTTTTTAGATTCACATCTATGACACGGGCTGTATCAAATACACCAACATCTCTTTTTTAACCTTTTACTGAATTTATTAAAAGCAAGTAACATTCCTTACAAGCAAGTCAAACTATTACAAATACCATAGCTGCTTTAGAATTATTGCTCTTAGCGCACTACTGAGAGTATTTTAACCTGTTTATATTATTTGTGTTTTGTATCAAAGCTCCACAGAATGTGTCGAGAGGATTACAGCTTCCAGCCCTGGAGAAACTTTAATAGCACATGCTACAGTGTATTTAAACTTTCCCCATTCGGCAAATGCTTCAGAGCTTTTACTGTATGGACCCTGAGGCTCAGAAACAGTTTTATCCCAAGAGCTATAAACGTATTCAATCAGTCATTCAAGTGCTCCCGGTAGAACTGTTTGTACTTATAAGTACAATTACCTCACTGTAAACTTGCACTATAGTTCAACTGTAATGCTGCACAACTTAAGCCACTTTATGAACCATTTGCATTATCTGCATTACATGTACATGTATATTGTACTTATGCTTTAATATTACAGAATTTTCATAGTTTTTTATTATATTATTATTATTTATTATGATTTTTATCATTTTATATGAACACAAGTTTATAGAGGATTTGCATATTGAATACCATTGTGCCATACAATGACAAAAAAAGAAATTCAATTCAACAGAAAACAGCGTGTATTTACAGATGATTATGACTGCCTTCTAAGTCAATTTAGATTTCCGAGCTGTGTGCTGTTGGAATACTAGGATGTATACTTGATATAATTTTATGATACATTAAAGTATGTATATTACATTTCAAAAATAAATTGTTAACTTAATTTAAACAATGTATACTGTTAATAATTAAACATCTGGGGGCATGGTGGTGCAGCAGTAGCAATGAGCTGGCACCTCATTCAGAGATTGTTCCTACCTTACGTCTTATGCTTGCTGCAACTGGTGCAATCCTGAATGGATGGAAGGAATAATTAAACATATATTACAAAGAGTTTTTCAATGTTCCTTAAACGTTTTGGAGAATTGGTGTTCTAAGCTCGCAGCTGGTTTTTCATTTGTTCCAGACGCTTAATGTACGACGACTAGTTAACAAAGAAAACAGAAGGGCAGGTAATTGGGGGTTGGTACATTTGACAGACACGTACTGCTGCAATAAATTATTCCATTCAGGGTCTTGAGGGAGGCAGCAACAATCCTTGGATGGGGCACTAACTCATTGCTACTAATGCACCACCATGCCCCCACATGTTTCATGCATGCTTTGATACATTTTATCATGAAAATGATATCTAGTATACATGTTACTATTCTACAATGTTCAGAGAACTGTAATACCATGAATGATATTCTTTGGTGGCAATCACTGCCTGCACTCTCCTGTTGGCATAAGAGAAAGCCTGTTTAAGAAGCACGTAGTGATTAATGACTGGGTTGGGGAACACATCAAATATGTAACATAAAAGTTACAATGGGATTTGAGAAACCATAGTAATTTAAACATCACTTTTAAGATGAAGTTTACAATGTTCTACTTTAATGACAAAATAAATTACAAGATTAAAGTAAAATTTTGATATCAAAATCCACATTTCAATTTTAATCTCAACATAGGACTTTTTTTTCTTCACTGCATCCTTATTTTATTTTAATTTTCTGTGGCCCTAATACACTTCCGTATGACACTCGAGCACTGGCTTTTTCATGTCGACTTTGACATCTGACCACTTCTTTTTTTGAAATTCTTCTTTTTTATATGTGCTTTTACCATTGTCTTTTAACAAAACACTGAATGGAAGGGGCTTATTAATATTGATTTGCATATTCAAATATGCAAAATTCTGGGAAGAGCCAGGTGGGGTTGTAGGTGTGTGCATGTATTTTAGAATTCACATTGATTGGGATATATAAAGGGGAAGTGTGTAAAACTTTGCTTACACACAGTTTGGTGCATCTGACTGAACACAACACATCTGTTTTTGTCCATGTTTTAGTGTGAATTCTACGCATGATGTTATACTGTGCATGAGGCCTCGGGTGGAAAACAAAAAATTATCTACAATTGCAGGAGAAACAAATTGTCACAAAAACTACAGTAACATTTTACAATACTAGAATACAAAAAAATAAAGAAGAATTAATTTTGCATAAGCAAAACCCAAAATCATAATACTATTATTTGCTATCTAAAATATATATGGACTGAAAGGCCTATTGTTTCATCTATTGCCATTCTCTCACCATGCCAGTGTATGCGTAAATCTACCAGCTCACTTTACAAGCTCACATCTGAATTAAATCTGACCGACTCCTTTCAGTTGTTGACTCTTTCTGCCAAGAGCTTGTCATTTTATTCAGTCCAGTCCAATGACCGTTTGGCTTCACCATCTCTCTCTGACCAAAAACATGCCATTTCTCAATTTTAGTTTTCATCTTTACCATAGCATGAAGCTCACTGACAGTTTCTTTCATCACTTCTTTTTAATCGTATTTTCTGCCAGAAATTAACTACTGCTTCAGAAGTTCATCAAAATCAAATCTGGCTCTGCCTTGGTCTGGATGGCAGTTAAAAGAGTAGACAGCAATTTTACTGTCAGTTATGTTTCTAGTTAAGAGCACTCCAATAAATAAAAAATTTCTAAGCTGGAGAGTGTAATAAGTTTATATGTTTAATATGTCACTATTTTATAAATCAGCTTTTTCTCACATGTGCAGGTAACACAAGGCCAGATTTAGCACACTGGGGCTCATCATTTAGAACTGCTAGGCAAGCACTGTACTATTTTTGTTTGACAGAGGCAGCATGACATTGAATCTTCTTTTCTTTGTTTAGAATGGCATGATTTACCTAAGTAGGGATCTGCACATGGAAAAAGAGTATAAAGCCGTGGAACATTGCCCAACACACCTTTGAAGCCGATGGACAGATGGGAGATACCGTCATCTGATCCTGAAAATCCTTCCAGCATAGCAACGAAAATGGCAGACTGTATACATCAAGCTCCCACTTCAGTGAAAAGTCTTGTCATTGGCTTGCTCGTCTGTTATGCCGTGTAAATCGTCATTAAAGAAAGCCAAGTTACTTCTCCTATGTGTTTTCTTACCGCAGTATTACTAAGAGAAGGGTATCGCCTTTTAATATTATATCTATATAGTTTAGGGTTACTTAAGTCGCAGCAATTGCAAAACAAACATATTTCCAGGCAGCTAGCACCTCCTAAAGGAAAACAGAGTGGCATCTCAACAAATTCAGTTTTTTTTGTAGAAGGCTGAATTTAAGCCTCACCATGCATAGGCCTTGTATGCTACTGATTCTTAAGCTGCAAAGTGATGCCTTTGCGACAATCTCATCCATTCAGAATACTGTACATACTAAAGATTCAAATAAGAGTAATAATCATTGTGTTGAGTTCAGTATTATTGTCTAAACATTTCAACCCAATCTCAATTGAAACTGACTCCTTTTGACCCTGCTTAGGCTCTCTGAAGATGAAAATTCCACTTTAGATTCCCTTGTTACTGTAAATGAGCTTAAAGAGGCTTTAGAGTCATTGCATTCTGGAAGGCTCCAGGCCAGAACTCTTTTCTGCATTTTAAAAAGAACCACTGGACCCATTTTTTTAGAGGCTTAACACAGATATCTCCCTCACTGGATTAAACAGCTTTGTTAACAATGCTATGATTACTCTTGCCATTAAAGCAAGGCAAAGAGTGTACAGGATGCTTAAACTGTTGTTAAGTTGCTTTGATGAATTTAAATTGAAAGTTACAGGCCAAAATTTCTAGCACATTGGCATCAATTAGTAATCTCCATATTAATTCAAGCAGCAGACAACAGGAGGCGTCTTTTAAACAGCATTGATGCTGCTCTTAATCTTACAACTCCAACTCTCCTTTCCTTAGCTTGCCAGCCTGAACTGAAATATTCTCTGACAGGTCTTGTATCAGATGGGGTTACAGTAATATGATCAGAATGCTCTATTCATCTCCTTCTACTGCCATTCTTACCGATTTAATAGTATAACATTTAAATAAAGGCACATTTTTAAGGGTACTGTCCTCCTTACCTGTTTTTAACATTAACATTGTACCTCACTTTAATTTAGCTAGTGGTATGCATCCTTCCATAAAGTTATCTTGAGCCCATAAAATGGCAAAAGACCCTCCATTGAACACTCTGGCATGATTTCTGGGTGTTCACTTGGAGATCTTTTGTGTTGGTTCAAGTCCTCAAACGTTCTTCAGCTTTCTGATTAAAGCTAAACTGGTCCATCCCAGTAATCTCAAATGCACTTAAAGTAATTTGAAAAAATATGTAATTTGGCAAACCGGGGTGGTGGTTCCCCTTTATAAGAAGGGTGACCGGAGGATGTGCTCCAACTATAGGGGGATCACACTCCTCAGCCTCCCCGGTAAGGTCTATTCAGGGGTGCTGGAGAAGAGAGTTCGGTCGATGGTCGAATCTCAGATTCAAGAGGAACAATGCGGATTCCGTCCCGGCCGTGGAACACTGGACCAGCTCTACACCCTGGCCTAGATCCTGGAGGGGGCATGGGAGTTTACCCAACCAGTCCACATGTGTTTTGTGGATTTGGAGAAGGCATTTGACCGTGTCCTTCGAAGCATCTTGTGGGGTGTGCTCCAAGAGTACGGGGTACAAGGCTCGTTGTTACGAGCCATCCAGTCCCAGTACAGGAGGAGCAGGAGCTTGGTCCGCATTGCCGGTAATAAGTCGGACTCGTTTCCTGTTGAGGTTGGACTCCGCCAGGGCTGCCCTTTGTCACCAATTCTGTTCTATATCTTTAAAATAATATTTAGTATACACAGACACATATATAGATATATATACAGATCTACATATATATATTGTCACAGCCGGATGGAGGTGGTAATAACCTAACTGTGGTGTATCACACCTGAGTTCAATTTCTGTAGCCACCCTCAGGCCTGATTACTGCCACACCTGTTTCAATCAAGAAATCACTTAAATAGGAGCTGCCTGACACAGAGAAGTAGACCAAAAGCACCTCAAAAGCTAGACATCATGCCAAGATCCAAAGAAATTCAGGAACAAATGAGAACAGAAGTAATTGAGATCTATCAGTCTGGTAAAGGCTATAAAGCCATTTCTAAAGCTTTGGGACTCCAGCGAACCACAGTGAGAGCCATTATCCACAAATGGCAAAAACATGGAACAGTGGTGAACCTTCCCAGGAGTGGCCGGCCGACCAAAATTACCCCAAGGCGCAGAGGCGACTCATCCGAGAGGTCACAAAAGACCCCAGGACAACGTCTAAAGAACTGCAGGCCTCACTTGCCTCAATTAAGGTCAGTGTTCACGACTCCACCATAAGAAAGAGACTGAGCAAAAACGGCCTGCATGGCAGATTTCCAAGACGCAAACCACTGTTAAGCAAAAAGAACATTAGGGCTCATCTCAATTTTTCTAAGAAACATCTCAATGATTGCCAAGACTTTTGGGAAAATACCTTGTGGACTGATGAGACAAAAGTTGAACTTTTTGGAAGGCAAATGTCCCGTTACATCTGGCGTAAAAGGAACACAGCGTTTCAGAAAAAGAACATCATACCAACAGTAAAATATGGTGGTGGTAGTGTGATGGTCTGGGGTTGTTTTGCTGTTTCAGGACCTGGAAGGCTTGCTGTGATAGATGGAACCATGAATTCTACTGTCTACCAAAAATCCTGAAGGAGAATGTCCGGCCATCTGTTCGTCAACTCAAGCTGAAGCGATCTTGGGTGCTGCAACAGGACAATGACCCAAAACACACCAGCAAATCCACCTCTGAATGGCTGAAGAAAAACAAAATGAAGACTTTGGAGTGGCCTAGTCAAAGTCCTGACCTGAATCCAATTGAGATGCTATGGCATGACCTTAAAAAGGCGGTTCATGCTAGAAAACCCTCAAATAAAGCTGAATTACAACAATTCTGCAAAGATGAGTGGGCCAAAATTCCTCCAGAGCGCTATAAAAGACTCATTGCAAGTTATCGCAAATGCTTGATTGCAGTTATTGCTGCTAAGGGTGGCCCAACCAGTTATTAGGTTCAGGGGGCAATTACTTTTCACACAGGGCCATGTAGGTTTGGATTTTTTTCTCCGTAAATAATAAAAACCATCATTTAAAAACTGCATTTTGTGTTTACTTGTGTTATATTTGACTAATGGTTAAATGTGTTTGATGATCAGAAACATTTTGTGTGACAAACATGCAAAAGAATAAGAAATCAGGAAGGGGGCAAATAGTTTTTCACACCACTGTAGATATTTATTGATTCCCTTCTTTAGCTGACTGCCTGCTCATATAAGACGCTCTGCTGGTTTTTTGTGAAACAGCCTTTACACAGCTTCTCCGCTGTTTTATAAACGGACGACATATAAAGCCATCACCTTGTCAATTGTGTAATGCATTTTTTGAACAGGTTTGATGCATGGAAGTGATCACTCGTACTGCGTTCAGTCAGTTCAAGTGAGCTGCTCTCTTGCATGATGTTGCGATGTGCACGGCTTTGTTTAATGTTAGCATAGACCCTGAACTTAAAACTTTCTGGCTACACTCCGGTTGTAATATGATGAAGCCGTGCGAGCTCACTCTTGAGAATGCAACGTATAATTGTCCAGGAGAAAAGCAATCTTGCCTGAAATCAATGGCATCGTTTTGTAGGGTCTGTCCCTGAGACTTATTACTTGTCATCACACAGCAGAGCCTTACTGGAAATTGGAGGCATCTGAATTGAAATGGGAGATCAGAGGGTATAAAGAGGATGCGAGGAATACATTGAGTGTGGAGAAACTCTAGAGACAGCGTGTGTATTAACTTGTGGATTTTTCTGTGAGTATTTGGTGGCAGCGTGGCGAAGTTGCTTCCATAAGACCCAGCGTTAGCTGTGGAGCTCAACTCGGAAATTTCCAGCGAAGTAGAAACCATATGTTTGTATGGTTATTTTTATATAGTTTAAGCCCTTATAAACTATCCCACACTGTTAACGTTATTAGAGCCCTCTAGACATGAAATAACACCCTTTAGTCAAACGTTTAAACTGTGCTTCATTACAAGACAGAGATGGCAGTTCTTTCTCACAATTAAAAGAATGCAAACATATCTTATCTTCAAAGGAGCACAATCAAAAATCAATACGTACTTTTAAGTATACAGAAGCACCGCGATAAAGCGGCATTTTGTAGAGGAGCGCCCTATCTTTTAGGCAAACAGCTACTGTGTAAACAGCCCCCTCTGCTCACACCCCCTCCGTCAGGCAGAGAGAGTGAGAGAGACAGAGAGAAGCAAACAAAACAAGCCACGCGGGAAGCATATCTTTTAGCATTGAGGAGTTTTACTTAATATGTAATACATGCTCTGATTGGGTAGCTTCTAAGCCATCCGCCAATAAGCGTCCCTTGTATGAAATCAACAGGGCAAACAAACTGAGGAAGCGTGTAGCATAAATTAAAAGACCCATTGTATATTCTTTTCCTACCTTGTCAATTGTGTAATGCGTTTTTTGAACAGGGTTTGATGCATGGAAGTGATCACTCGTACTGCGTTCAGTCAGTTCACGTGAGCTGCTCTCTTGTGTAATGTTGCGATGTCCACGGCTTTATTTAATGTTAGACCCAGCACTTAAAAGTTTCTCGCTACAGCAATTTTAACTCCGTTACAAAGTGATCCAAAGTCTCATTTATACCTCGTGTCTTCTCATTAAACTTGTATCTCGCGAATAAAAATTTTCTACGTACAGCGGTCACAGTCAGTTCACGTGATTATGTGGGCCCCCCACGGCCATCGAGCTAACGTCCATTACAGTATATGGAGAAAAATAGGTTCCAGTTATGACCATTACACGTAGAATTTCTAAATGAGCCTGCCAAATTTCAGCCTTCTACCTACAGGGGAAGTTGGAGAATTAGTAATGAGTGAGTCAGTCAGTGAGTGGGTGAGTCAGTGATGGCTTTGCCTTTTATTAGTATAGACTAGCAGAATACCCGCGCTTCGCAGCGGAGAAGTAGTGTGTTAAAGAAGGCACGAAAAGAAAAGGAAAAATTTTAAAAATAGCGTAACATGATTGTTAATGTAATTGTTTTGTCATTGATATGAGTGTTGTTCTCATATCTATCTATATATATATCTATATATCTATATATCTATATATATATATATATATATATATATATATAAAAAATACCAGCTTGGCAGCGGAGAAGTAATGTGTTAAAGAAGGAAAGAGAAAGAAAAGGAAACATTTTGAAAATAACGTAACATGATTGTCAATGTAATTGTTTTGTCACTGTTATAATGAGTGTTGCTGTGATATATATATATAGCAAAATAGCCGCTTATAGCGATGTCATGTGTTAAAGAAGTTATGAAAAGAAAAGGAAACATTTTAAAAACAATGTAACATGATTGTCAAAGTAATTGTTTTGTGTATTTGGTGGCAGCGTCACAAAGTTATTTTCGTCTAGCTGCATCAGAAAATGTACCACAACGTCTGACACGCCTCCTTTTTACTGTTTTCTCACAGCTTGGATTGCTGCTGTCATATATATACACACACACACACACACATACACACACACAAATTATATATATGTGTGTATGTGTGTGTGTGTGTGTGTGTGTGTATGTATATATACACATACATACATACATATATATACACATACATATACTTGTGTGTATGTTTGTATGTGTCTATATGTGTGTGTATAGCTTTGGTCACTGAGTGCAAGGGAAAAATAATAAAATATAGTCTATAAGTTATTAAACAGTAAAACATTAACGTTTTAAGAAGTACAGGTACATTGAGCTGCGGTGGGTTGGCACCCTGCCCAGGATTGGTTCCTGCCTTGTGCCCTGTGTTGGCTGGGATTGGCTCTAGCAGACCCCCGTGACCCTGTATTCGGATTCTGCGGGTTAGAAAATGGATGGATGGAGGTACATTGAGCACTACTGGAGTGATTTCGGGTAAACTACATTTTAAAGACTGTGTAACACAACAGGTAAGTAACTAACAGCAGCTAAAATGTATATGGATCATCTCTCGGTAGTAGATCCCTTTTGAAAGGCGCTACACGACGGCTGTGGTATAGAAATTACATTTTCTATGTGAACGTCCAAATTTGTGCCTCTGGTAATGTGCCTTACCGGCAATTAAAGAAAATTAGTTTTGTGTCCTCTGCAGTGTTAAGAGAGAAAGGCTTTGGTTTGGGATAAAAGGAAAAAAGGTGTAAAGAAAGGAAAGTTGCCTTTTCTTTTATATAGTATAGAGATGTGTTAAGCTGGCGTTATGATCGACTTTTGGGGACAGTCGCGGTGGGTCTTGTGTAGACTGGTGAGGCGTCCCGCCATTAATCGGCTGTGATGGCACTGTCAGCCCTCCACTCCTGTGCGTATCTTCATAATCCAAGCTGAGGACCTCATAATCGTTATACGTGCAAAATAAAGTGTGAATCGCCTTAATATTATTTTGCCGTGGTGTAGAAAAGGGGTCCGTGTTTGCACTTGTCTGGGCTATAGCGCAGGGGGAGGAAGAAAAAAATTAAAAGTGCTCACTTTGACTTAAGGCAGAAGCGCAGTCAGCGTCTCAAAGGCGGCACAGCTATGCACGCGCTGGCTTCTCGACTTTTGCTGGGCAGGAGACCCCAGTTTTTGTACACACGTTCATGATATCAAAAGTCTCAGCGCTCTTTGGAGGTAATTCATATATTATATATATAGCAAAATACCCGCGCCTACGCAGTAGAAGTAGTGTGTTAAAGAAGTAATGAAAAAGAAAAGGAAACCTTTTAATAATAACGTATGAAAAAGAAAAGGAAACCTTTTAATAATAACGTAACATGATTAACATTGTCATGAGTGTTGCTGTCATATATATTCCTGCCTAAATAAGTCACCCTCGCTTTTCTCTTACTTTGTTACCGTTCATTTAATCATGGCTAGTGGCGGAAAAATTATAAAATGGAAGGAGGATGGCTTTACCAAAACAATTATTGATGGCGAATCGATTATTCATAAAGCTTGAATTGGTGATCTGTTTTCTGTGTTAACCTCATATTTTTCATACTTCTTCTCAAACTAAGGTGGTGCGAGGGTAAAATGAATCGGGATGCTGATCAATGTAATCGTGTACCAGGAAATCATTTATTGACAAAAGCTCCCCTTTGCTTGTAATGCAAAGTGTGATTAAATGCGTTATTTTTTAACACGTTATGGAGCACATGCATCAAGCTTCTCAGCTGTGCTTGTGCTAAGAAAATGAAAGATTTTAAAAATAGCGTAACACGATTGTCAATGTAACCTTTTTTAAGTAGTGCCTGGAGGATTCAGTGTGAAGAAACTCTAGAGACAGAGTGTGTATTAACTTGTGGATTTTTCTGTGAGTATTTGGTAGCAGTGTGATTAGCCGCTGAGCTCAGCTCAGAGCAAATGAGGTAAATGGGAGGGTGATGATGACGTGACTCCCCACCACGCCTTAACTGTCAATCCCCACAAACACAGTCTCTCGAATTTGCATAAGCACACCCCTTCACCTGCAATTTTAACTTAGTTACAAAGTGATCAAAACTCGTTTATATCCTCGTCCTCTCATTAAACTTGTATCCCGCATTCCTGTGGGCATGTGAAACGCCAGCGGTAGCCTGTCTATGAACTTAATTTAAAGTTTAGGTTTACACCTTGCTTTCTTTCCGAGGTAGCAACACTCATGAATATGGTAGTATATGTCACTCGCTCGCTTCTTATTGTTTCGCTGCCTTCTCAATTATATAATGCATGTTTTCTTAAGTGCTTTTTGGAGGTCTTCCTGGTTTTCTACACACTGCGTTGACAGTCAGTTCACGTGATTACGTGGGAGGCGTGATGATGTCACACGAAACTCCGCCCCCCCACGTCATTGCAGCTCAACTCCATTACAGTTAATGGAGAAAAATACCTTCCAGTTATGACCATTAGGCATAGAATTTCGAAATGAAACCTGCCCAACTTTTGTAAGTAAGCTGTAAGGAATGAGCCTGCCAAATTTCAGCCTTCTACCTACACGGGAAGTTGGAGAATTAGTGATGAGTGAGTGAGTGAGTGAGTGAGGGCTTTGCCTTTTATTAGTATAGATAAATATAAGTGCAAATTTCACATGTGGAAAATTAGGTACAGCCCTACATGTATCACTACCTCAAATACTTAAAATTAGAATTAGGTGCTAGAAACCAGAACATCATTAGAGGATTTCGGAGGAACCAATTAGTTTGGTTTGCTCTTTGTTGTTGAAGTGTGTGTTATCACCATTTCTACACTGAATTTCTACTTTGAAAGAGCTCACTGAGGCTTTCAGAAAGAAGGCTGTAGATGCCTAGAAGTCTGGGAAGGGATTTAAAAACGATGTCTAAATAATTAGAAAGCAAACATTCCACCGTCCAGAATATCATCTAAAATGTAAAATATTTCAAACTGCCACCAACTTTTTCAAGCCAGGCTGCCCCAGCAAGTTTAGTATGAAAGCGGAATTTAAGGTGTGGAAAGCTGTCTCTACAAACCCCACAATTTCATCACAAAAACTACAGCTAGCTCTTGCCACTGCTGATGTCAAAGTGTATAAGTCTACCATTAGAAAGTGGATACACAAATTAGCTGTACTATGCATATGAAATGTGCCAGGAGGAAACCTTTGACGTCCAGAAAGAACATCAGGACAAGAGTAAAGTTTGCCCATATACACCTAGGCAAAGATCAGGATTTCTCGAATAATGTGCATTAGACAGATGCGGTAAAGATATAAGTATTTAGCCACAGTACCGAAGATATGTTTGGCCAAAACCAAAGAGAGCATCTGATCAGAAGAGCCTGGGCAGTTCCCCATCATTGAATAAACTAACAATTCTTCATTGTACCAGAGGGTCCTTGATGATAAGGTGAAGTCATCTGTCAGAAAAGTGTAGCTCAACCAAAAGTGAACCTTGCAGCATGACAAATGATCCTAAACATATCAGTACACTCACCAAGGGATGGCTGAAAAGAAAGAAAGAAATGTTGGTATGAATGTTGGTAGAATTGCTAAGTCAAAGTGCAGCTCTGAATCCAGGCAAGATGCTGTCGGGGGATTTGAAATGGACTGTGCACACAAGACACTCCTCAGATATCACACAGCTGAAAGAATCCTGCATGGAGGAGCAAGAAAAAGCTTTCTCCCAGTCAATGTCAGAGATTGGTAGACACCTAAATGAAGCACCGATTTAAGGAGGCAATACCAGCTACTTCATTAGTGCCAGAGGTGGACTTCCTTTTTTTCACTGATTGAAATGTAATGTTATCATATCTGTTCATTTCCACTGAATAAATGATTGCATGTTCAAAATTTCATTGTTTTTTTTCCCTCCCATTACATCACACTTCTCGATCTAATAAAGATCAAATATTGATAATGTCCACATATGTTAAAAAAGAAAAAATAAATTTGGTACAATTACATTTTGACATGGCTATATTGTTTAGCACAAAGTATAAAAACACTTTCCCAAGTCTACAGTCTCATACCCAATTTCTCGAATAGCCGGTAATTCCTTCTCCTTCCTAAACTAAGACTAGCATGCCATCACTTCACTTAGTGATATTTGTGAAGGCTTAGGCATCAGAATGTGCCAGTAACTAAAGTCTATATTATCTATTCAATGCTCTCTTTCTTTCTATCTCGGTCTCCAATATGTTATTACTTTTTCATTCTTACAAAGCCCTGATTATCAGTACTTACTGAATGTAAAAAGAACATCTCCTAAAGACTCAGCTTTTTGGAGTGAGTGGGGTTACATCTGTTTTTCCTCACCCTTCAAGTCTTCATTCTTATTTGAGCTTATACTTCTCTCTTTCAGGCAGAGTGTTCCCTTAATGTACAATTACAATACATCTTGGCCTCTTGGTGGGAACCTCCCGATTCTGTATGGCTCAGTTTTTGGAAACTTAGCATGTATGGGAAGGGAGTCGCAGCTTGTTATTGAAGTAAGGTACAGCTCTTAGCACTGTTGACATGCATATGAAAATCATCCTACATTTGATTTCCATTTACATTAGTATTCAGCTCCATTGTGGTTCAAAATGTTAAAAGGGTATTAAAAGACTTTTTTGTGCACTTGCTTTTGGGTAAAGCAGTTGTTTAAATAAGAGTTATTCCTCTTATACAAGAGCAAAAGCATAGCCAGCATAAATGTAGCCATTCTGTTTCATTTTAAACAAGATTAAACAATTTTGTGACTTTTACTAAAAGCAACACTGGGTAAGTAATAGATAGATATTACTTATAGATATTTAAGTATTTACAAATCATTCCCAATCCCATAATTAATTTTGAAGTAGGCCAGAATTGACCCTGGGATCCAACTGAAGAACGCCTCAGGCCAGTGGCCCCTCAAATCAAAAGTCAAAAGCTGACCTGAAGAACGGACACTCTGGCAGAAGGAAGAGGCAGCAGGAAATTAAAAGCTGGGAGGATTTCATTATACTCGTGAGGTGGGCACATCTCCTCATAAAGCTGACAGAACAACAGCTGTCTCTTTTTCCAGTGAATTCTCAAGCATACAATATTAGATTAGACACTTTCCCTTTTATCATTGCAGATCAGTTTAAATACCTAGGGTTAACATCACAAGTAAACATAAAGCTCTTTATCAACAAAATTTTGGTGTCACTATGGAAACAATTAAGCAAGACTTGCATAAATGATCAACCCTTCATCTCACTTTAGCTGGAAGAATTAATGTTGTTAAGATGAATATCCTTCCTAAGCTTCTCTTTTTATTTCAAAACATTCCAATATACATCAATAAATCATTTTGTAAAAAACTAGACTCAACCATAACCTAATTTATTTGGAATTAAAAACATCCACGTATCCAAAGAGCGACCCTACAAAGACCTAAGGCAGAAGGCGGCATGGCTCTACCTAAGTTTCAATTTTATTACTGGGCAGCAAACATACAAGCTATAAAAACCTGGACACAAATAGATGAAAATACACAGGCTTGGTCCACAATAGAAGTAAAATCCTGCAGGACTTCTTTATATTCTTTGCTTAGTCCCCCAGTAAATGCAAGTTGTCGCCAATATACTAACAACCCAATTGTGCTTCACTCAATCAGAATATGGAACCATTGTAGAAAGTATTTTAAGATAGAGAAGCTTTTATCGATGGCACCTCTGCACGAGAACCACCTCTTTCCACCCTCTCAAACACATGCAGTTTTTAATATCTGGAAAAGATTTGGGATTAAATCACTTAGAGATATGTACATAGACAACGTCTTTGCATCCTACGAACAATTACATTCTCAATTTCTCAACACATTTCTTTCACTACCTTCAAATTAGAAACTTTATTAAACAGAACCTGCCCAATTTCCCTCAGTTCCCACCAACCTCTATACCGGCAGAAATATTGATCAGTCTTGAGGATTCAGACAGCATTTCTGCAATATATAAAACCATTTTACAGTCCCTCCCTTTCAAAGATCCAAGAGGACAATGAGAAAAGGATCTCTCACTCAACATATCCGAAAAGGAGTGGAAGGTAGCAATGCAGAGAATCCACTCGAGTTCCATATGCACAAAGCATACAATTATTCAACTCAAAATTATACATCGAGCACATCTGCCTCGCTTAAGCTGTCCAAAATGTTTCCAGGACAAGATCCAACCTGCGAATGCTGCAATCAAGTTCCTGCCTTAGTATCATTCTGAACCAAAATCTTTAAATGCCTATCAGACAGCTTTGGACTCACAGTCCCTCATAATCCACTAACAGCTGTGTTTGGTGTTCTTCCAGATGGGCTTAAAGTGGAGAACGACAAACTGTGATTGCCTTTACTACACTATTGGCACGCAGACTTATCTTGCTCAACTGGAAGAATCCTAACTCTCCTCTTTTAAGTCAGTGGGTAACTGATGTAATATACAGTTTGAAACTGGAAAAATGCAATTCTCACTTAGAGGATCTGTGCAGATCTTTTTCAAAACCTGGCAGGATCTAATCAATAACATTTTAGAATAAGCTTTTAAAACACTGAGGACACAGATTCTCTCCCCTTTTTTACTCCATTTATCTTTATTCATTTACCATTTTATCTATTCATTTGTCTTTACTAGCATAAAGTTTTAATCTGCTGGCTTAGCACTCTTTTTCAAGGCTGGGTGGGGGTTGATTTTTTTTCATTGTTATGTTTGTAAAAATTGATTTATTTGTATGGAATGTGTGTGATTTCAATGAAATCAATAAAATAAAAAAGAACAACTGTCAAGTTCGGCTCAAAGAGTCTGCAGAATACTTGTATTTTAATTACTTCTATTGTAGTTTTTTTTTTTTTTTAACAAATTAAACACACTTGGCATGGATAAACAGAATTGACCTATTTTGCATTATTCAGGCTAATAAGGGAGGATTACAGACTCTGCCATCCTGTGCATCTTTCAGTTATTGCTTCCTCACATTTTAAACTTTATTAAAAGTATTATTTCACACACCACACTGCCTATAAAGCGGTCTTATTATTTTTACACTTCCATTCACATATATCCTATCGTTTACACTTTCGAAAATTTCATTTTCCTTTTAAATGTGTGTTTGGTAATATAAATGCTTTTTACTTTTATTTTTACTTTCTTAATCGCCTGTACTATTGATTTATAACCGGCAAAGCTTTAATTTTAAATAGACACATGACAATGTGGTCCACAAAAGTAAAAGTTCTCAATTATATTTCCTTAAATATACAGATTTAGGATGGTGAAAATCCTCAGAAATAAATAAGGAAATGACATATACTGCCTTAAAATCATTATGACCTTTGGCTTACATTTCGTTCAAACAAAGACACACTAACACAAAAGTGTTAGCATTTAAAGAAGTTTTACATAATCTTTATGTAACGCCATATTACATCATTCAAACAAAATTTAAATGCAAGTCCTCTTCAGTTGGACGAGTAGCCCCATCTTAGTGAGGACATGTGGCTTCGCCTGGAAAGCATTAGGGAAAGAGGCCTTATTTTAGGAGTGTGTTATAGACCACCCAATTCAGGCAGTAATTTCAACACACATTTTTAGGAATATTAAAAAGGCAAGTTTACAAAGGGATATTATAGTCATGGGAGATTTTAATCATCTGAATATTAACTGGGATAAACTTGCAAATGGTGGAGCAGAAGAGCAGGCGTTTTTAGAAGTAATCAGTGACTGTTTTTTAAAACAGCATGTTAAAGCTCCAACATGGGGTTAAGCCTGCCTGGATTTAGTCTTCTGTAATAATCAAGATAGAATTGAGGATGTAGAGATGATTGAACCAATAGGGTCAAGTGACCATAATATAATACAATTCTCAGTGTTTTGTAAAAGCATGGATGCAAAGACTAAAATTGTCAAGTTTAACTTTGCAACTTCTGCTCAAAATTTGCCATACCAAAACTCGGAGGATACACTGGGATAAGCTTTTATGTGTGGAGACAGTCAAGGAGCAGTGGAACAGATTTAAAAATGTTTTACATGAAATGCAGGACAGATATACAGGCAGTCCCCGGGTTACGTATGAGATAGGGACAATAGGTTTGTACTTAAGTTGAATTTGTATGCAAGTTGGAACAAGTACGTAAATTTAAGAAATGCTATTGTTGACCGATCGTAGCCAAGTGCTCTGCCAATGAATGATGGAGTTTCACCTCTCTCTGACCTTTTTATTATCTCTACTTTATTTTCAATGGTGATGTTTTTTCTCTTCTTTACTGTATCACCAGCACTTGATTCAGATTTGTGTTTCAGACACATTGTTGAAGGGTGAAGAGAAAAGATTAAGATGGGCTCTTCAAGCAGGGTTGCGAGGGTTGAGAATGAATGGGGGCATCGAGGGGCAGATCATCACCAGGGGCCTCATGTATAAACGGTGCGTACGCACAGAAATGTTGCGTAAGAACTTTTCCACGTTCAAATCGCGATGTATAAAACCTACACTTGGCGTAAAGCCACGCACTTTTCCACGGTACCTCATGTCTTGTCGTACGCAAGTTCTCCGCTCGGTTTTGCAAACTGGCGGCACCCAGCGTCAAAGCAGTGCTACTGTTCTTGTGTGATTACTCATTATTTTCATGACGCGGCTTTATAAATACACAGAAACTAACCGCATATTGTTTATTAGTGTAATGCATCTGATTGTAATTAACTCGTAACAATATAATGGTCCAGGGAACAGCCATAGTATTCCAAATGCCATAACTGCTTTAGCGTTGTTACTCTCACTTCTTCTTCTTCTTCTTCTTCTTCTTTCAGCTCCTCCCGTTAGGAGTTGCCACAGCGGATCATCTTTTTCCATATTTCTCTCACTGCACCACTCGGAGTATTTATATCACTGTATCTGAGTGTGAATCACAGCAGCAGCTGATCGGAAGAAATTATCGGTATACAGCATTAAGCACACGCTGTCTCTGCCACGGCAAAACGTTTCAAAGCCTTTCCTGTACGGACCTCGCGGTTCAAAACAGTTTAATCCCAAGAACTTTAAATGCAGCCAATCAAGTGCTCCTTGTAGAACTGTTTGTACTTATAAGTACAATCACCCCACTGTAAACTTGCACTATAGTTATAATATCGCACAACCTGAGCCACTT
Source organism: Polypterus senegalus (assembly GCF_016835505.1). Taxonomy (NCBI): domain Eukaryota; kingdom Metazoa; phylum Chordata; class Cladistia; order Polypteriformes; family Polypteridae; genus Polypterus; species Polypterus senegalus. Next base: position 68,890,224 of record NC_053169.1, on the reverse strand, counting down.
TATAAAGCGCGATTTACATATGATGACAATATCATTTTTAAGGTGAAATGCAGCAAAATATGTTTGTTAAATTATACAGATAAAACTTTAACTTCATTTAAATAATCTATATTCTTCACTGGGAGTGTCTTTAAGGATAGAATAATTAAACATGTACTACGAAGATATTTCAATGTTCTTTAAACGTTTTGAAGAATCGGCGCTAAGCTTACAGATGGCTTAACGTCTATTACAGAGCTGATTGTATGGCGATTGGTTACTTGGGGAAAGAAAAGCACTGACTGCAGTGGCGGCTACGCCAATATATATTGAATATAAAACAGAAAGAAAAATAACAACACAGCTAAAAGCAGCGACAAATTTGGCAAAAGTTAAATGCTTGTGTCATGAGCACGAGGCGGCTAGTGTCTGCAACATACGTTTCCATCCACCGTGCATAAGATACTTTACTGACATTGGCGGCGAAGGAGCCAGCCGATTCTTCCTCTGCCCAGTGCCACCACAAGCTTAGAGCCGCCCTGAGTACTGCTGCAATAAATTATTTCATCGAAGTGAAACATGTTTAATAACGTGCTTTAACTCCTATCATCATGAAAATGACACTCTCAGTATTTTAGTTATTCAGAGAGCTGTAATATCACGAATGTAATGGATTCTGTGTCCAGTTGGAGGAAGAGAGCGGTTTAAGAAACAAGTAGTGATTCACACACATAGAGCACATAGAAAATCAAATACAAAACAAAGCATTTAACGTGCTACTTTAATTACGATGTGATTTTAGAAACTGGTTAATTAAACAATTTTAAGATGAATTTTATGATGTTCTACTTTAATGACAAAATAAACTACGTGATTAAAGTGGAAATGTCGAGATTGAAGTGGACATTTCGTGCTTTTTCCCCACCGTGTGGCTTTTTTCTCTGTACCCTAATAAGGTTTCATATGACACTCAGACAGTGGGCTTACAACTCGGCTTTCCACGGCGACTTTGATATGTGACTTCTTTTTTATTTCCGGCACTGTGCGATTTTGTGGATGTGAGCTTTCATGTTTCTCCAACACGCTATGTCACTCGATCAACTTCCTTTTGTTGATTATACCACGGCTTATTTGAACAAATAGTATGTTTTTCCTTTGCCTCCACTTGGTATTCGCTGAAATTCTTATGTTTCCTTCCGTGCTTTTCCCATTGTCTTTTCACAGAAGGCTGCGCTTAAGGGCGATTTATATTGATTTGCATATTCAAAGAGGCGTAATTCTGGGAGGATTTGGGGCGTTACATAATGCGCGTGCGGCGTTAGTTTTCCGCTGATCGGGATTTATGTAGCGGAAGAGCGTGGAAGTTGGATGCGCACAGATTCCTGCATCTGGATTTTTCTGTGCGTAAGCACATTTCGGCTTTTGTGCTTACGCCATGTTATAGTGCGAGTTCTACGCACGGCGTTATACATGAGGCCCCAGGCCACCTCACAGTCATCTCCACTACAGTATGCTGCCTGCAGCGTTCACCCACCGAGAACGAACACAGTGCGGCCAAAGGCGGGTAGTGAATCGCCCCCATTCAATAGGCAGCCATCCCATGGACACTACAATGCTACCCCCCCACTGCCCCGTTCACCCTCCATAGCCTCCGTTCAGCCACAGCCGGGTCACCGCTTGCAGCATTACCAGCCGCCCAATGAGAACAAACGGGGTAGCTGTGTGTGGTGGGTGGGCAGTGAATCCGCTTGCCGCCAGGAGCCGCCCATGGGACACTACACTGCGCGAGCAGTGAAATCACCCCCCTCCAGCCACTGATTTCAGCATTACCAGCCGCCCACCGAGAATGAACGGGACAGTTGCATGTGGTGGGCGGGCACTGAAACCTCTTGCCACCAGGGTACATTACACTTCGGGGCGGCAATATCGCCCCCCCTCCAGCCTCTGTCCAGCCACCGGTTGCAGCATCCCCAGTCCGAAGATGACAGTGAGGCAGTTACTGAGACGCATGCGTCGCAGCTTCGGCCCCGTTCGTATGTCGTAGGTCGGATGTCTGAAACCTGGGGACTACCTTTACCTAAATTTGGAATTTATAGGAAATTTAAAAAAACTCTGCAGTGGGTTAATAAAGTAAAAAAAAGAAGCTACAGAAGAAAAAACAGCCGTATGAGGCATATAAGACTAATGACACCAAAGTAAATCACAGGTCGTATAAGAACATGAGGGCAACCATTAAGAAGAAAATTAGGGAGGCTAAAAGACAGTTGGAGTGGAATAGAGCAGAAAGATGAAAGACAACCTTAAGAGATGCTTTCAGTATTTTAGCAGTAAAAGAACAGTCAATGAGGAGATGAAGTGCATCAGGAATAGTAAAGAGTAATTAAAAGATAAAGACAGTGAAATAGCGGATGCCCTAAACGTGAATCTTTCTGAGGTCTTCAAAAGTGAGGGAGTGGATAACCTACCAGCAGTAAATACGACTTCTAAGGAGGTTCTGAAGGATTTGGAAATTGTAGAAGGAGAAGTACTGCTCAGATTAAATAGGATGAAATCAAACAAATCACCAGGACCAGATAATATTTACCCTTGAGTTCTTAAGGAGGCTAGTGAGTACATACAGTATATAAACCATTGACACATATTTTGGGAAGTCACTCTACACTGGGGAGATTCAAAGGGTGCCAGTGTGCTTAACTCTTTGAGGGATGAATATTGTTTTCCAAAAAACTCACGTTTTCTGAAAAGCGCACAAAGCAGTGGTTTCACACATAAGTCAACATAAAACGTCTGTTGCTATGTGCTGTGGCTGCTGTTGGCACATATTTGGTATCACTGGTGGCAGTGGCTGCATGGGGGCACCTCGATGGTCAGCAGGAATGCACGGTGGGCCAGCTGCCTGGCTATCTTCGCACAGCAGGTGGGTGGTGGCTGCAGTGTGACACAATATGTTTTGTACCTCTTGTCATCATAAGTGGTGGTCCTCCCAGGCAAACACTGTTGTAGGCGCATCAGCTACACGAAAGTGTTCAGTGCCACAAGCACCTGGAGACAGATCAGATGATGCTGGTACCTCACTTTCAATTCTGATATTCATCTCCAGATTACTTCCATCAAACTGAGTATTTTGCTTTGCACAATCACTTTGGTCTATCACCAGATGACTGTGCCATTTTAGAGGTTGTTTGCTCTTCGCTACTTATGCACGCGCAGGGAATCGAGGTTAAATCAACAGAGCTTTGTAACTTTATTCTAGTAAAGAGAGTCAAACTAAAATGTAACTAAGTTTTGTTGCAGATTACAGCTGATTACTGTCCTCTACACCTGAATTTTGACAAAAGTCAACATCAGCCCTAAAAGAGTCAACGTGCATAACAGGAAAATTAATGGAAGGAATTAAGGATAAAATTGAGCAGCAAATGGCAAATACAGGAGTCTTTCTGAACAGTCAGCGTGGGATCAGAAGAGAGAGGTCGTATTTTACTAACATACTGGAAGCAACAAAAGGATATAATTAAAGTACAGCATATGATATTATCTTGACTTTCAGAAATCTATACTAATAAAAGGCAAAGCCCTCACTCACTCACTCATCACTAATTCTCCAACTTCCCGTGTGGGTGGAAGGCTGAAATTTGGCAGGTTCATTCCTTACAGCTTCCTTACAAAAGTTGGGCAGGTTTTATATCGAAATTCTACGCGTAATGGTCATAACTGGAAGCTGGTTTTCTCCATTTACTGTAATGGAGATGAGCTTCAACGCCGTGGGGGGAGTTTCGTGTGACATCATCACGCCTCCCACGTAATCACGCAGTACATAGAAAACCAGGAAGACCTCAAAAAGCGCTGAAGAAAACATGCATTATATAATTGAGAAGGCAGCGAAACAATAAGAAGCGAGCGAGTGACATATACAACCATATTCATGAGTTCTGCTACTTCGGAAACAAAGCACGATGTAAACCTACACTTTAAATTAAGTTCATAGACAGGCTGCCGCTGGCGTTTGTAATTTAGTGCCTGCCCATATAAGGCCGTCCGTCAGCGGCAATCCAATAGCAAACTGCCACGGGTAAATATTCACGGGTGAAGGACTGTGCTTATGGAGAGGAAGATGAGATGGTCAGGGTGGTGTTTGACACAAACTCAGCGAAACTGCGAGAGAAAGTTTTAAGTGCCAGGACTAAGGTAACATTAAATACAGCCATGGACATAGCACGAGATGGCACCAGCACAGTGTCTCATGCATGAACTGAACGCGCGTGCACAGATAAAAGGCAACAGTTCCAAAGGCTGAACAAAACCGAATTACACAATTGAAAAGGCAGCAAAAATATGAAGCGTCTCATACATACAAGCATATTCATAAATCCAACTACTGCGGAAACAAAGCACACGTTGGAAAAAGTCAATGTCCGCTAAAGGAAGACAGTGTAAAAAACCCGTGCATGCAGTGTGTCAGGTCTCAGATAAAGAAGAAGGCGAGCTGTTTATTGATGCAGTAAGAAACGAATCGATGAATGAAACCTGTCATCTTTACAGCGATTGACAAACACGGAATGTAACTTGAACACAACACATCCTACAAATACGAACCTGATTGAAAGAAATAATGATAATCAAATCCTTGATGACAGCAACACTCAGTAACACTCACAAAACAAATACTGTATATTGACAGTCATGTTACGTTATTTTTAAAATGTTCCCTTTTCTTTTCTAGCTTTTTAACACACTACTTCTCGCTGCGATACGCGGTATATATATATATGTATATATATATATCCCGATCTACATACTCGAATAATGGATACTTTATTAGCCATCAATGATTGTTTTGGTAAAGCCATACTCAGTGTATTCATTAGATGAGCGGTAAAAAGTAAGAGCGAGGGAGGATGACTTATTGAGGCATGCAGGCTGTAGTCTTGCGTCAACTCTATCTGAATTGCGATCACATTTGAAAAAATATATCTTTTCAAGTTCTATTTAGTCCATATGTGTCAAACTCAAGGGCGGCGGGCCACATCCGGCCCGGCGTGTAATTATATCCGGCCCGAGATCATTTTATATACTGTATTATTGTTATTAAAGCCGGGTATATGAAGCGCTGGTAACACAATAAACTACAGATCCCATAATGCAGCGCTTCAGCTGCCTTGCCGAACAGTTACGCGTTAATCAAGTCTACCTTATGATGCTGCAAGTTATTGCGAAGCTAGCTCACGATGCTGAAGAGAAAAGTTGATTCTGAAAATAGAGCCTTTAAAACCGATGGGAGGCTGAGTATATGTTTACTGAACCCGTGTGTCTCATTTGTGGAGCTAATGTGGCTGTAATTACAGAATTTAATCTAAGACGGCACTATAAAACAAAACATCAGGGTAACCTGAAAGACCTGAATGCAATGCAGAAGATACAGAAAGCAGAAGAATTAAATAAGAATCTGACACTTCAGCGGACGTTTTACCCGTGCACAATCACAAAGTGATTTCAATTGAGCTGCTTTTATGGGAGACACAACCACTTGCCCCACTTTCCCTGTTACCAAGTAATGTTAAACCAAGTCGTCACTACGGTGTTCCCAAATCGCACTTTGCTGATAAACTGGCGCACTGAGTTTGCACGGCGCTTTGGTGACTTTGAAGAACAAAAAGTCCGTCTACATGCGGCTCGAACCTTGTGCATGTTTGGTAGCACATATCTGTGTGAGAAGCTCTTCTCAGTGATAAAGACTAACAAAACAGCACACAGGAGTCGCCTCACTGATGAGCACCTGCAATCCATCCTGAGAATCTCCACAACACAGAACCTCACACCAAACAGAAACGAACCTGTTGCCAAAAAGATGCCAGGCGTCCAGCTCTAAAATGACATATGAGCAAAGACAACTGAATGATTTGATTTGTTATTGCTGAAAGGAACACATTTTATTTATATTTCCAGGTTTTGTTATGCAGCATGTTCATATTTGAATTTGTATAATTTTGACAGGATATATTTTTATGGAGAGCAAAATCTTTTGGGATATTTAAAATCTAAGTTTATTTTTATAAAATATAAAATTACATAAGAGTAAAGAAATTTGAATGTTTGTTCTTTTAATGTTTACTTTATTTCTAACTTGTATAATTTAGACAGGATATATTTTTATGGAGAGCAAAATATTATAAGTTGTTTAAGGTTTGAGTTGATTTATTCAGGAATAATATTCCTGTCTGTTTTACCATTCCTACCAAAGATATTTCTGTCGACTAAATAAAAATTCCTTCTATTTAAAATTTAAATAGAACTTGAACAAATCGATAGTTCATAATATCCACGCAGACTTGCACGTAAGCGGGTTCATCCGTTTTAACAAACAGCGTATTGCACTGATCTGAAATAGCTGTGTGTGTATATATGTATATGTATATGTATATATATGTTTATATATGTGTGTATATGTGTATGTATGTATATATATATATATATATATATATATATATATATATGTATATATGTGTGTGTATATATATATATATATATATATATATATATATATATATATATATATATATATATATATATATATATACAGTATGACAACAACACTCATCACTCACAACAGTGACAAAACAATAACATTGACAATCATGTTACGTTATTTTCAAAATGTTTCCTTTTCTTTTTCATTGCTTCTTTAACACACTACTTCTCCGCTGCGAAGCGCGGGTATTTTGCTAGTCATTTGATAAAAGGTGCCACATGAGAGGGTGGGCTTCAAGCTAAAAGAAGAGGGAGTTCAGGGTGATGTTTTTAGATGGGTGCAAAATTGGCTCAAACACAGGGAGCAGAGGGTGATGGTACAAGGAACCTCATCAGAATTGGCCGATGTTAAGGTTGGTGTTCCCCAGGGGTCAGTGCTAGGGCTGCTGCTTTGCTTAGGATGGATGGACGGACATATAGAGGAATATTAAGTAACAAGCTGGTTAAGTTTGCAGATGATACCAAGATAGGTGGTGGTATATTGTTGGCTGATAATTTGGAATATGTTAAATCATTACAGAAGGACTTGAATAGCATACAGGCTTGGGCAGATTTATGGCAGATGAAATTTAATGTCAGTAAATGTAAAGTATTACAAATAGGAAGTAAAAATGTTAGGTTTGAAAATCGAATGTACATCTTATAGAAAGGATTTAGGGGTAGTCGTGGACTCTAAGCTATAAACTTCCTGACAGTGTTCAGAAGCCATTAAGAAGGCAAACAGAGTGTTAGGTTATATAGCACAATGTGGAGTAGAAGTTCAAGGAGGTTATGCTCAAGCTTTAAAAATGCACTGGTGATGCCTCATCTGAAGTACTATGTGGTCTCCTGGCAAAATGGACAAAGCAGTGCTAGAAATGTCCAGTGAAGAGTGGCTGGGGCAGGACTACAGGGGATGAATTATGAAGAAAGATTAAAGGAGCCGAGCTTTTTCAGAAGATTAAAAGTTGACATGATTGAAGTATTTAAAATTATTAAGGGAATTAGTACAGTGGATCGAGACTGTTATTTTAAAATGAGCTCATCAAGAACATGGGGACAAATATTAATAAGTTTTTCTTTACACAGAGAACCATAAACAACTTGGAATAAACTACCAAGTAGTGTGGCAGAGAGTAAGACTTCAAGTGGTTTTCAAAACTTTACTTAATTCTTCTTTTTAAAAAAAAAAAAAGCTGAATGGCCTGTTCTCATTTAGATTGCTCTAAACTCTGTCTAGTTGGTCCAAACCAGTAATGGATCTTTAAATGCAACAAGCTGCTCCTTGTCAGTTTTTAATTTTTTTAAAATCCAGTCCCTGGGAGGTAACATTTCAACAAAAGTTTCCAGTATGCTTTTAAATACTTTCATTTAGCTTTTTAACAAGTAGGCATTCAGAAAGAAGTTTATAAAGTAAAAAAAAAAAAAAAAAAAAAAAAACACACATCCGAATAAACATTTGGTTTTGCTTACTAAAAAAGAAAAATAAATGTGTATGAAAAATGAAAAACAAACAAACATACGTTATAGGCTTTATTTTTCATTTTTTATTAATTTTCCAAAATATGAATCTCAAGAAATGATTTACAATATTTGTACAAGAAAAATTGCTTTAAATGTGATAACTGCATTTTCAGTTCTGAATACGAGAATTACATTTGCCATAATTGATTCATATTAAAATATGTTCACATTAAATGCAAAAACATTTCACATAATGCATTGCTGAAGAGGCTGATAAATGTGCTTGAAATCTTCAAATACAGTTAAATACTTAAATAACAAAACTAAATGCTGAAATCAAATCAGCTGTGATCTACCTTTACATATAAAATGAACACATTAAATATACATTCCGTAAGGTTTTAGAATTTTTTAGAGATATATTTTTAAAATACCTTTCAAGTTCTTTTCACTTCTTTTTTTTAATTTTACAAGTTGACTTTGAATGGTCAGGTAATTGTTTTGATTCACCACAGTTTGGTTCCCACAAAGCATTTCTCAAGAACCTCGATGCGGCTGATTTGTCCAGTTTAGCAGCTTTTTTCTTGTCACCAATTTCCTTAATTTTATTCATGTAAGTTCGTATTCTTTCCTGTGTGATAAAAACAATAAATTAACTATATTTGGTAACAGAGACTAATTACCATCATAATGGATAGCTTTTATTACTTCAGACTGTAAATTAGAACAAGAGTTATTAAATCCTGTCCTAGCCTCCCCTTAAGGATGCAGATTTTTGTCGAATCAATTCCCCCACCGAAAGACTGAACTTCTCCTGGTTTAATAGATACTAGCCAACCCGCGGCGTAGCATACGCCGCATAATCAGGCCGCTTTTTAAATGATTTTTAAGCACAGAGCTGCTAAATTTGTCTTGTTTAATAAGGAATCTATCAATGGCAAACCACTGGTACTGTCGGAATTTATTAACAGATTTCAACTTTGATATATTATGGTTAACAGAAACTTGGCAAAAACCAAGTGAGTTTGCATTTCTGATTAAGTTGACTCTGGTTATGCTTACTTCATGGCAGTTTACAGCTGACTACAAGGTGGGGAGCTTGCTGAAATTGCAAGATCTGAGCTAAACATAAAATGAACTTCAATTGAATGTCTGGTACTAAAACTAAAAACCAAATCTGGTCCTGTGTTCTATATCGTCATCCAAAAAGATTTTTTTTTTTTTATTTCATCTGACTGAAATACTACCTATTCTGAGCTTTCTTTTCCAGACAGTCCTTCAGGTGACTTTAATATTGAGACTGTCGATCATTCATGTAAAATGACAAATTCCTATCCTATTGAACCATTCTGACTTGACGTTTCTTTTCCAAACCTCTCTGGTGGTCACTTATTAGATCTGGTTTGTTTGGATTATCTGATGGCAACACTCACAAAACTCATCTGGCCTTTTCGGACTACAAACAGTGTTTGTCTTAATACCTTTACCTGCTTTTAACTGTAGTACTAGGGTATAGTACAGTGTTAGTCATTATGGATATAATGAGAAGTCCAACAAAATTACACCTTTTATTGGCTAGCTAAAAAGATTACAATATGGAAGCTTTCGATTGATTACACCTTGCCTGAAGGGGCTGGGGTTGCCTTGAAAGCTTCCATATTGTAATCTTGTGTAATGTCAACTTTCATTCAGAAACCTTAAAATATCTGTCCATCTATCGTTGCTGGATCTATTTCAGATCTTTTTCTGTCTTCCTCCATTTCATCCACATTAAATAATCCTGATTGTTATGAAAGTAAAAAATAACATCCTTTGACACCACCTCTGTGTTAGCTACTTTAAACAATGCTTCTGTAACCCTAACATCAAAGAAATGTGGTTTTGTTGCTGATAATCTCAACAATTTGTGGCCCATCTCTCACTAACCTTTTCTGTCTAAGGTTCTTGAGCATGCTGTGAGCTTCAAAATCACCAGTTACAGTGGAACCTCGGTTCACGACCATAATTCGTTCCAAAAACTCTGGTCGTAAACTGATTTGGTCGTGAACCGATGTAATTTCCCCCATAGGATTGTATGTAATGAATACAATGAATCCGTTCCAGACCGTACGAACTGCATGTAAATATATTTTTTAAAGATTTTTAAGCACAAATATAGTTAAACATATCATAGAATGCACAGCGTAATAGTAAACTAAATGTAAAAACATTATATAACACTAAGAAAACCTTGAACAACAGAGAAAACTAACACTGCAAGAGTTTGCGCTGTAGCGCTATAAGCCACTCGGTAAAACCACTTTTTTTAATGAGTTTTAAGCACTGGGGAAAAAAATGAACATTTGAAAAATCCTTAATTTAATAAACCACCAAGAAAAGTAACATTGCAACAATGCACACTACGAATCGATTGCTGTAAACAGAAGTGGAGGTTAAAATCCAATAGAAAAAAGTCTTAATTAAATACAACAAGGTTAAAACAATGCTCGGATCTGTCTCTTTAAAAACAAGCCTTATGCGTCCAGCCCCCTTTCGCGCTCTCTCTCTGCACAGGGCGAGACTGATCACGTGCGGAAATCATCGGCACGCACAAACCAAAAGGGAAACTGGCTTGTTCGTATACCGAGTCTGTGGTCGTGAACAGATATAAAAGTTTGGCAAACTTTTTAGTCGTACACCAATTTGTATGTGTTCTGAGACGTTCGTGAACTGAGGTTCCACTGTACTTAACTTGCAATAAGGTAATGGACCCCTTTCAGTCTGGTTTTAGAACACAACAATGCTGCAAAACTGCTCAACTTCGTAACAGTAGTTTCCCTTATAATCAAACTGATTAAAGTACATGGAAACTCACCATGGTTTAATGAGAACACTTGCTCTCTTAAGAGTGTCCAAATCGAGAACATTGATGTAGAGCAGCAAACAAAAAGTGTTAAAAAATATAACAAGCTCTCTTTAAAGACTGCTCCGACTGCTACTCTAAAATAATAGACAACAATAATAATCTTAATGTACTGTTTAGAATTGTGGCTAATCTAACAAATGGGAATTTGTAACAAATTTTTTGCTTATGGCATCAGACTCTGGGCAAACTACTGTAGTATATTCATTCTGTTAGACCTTAGAGTTCTCAGCTCTTCTGTATCTTCATACTTTCCCTTGGTCAAACTATTTGTAGCTTTAAAATGGGTTTTCATTTATATGCAGATGATACTCAGACCTTTTCAATGTTAAAAGTGAAAGCTCAGAGCTTTCTCAGCTCACACCTTGCTTCGCTGAAATTAAAAGTTGGATGGTCTATACTCTTTAATACGCCTTGAGCATGGGAAAGGAGCTATATAAATAAAATGTATTATTATTTAGACATTAAACTGTAACAAAACCAAAGTCGTGCAAATTTCCACAAAAGCTCAGCCTAAGAAAAGGTGCTCCTTAAAAATCACCCTCAGTGATGATGTCATTGAACGGTCTTCTTCTAATACGAATCTTGGTGTTAACCTTTAATTGTTCCCTTTCTCATTGTACCCACATTCATCATATTAGGAAACTTTACTTCCACATTTGTAACTTTTTTGTTCACTCATTCCTCTACTTTTCCAATTCTGAGAAACTTGTCCATGCATTATATCCCACATTGACTAATGCTACTTCCTGCTGGCAGGTGCCCCTTCTAGTCTGCTATAACAGCTCCAGGTAGTTTAGAACTCTGCTTCAACAGTCCTTTCCCAGACCCGCAACAACAAGCACAAACAACACCCATCTTGCTTCATTTTCACAGGCTCCCCAAGTCTATAAGGCCGAATATAAAACTCTATTACTAACCTGTAAAGCATTAAATGATCTTGATCAGACTTCATCAGTAATCTCTTCCGTCACTACGGTCCTGTCCACCTACTAAGGTCTACTGATTTTGGCACTCAAGTTGTGCTCCAAACTAACTTGCACTCTATGGGTGTCAGAGCCTTCAACTCAATAGTGCCCAGACTTTAATGAAATCAGCTGACTCAATTCATTCTTTCATAAAACAACTTAAAGCTCATTTGGTTAGGAAAGCTTTTAACCTATCCTCACTTTCTGACCCTTCTTTCAGTTTATTCTTTTTGATCGCATGCCCAGGAAGATTTCTGTTAGTACCACAAAATATGTTATTCATTCAGGGTTTTCTTGCAGTACTCTTATTTTAGTATTTATTCTGGTTTATTGTCTTATTCCATTTTCAATGTTCTGTATATCCTGTATATTGTATTTTGTGATTTTAACAAACGATTACTGACAGTTTTTGTGTAAGTGGATATATGTTTTTTTAGTTTTGGTAAAAGATTTTTTTATCTATGAAAAATTGAAAACCTAAAAATTTCTGCACTTTCAGTATGCAAAAATTACACAGTGGGCAGTATACACAAATTTAGATCACAAGTAGTATTCACAATATACATACTACTTCAGGTGGAAAAAAAAAAAAAAGGAGAGCAAAATAACTTCAAGTCAATGTGCAAGCTAAGTCTGCTTTTGGCTATATTTTTAGGTTCTCCATGTTCCTGTATTTTTAACCTCCTTAGCAATACATTTTTTCTCAAACACATAACAAACGTTGCATTTTTTGATTCGAAAAATTACATTTTTATTAAATCTCATCATTCTCTGTAAAACCTGCAAGACACTAAAGTACAAAGTCAAAAGTGTAAAAAGTATAATAATCATAAACAATAATGAATAATAATAATCTGAAATTTATAACAATAATGATTCTAATACTGTATACCTGTTGTTAAAATGAGTCTTTTGTGTGGTATATCTGAACAAGAAAACTGCTTACATGTATGGTCATTTACCCGACACTGATCATCATAATGGTTTGTTTCAAAAATTCTTTTGACCACGTCTTTTTTTTAAGAAATAACTTCAGGTAAGTAAGTGAATCTTGGCTGTCAACATTCACTTTTATTCCCGAGTGCCCCACAAAAATCTAAATGAGGTGGTGCTGGTTTACTTGAAGCAGGGTCAACAGAAACCCAAACAAGAGTATCACTTTCGGATTCATCAGAATCACTTTTGGTTTCACTGCCCATTTCAAACTGATTGCCTAATTATCAATTAATCGTCACTGCTGATGAGAGGCTCCTCAACATTACTGCTCACATCACTGTCAAGAGCGTGCAACACCTGGACTGCTCAAAAACATTTCTTATGAGATGCCATTAGAAGGCTTGGAGAAGACACATCTACACTGTTGCTCAGGTAATGCTCAGACCTGATGCTTATGTAAAACACACTTATACTGCTGCCTGAGTAATGTTTGGGGCTAACACTGTTAACAGTTTTCAGCTCGAGTAAAGCTCAGGTCTAAAGCTTATGCATGATGCATCTATACAGTTGCCTGAGTGACAGTAGGGACAAACACTTTTAGCACTGTGTTCACAGCCTAAATGATGCGCAGGTCTAATTGCCTGGGAAGAAAAAGATGAAAAAGAAGATTTCCATTGTTAATATTAGTAAACACTAAAATACATGTTACACACACAGAGGACGGGGTGCGAAAGACTGAATTCGCCAGTTAAAATGCTCTTTTTCACAGAAATCCTTCCCTTTTGAAGCATGGTTTTAGAAAGCATCTTATCTAAGGGAGTTGCAAAGAGATTGGGAGAAAAAGGCTGTGGTTGCCTTTAACCCCAAGTAAGCAGAGGGAGACTATGAATTGCCACAGGCGGGGACTGGACAATAAGTAAGAGAACACAGTGGGGTAGGAGAGAGGGGAATAACGTCTCATAGCATGGAATGGAATAGTGGAACTGAAGCTGAGCATAGAGAAACAAAATCAGCCACTGTGTTTAAGGGCTAGTTCTTCTAGTGTATATTTTTCCTTTACGCGTCATCCGAGAGCTGCTCGCATGATTCACAGCTTGAACCCGCTGCCCTAAACAATAACTACATTGATATTAGGACTAGCTTAAAGCAACAACTGAAGAATTTTTGAGTTATAATTACTTAAAAAATAACTAGAATTAGTATTGACACAAAATCGGCTGATTCCCAATTGTGATTTATCACTAAAATAAATTCACATTCAAGTATATTAAAAGAAATACTCCAGCCAACAGAACTGCTTGTCACGGTTTGGTTCATCACACTCACTATGAGATGATAGCCTAGTTAAAAACGACTTTGCCTTCCAGCACAGAACTGTGTGTGCTGTCTGATCCCACTTTAATGTAGATTAAAACTGATCATGAATCAAACTGCATTTTGCCTTCAAGCTGTGTGCTGAAAAGATAACTAAACAAACTGTTAGTCATCTACACAGCTGATTCTCTTTTAGAGGAGAAAATCTTTCAACATACTTAATGAACTAGAAGAACTACTTTAGGCTCCTGAATTGAATTAACGTTAAAGGATTGATGAAAATTGCTATTACAATTTAATGTAACAGGTCTAATTCTGAGTGGAATTATGATAACCTAAAGCCCCAGTGCTAAGCTATATGTTGCTTATCCTATTTTTGTTTCTGTGATTCTGTTGTTGCAGTGGTTTATGTTCCACCAAGGCTTTTATCAATAGGCAGAAGTGCACCGAAATACTGTGAAGTAGTACTGCTAAAATGGCCCAGGTATGTACTTGTGTTCATATGTCCTGTAATGGACTGGTGTCCTGTCCAGGGATTGTTCCTGCCTTGTGCCCAATACTTACAGGCAAAGGCTCCGGCTGCCCCAGGACCCTGCCCTGGTTAAGTGGGTTAATAAGATGGATGGCTTATTGTTATTATTACTATGCCTATAGCAGAGAAAAACATTTGAATAAATTAATCCTATTCCAATTTGGCATATTGCGGTCCACTTGCTCAGATCCAGGGTGCCTTTGTGAGGTACGTTTGACTGTGCACAGATCATCCCTAAATAGATCAAGCCTGTATTTCCTTGGTCCCTAGCATAGCCATTTACCTCAGCCCACAGGGAAAGCAGCTATCTTTGGTAATTCTATTTGGGCACTCTGGATCAAGTGGTCATACATCTGGAGGCACAATATTCTATTTGGATAGAGTAATGAATAGAAGATAGAGGACTGCAAAAAAATCCATCTTAAGAAAAGAACACGTCTGTTCAATTACACAGGGTTAGGAAGGAAAATTTAAAAATAGATAAAAAAACAAAAATAATAAAAATAACAAACAGTTGAAAATAGGAAAATTGGTCTCATTTGTCTATTCTGTTTGACGTTATACACCAGTAATAACAGAGTGGTAGTGATTTTTGGGCACCAGCTCAGGCCAAATGAACAATTTTTTTAGCTGTAATGACAATGACTGAAATAATAAATCGATGTGCACATCAGGAAAGCAAAGCTAGAGTCCTTAAACCAAGCCGATGTAGTAGTAAAACACAAGACTATAAGAATAGTCAATTCGACGAACATCATTAAAAAGCAACAGAAAAACAGGTGGCACAATCTGAAGAGGAAAAGCCTGCTATAAGGAAAAGAGATCAGGTTGTGTATTATTGTCAATGGACAAATGCCAAATGGACAACCCATGTACCTAATAAAAAAAAAAAACATGAGGTCTATGCTGATTACTTTAATTTCAATTTATCTTAAATGGGAAACACTGCTTGTAACAATAATATTATTGGGTGGAAAGGTGACGCAGTAGTTGCACTGCTTTCTCACACTGAATGAGAGATCTGCCATGTTTTTCATGTTCTCTCCAGATATTCTGGTTACTTCCTTCAGTCCAAACACATGCATATTACATGGACTGGCAATGCAAAAAAAGAGGCCTGCATGTGTCTGTATGCTCTCCCCATGACGAACTGATGCCCTGCTCAGGGACTGTTTCTGCTTTGCATTTAATGCATTCTGGGAGAAGCTACAGCTGCTCCATAACACTGCTCTGGATAAGCAGGCTAGGAAAATGGATGAGTGGAAACATTTTTGTTCAGTTCTTAACCACAGTTTTTGATTACACACTACATTCCGGTTCACTGCTTTTTCTCACATTAAGTACAGAAATGTATTATCTATCTAGTGACAGTATTAGGGCTGCAACGATTAGTCGACGTAATTAACAACGTCGACTACAAAAAATCGTCGACGTGGATTTTTTATTGTTGACGCGTCATAAATAGAACCTTCAATAGAGGCTCCAGTCACAAAGAACCATATTGGCTTTTGTAACTGCAATGCACTCACTACATGAACGTCTGGGGGCAGTATCGTTTATTATTGTTTGTCAAGACTGCACACAGTCCCACCAACGAAGAAGAACATCTGAGGAGAAGAAGAATGTAAAGGAAAATAAACGTGGTTGCAATGGCAAGTCGGATAGAGGAGGGGGAAGGAGATGGAAAAAAATTGAGACAGAAACTTTCTAAAGTGTGGGAGCACTTCACCGAAAAAGGAAAAAAAGATGAATGCAGATTATGTACAGCAGAGCTTTCTTTTCACGGCAGCACCATCACGATGCATGAGCATCCGAAACGAAAGCATCCCAGAGATGTAATGCCGCGGTCTCTTGAGAATTTAAGCTGGGGCTGTTAGTTAGTTAGTTAGGGTCAGATCAGGAGGGGAGAGACAGCATGAACGAGACTGAGAAAATTAAAGTAAAAAAAGCTAACTTTTACAAGTAACAAATTTAAACCCAATCTGTTAGTTTTAAAATAATATTGCATTATTGCGATGAGGTTTTCTGATTAGTACTTCATGGTACTTAATGATTTCTTCAAAATGTCACATATATTTGTCTCTTTTTTTCCCCCCGGTGCTGTCCGCGGACAACAGAAGGCGTGAGCTTATTCAGTGCTAGCAGCAGCACACAGGTGGCCAGTTGCTTGTACTATAACAAGTTGACCTGGCGACGATCAAAACACATGTACTGTGCAAGGCATGTACGAGATCCACCGAGAAAAGAAGAGCGTTCATGGCACACCTTGCAGAGGAACACTCTTTCCTCTGTATGTCCTGGAGTCCTGTGTGCAGACTGGGCAACCGCGGTGGTGGGGTTGATAAGTGGGGTGAAATCACGGGCATTGATTACAACCGCAAGAAGGTATGCAAGCAAATATTAATAAATGTTGCATCTGTGCCATAATGTTTTCCCGAAATGTACTATAAGGTCATAAAATGAATAATTCCAAATATCACATATACCTATATCTCCGTTTTTTTGTCAGTGCGGCTTTGACATCACGGCCCTCAAGGCGCATATTAATTCAGTGTAAACAGGAACACTCAATAAAACTGAATAAAAAAAAATCAAGTGACAATAAGATATGAATAAGGCAGATTTCCCAGCGTTTGTGTGTCAGCTTTTACCCATCCAGATCAGAGAATTTCCAGTTCAATTGTCTCAAAACACCACTCACATCTACAGTTATTCCCGGTTGCAGATAAAAAGTAACTGCATCAGATCCCTGGGGGGGCAGTAGTATGTACTGTGACCGACAGAATAAAAGTGAAAAGAAAAAAAAAAACAAAAAAAAACAACACGGTAACTTTTACAAGTACTATACATTTAATACAATGGCTGTTACAGATGCAAATCAAATGTATGTGTTTATTGTATAATATTAACAATAACAGCAGCTCCCTACTCAAAACAGTAAATATATGAGGCGGTAAGGATCAAACTGGGAGACACTTGATTATAAGTCAGCAATTCCTATCACTGCACCACGGAAGATATTGTATTGTCCTTGAACCTTTTGTGAAAGTGTCTATTTAATCTTTGCACTTCTGGCTTTACACATTATATAGTTTGTCTACATTTTGTCATTTATTACTAAAATATAAAAAACGTTTCAGTTTTAATTATGCATTTTTTGGTTAAGTTAAATGCACTTTTTTGTTCAAAGACTACGTGCACTTTAGTTTGTATTGTTTAATGCATTTCTTTTTTATTGTGATGGTCACACGAATATAAAAAAAATCTGATTATTTTCAAATTCATATATTTCACTTGTTATTTTAATCTGATTTTTATTAATTTTAATCGTGTTAATGCAGAGACATTAGGGTGACATTGACCAGTTGACAGACGTGAGCAGATGAGGTAAGACATGCACTGGAGCCCAGAACAGGATGTGCAACCACAGGTCACAGGCATCAAAATAGTCAGGCATGAAATAATCGTGACTAAACGAAAAATAAATTGAACGATTAGTCGACTACCAAAATGATCATTAGTTGCAGCCCTAGACAGTAGACAATCTCTATGACAAAGTAGTAACTTTCTGTAGCATAAATGAAAAAAAGCTATAAGTGCTGCTTTTTTCAGTTATTGTCTAGAGGTCTAAAAAACAGACATCAATTCACATATGCGCATCAATGTTCAAAAATGTCAATAACAGATGTTTGCAATGATTTCAGTCTTCACAAATTATACACTACATCAACATTTGTCGTTATTACTATAACATATGAAATAATTTACTTGTGTTTACAAGAAATGGAATCCTACATTTACAGAGATTGTTGTAGACATGGAACACATGAAATGTATGTATTTCAAATAATATATTATTTACCCAATACAATTCCAGACACCTCACACCCCAGATAAACAGACTAGAGCAAGGAGATCTTTCTGTCCAACTTCTGCTGCATTGGTGGAGGATGGGATAGCCGGCTGCCTGCAGCCAATGCTGGTTGACACATTTGCAAGAAAAAGTCACTGATGAAGAATGCGAGGGAATTTAAGGTGGCCTGGGATTATGAATATTTTCACTGGCTCCAGGGATTCTAGTGATAAGGAAGGTGAATTATGGAGGAAGTCTAGGGATGTCACAAGAACCGATACTTTTGTGCCAAGTAAATACCACAATTCTGAAAACAGTTTTGCCAAATTAAAGTTGATACTGCACTCAGGCATAACTAATTACACTAATTACTACAGGAGGCACAATAATACAAGAAAAAAATATGTACAAACTACATATGAAAAATGGCCTGCAATGGATATATTACAGTGCTGTATTAACACTATAATTACCAAAGCGTATGAAAAAACTTATCCCGGTTCACCTTAAATCCCTTTGTACCACACCGTCAGCGTCTTTTGTGTTTCAAATGTGTCGATAAGCACAAGTGTCAAGCAGCCTGCTATCCCATCCCCCGATCAACAGAGAATGGGCAGAAAGTTCTCTCAGCTCAAGTCTGTTTACCGTTGTGTAAGTTGCCTAGAGTTGTATAGAGCAAATAATATTGTTATTTGGAATACATACATTTTCTGTGTGTTCCATGTCTACAACAATCTACGTAAACACATAGTTAAAACAGAAACTTTTTCATGTTGTAGTAAAAACTGACAAAATTTAGGCATGAAGTGTGTAATGTGTGAAGCCTGCAGACCAAATATCAAATAAACACTTTCACAAAATGTACAAGTATAACAAAACAAGTGCGCTTTTATTCAAGAATGTAACTGCAGAAAAAGAACCCGCGTTAGGGTGCAACATTGAAATGCATTTAAAATTACTGTTTAGATGGCGTAGCGGTAAGAACTGCTGACTGGTAATCAAAAAGTCACCGGTTTGACCCAGATGCCTCTGTTTTGAGAAGTGAGCTGCTCTTATCTATACTAATAAAAGGCAAAGCCCTCACTGACTGACTCAACACTAATTCTCCAACTTCCCGTGTACTGACTGAATGACTGACTGACTCATCACTAATTCTCCAACTTCCCGTGTAGGTAGAAGGCTGAAATTTGGCAGGCTCATTCCTTACAGCTAACTTACAAAAGTTGGGCAGGTTTCATTTCAAAATTCTACGCATAATGGTCATAACTGGAATCTATTTTTTCGTCCATATACTATAATAGACGTAACTCCGCCTACCACATAATTTAGTGCCTGCCCATATAAGGCCGTCCGTCTGCGGCAATCCAATAAAAACACTGCCGCTAAATATTCATGGGTGAAGGACTGTGCTTATGCAGACGAAGATGATGGTCAGGGTGGCGTTTAGCACAAACTCAGCGAAACTGCGAGAGAAACTTAAGTGCTGGGTCTTAGCTAACATTAAATACAGCCGTGGACATTGCACGAGATGGCACCAGCACAGCTGGGAACCTTCAATGCATGTACACCGAAGCGGCTCACGTGAACTGGCGCGTGCACAGACAAAAGCAACAGTTCCAAAGAGTGCTGAATAAAAACCGAATTACACAATTGAGAAGGCAGCAAAAAAATAAGCGTGTGACACATGCAAACATATTCATAAGTGCAGCTACTGCGGAAACAAAGCACATGGTGGAAAAAGTCAATGTCCTGCTAAAGGAAGACAGTGTAAAAAAAACCCGTGCATGCAGTGTGTCACGTCTCAGATAAAGAGGAAGACGAGCTGTTTGTTGATGCAGTAAGAAACGAATCGATGAATGAAACCGGTTACAACGATTGACAAACACGGAATGTAACTTGAACACAACACATCGTACAAATACGAACCTGCTTGAAACAAATGATAATCAAATCCTTGATGACAGCAACACTCATAACACTCACAAAACAATTACTGTATATTGACAATCATGTTACGTTATTTTTAACATGTTCTTTTCTTTTTCATAACTTCTTTAACACACTACTCCGCTGCGAAGCACGGGGATATATATACACACACATACATACAGTGGTGTGAAAAACTATTTGCCCCCTTCCTGATTTCTTATTCTTTTGCATGTTTGTCACACAAAATGTTTCTGATCATCAAACACATTTAACCATTAGTCAAATATAACACAAGTAAACACAAAATGCAGTTTTTAAATCATGGTCTTTATTATTTAGGGAGAAAAAAAAATCCAAACCTACATGGCCCTGTGTGAAAAAGTAATTGCCCCCTTGTTAAAAAAATAACCTAACTGTGGTGTATCACACCTGAGTTCAATTTCCGTAGCCACCCCCAGGCCGGATTACTGCCACACCAGTTTCAATCAAGAAATCACTTAAATAGGAGCTGCCTGACACAGAGAAGTAGACCAAAAGCACCTCAAAAGCTAGACATCATGCCAAGATCCAAAGAAATTCAGGAACAAATGAGAACAGAAGTAATTGAGATCTATCAGTCTGGTAAAGGTTATAAAGCCATTTCTAAAGCTTTGGGACTCCAGCGAACCACAGTGAGAGCCATTATCCACAAATGGCAAAAACATGGAACAGTGGTGAACCTTCCCAGGAGTGGCGGCCGACCAAAATTACCCCAAGAGCGCAGAGACGACTCATCCGAGAGGTCACAAAAGACCCCAGGACAACTTCTAAAGAACTGCAGGCCTCACTTGCCTCAATTAAGGTCAGTGTTCACGACTCCACCAAAAGAAAGAGACTGGACAAAAACGGCCTGCATGGCAGATTTCCAAGACGCAAACCACTGTTAAGCAAAAAGAACATTAGGGCTCGTCTCAATTTTGCTAAGAAACATCTCAATAATTGACAAAACTTTTGGGAAAATACCTTGTGGACTGATGAGACAAAAGTTGAACTTTTTAGGAATGCAAATGTCCCGTTACATCTGGCGTAAAAGGAACACAGCATTTCAGAAAAAGAACATCATACCAACAGTAAAATATGGTGGTGGTAGTGTGATGGTCTGGGGTTGTTTTGCTGCTTCAGGACCTGGAAGGCTTGCTGTGATAGATGGAACCATGAATTCTACTGTCTACCAAAAAATCCTGAAGGAGAATGTCCGCCATCTGTTCGTCAACTCAAGCTGAAGCGATCTTGGGTGCTGCAACAGGACAATGACCCAAAACACACCAGCAAATCCACCTCTGAATGGCTGAAGAAAAACAAAATGAAGACTTTGGAGTGGCCTAGTCAAAGTCCTGACCTGAATCCAATTGAGATGTTATGGCATGACCTTAAAAAGGCAGTTCATGCTAGAAAACCCTCAAATAAAGCTGAATTACAACAATTCTGCAAAGATGAGTGGGCCAAAATTCCTCCAGAGCTGTAAAAGACTCATTGCAAGTTATCGCAAACGCTTGATTGCAGTTATTGCTGCTAAGGGTGGCCCAACCAGTTATTAGGTTATGGGGCAATTACGTTTTCACACAGGGCCATGTAGGTTTGGATTTTTTCTCCCTAAATAATAAAAACCATCATTTAAAAAACTGCAATTTGTGTTTACTTGTGTTATATTTGACTAATGGTTAAATGTGTTTGATGATCAGAAACATTTTGTGTGACAAACATGCAAAAGAACAAGAAATCAGGAAGGGGGCAAATAGTTTTTCACACCACTGTATATGTGGATGTATGTGTATATACACTCACCTAAAGGATTATTAGGAACACCTGTTCAATTTCTCATTAATGCAATTATCTAATCAACCAATCACATGGCAGTTGCTTCAATGCATTTAGGGGTGTGATCCTGGTCAAGACAATCTCCTGAACTCCAAACTGAATGTCAGAATGGGAAAGAAAGGTGATTTAAGCAATTTTGAGCGTGGCATGGTTGTTGGTGCCAGACGGGCCGGTCTGAGTATTTCACAATCTGCTCAATTACTGGGATTTTCACGCACAACCATTTGTAGGGTTTACAAAGAATGGTGTGAAAAGGGAAAAACATCCAGTATGCGGCAGTCCTGTGGGCGAAAATGCCTTGTTGATGCTAGAGGTCAGAGGAGAATGGGCCGACTGATTCAAGCTGATAGAAGAGCAACTTTGACTGAAATAACCACTGGTTACAATCGAGGTATGCAGCAAAGCATTTGTGAAGCCACAACACGCACAACCTTGAGGCGGATGGGCTACAACAGCAGAAGACCCCACCGGGTACCACTCATCTCCACTACAAATAGGAAAAAGAGGCTACAATTTGCACAAGCTCACCAAAATTGGACAGTTGAAGACTGGAAAAATGTTACTTGGTCTGATGAGTCTCGATTTCTGTTGAGACATTCAAATGGTAGAGTCAGAATTTGGCATAAACAGAATGAGAACATGGATCCATCATGCTTTGTTACCACTGTGCAGGCTGGTGGTGGTGGTGTAATGGTGTAGGAGATGTTTTCTTGGCACACTTTAGGCCCCTTAGTGCCAATTGGGCATCATTTAAATGCCACGGGCTACCTGAGCATTGTTTCGGACCATGTCCATCCCTTCATGACCACCATGTACCCATCCTCTGATGGCTACTTCCAGCAGGATAATGCACCATGTCACAAAGCTCGAATCATTTCAAATTGGTTTCTTGAGCATGACAATGAGTTCACTGTACTAAAATGGCCCCCACAGTCACCAGATCTCAACCCAATAGAGCATCTTTGGGATGTGGTGGAACGGAAGCTTCGTGCCCTGGATGTGCATCCCACAAATCTCCATCTGCAAGATGCTATCCTATCAATATGGGCCAACATTTCTAAAGAATGCTTTCAGCACCTTGTTGAATCAATGCCATGTAGAATTAAGGCAGTTCTGAAGACGAAAGGGGGTCAAACACCGTATTAGTATGATGTTCCTAATAATCCTTTAGGTGAGTGTGTGTATGTATATATATGTATATATATGTATATGTGTGTATATATATATATATACATATATATATATATATATATATATATATATATATACATATATATATACACATATACATATATATATACACATATACATATATATACATATATATATACATATATATACATATATACACAGTATATCAGCAACACTCATCACTCAACAGTGACAAAACAATTACATTGACAATCATGTTACATTATTTTCAAAATGTTTCCTTTTCATTATTTCTTTAACACACTACTTCTCCGCTGCGAAGCGCGGGTATTTTGCTAGTTCTTCCTATTACAGAATAAACATACATTTGATTTGAGTCTGTAAGAACTGGTGTAAATTTATGGTACTTGTAAAGGTTAGCATTTTTTTTCCCCAATTTTATTCTCCCAGTCATGTTCATGCTCCCCCCCCCAATCTGACACTGCCGTTTGCAAATAAAGATGTCCTATAACAGAGGTGAACTCAGATGATGATGATGAGGGTTCTACATCGGAGAAAGAATGCACATTGCACTTTTGCCGTCTCTGTACTTCGTACATAAAAGCCAGATTGAATTTTATATACCTTAATTTATTTACTTATTTTCCTACAGCACAAAGTCACTAGTAGACTGCACAGCTTCCTGTGTTTGATCGACATGGGCATGCTGACAAAGTACAGTAACGGTACAAGTGCAATGGCAGCTTCCACCTGCAGCTATAGACTCTTAAGTACGGAGGCAATTCTTCACGCTAGTTTTTAGATATGGACGGTGTATGTGGTCAAAAAAAAGAAGTCTGACGACATTCTAATGCATGCACTTTTCGTGGCATTACACATGTAACGCTTTGTGTCTGAGGCAGGAGAATACTGGTTCTCTATTGCGGGAATTGTGCTTATTTTAACACTAGAATTGCCAGAGCCGACAAACTCAGATCCAGCCCACCTTAAATCCCATCGCACCTCTCCGTCAGCGTCTTTGTCCTGTAAATATACTGATAAAGACAAGCAGCAAGCAGCCTGGTACCCCATCACTCTACCGCCGCAGAACGTACACAAAGTTCTTCCAGCTCATTCCTTGATTGATTATCTGGGAGTGAAGTGCTGGAGTTTTAGAGTGGAAGTAATAGATCGTTAATTGGAAGACATGTATTTCATGTGTGTTCCGTTTCTACAATAATCTGTGTAAACACATTGTTAAAACAGAAATGTTTTTCATATTTTAGTAGTAAATGACAAAATGTTGGCATAAACTATATAATAAACTAATGTATGAAGCCTAAAGTCCAAAGATCAAATAAACACTTTCACAAAAGGTTCAAGGAAAAGATGACAGCTTCCGTGGCATAGCGGTAAAATTTTCTAACTTGTAATCAAGAGTCCTTGGTTCGATCCCGACTGCCTCCTAGATTTGCCGTTTTCAGTAGTGAGCTGCTCTTATTGTTAATATTATACAGTACATAAATATGGTTTGTGTCTGTCACAGATGGTACACATTTATAGGACTTGTAAAAGTTACCGTTTACTTCACTTTTATTCTCTCAGTCACGATCACAATACATACTTCTGCCCTAGGTATCTGACGATGTTAGTTTTTATTTGAAACTGGGAGTAACTGTAGATGTGAATGGTGTTTTGAGGCAATGGAACTGGACATTCTCCGATTTGGGGGGGAAAAAGCTGACAACACAAACGCTGGCAAATCTGCCTTCTTTGTATCTCACCGTCACTTGATTTTTTTTATTCGGTTTTATTGAGTGTTCCTGCTTACGCTGATGGTCCATAATGTCAAAAAAAAAACAAAAAACACAGACATCGGTATCTATACTAATAAAAGGCAAAGCCCTCACTGACTCACTCACTCACTCATCACTAATTCTCCAACTTCCCGTGTAGGTAGAAAGCTGAAATTTGGCAGGCTTATTCCTTACAGCTTACTTGCAAAAGTTAAGCAGGTTTCATTTCGAAATTCTACACTTAACGGTCGACAACATCCGCCATGTTGAACTTTCTTATTTATGGCCCTAACTTCACGAAATTTGGTAGGCGGCTTCCCTGCGCTAACTGAAACCGATGTACGTACTTATTTCGATGGTATGACGTCACCATTGGCCACCATATTGAACTTTCCAACATCACTAATTCTCCAACTTCCCGTGTAGGTAGAAGGCTGACCCCATCTTCACAAAATTTGGTAGGCGGCTTCCCTGCGCTAACCGAAACCAATGTACGTACTTATTTCGGTGGTATGATGCCACTGTCGGCCACCATATTGTACTTTTCAACGGTCTTTGTTACTTATGGGCCCATCTTCAAGAAATTTGGTACACGGGTTCCCAACGCTAACTGAATCCTACTTATGTACATATGCCTGCAACTCGGTCACCGTGTGAGGCGGCGTTGGGTCCCCCATCCCAATGCCTCCCACGTTTGTTGGCTGGCTGCCTGCCTATATAAGGCCGTCCATCGCTCCAGTCTTTACATTCCCTTCCTTGCTTCGCTACGGGATTCACGTCTCCCTGCTGATAGCTATAGCCTTTTTATTTAATCCACGGCTTCGCCGCTGTTTTATTGTTCATTTATTATGATTATAGTTATTGTGTAGGTATTTTAGACTTAGTTTACATTGTTCAGGTACCCATTTCCTTTATCATTCCAACCGTACCCCCATTAACATGTCTATCGTGGTGATCACCATCGATCAAAGAACTGTCACTTACCGAGTGGTTTCCATGCTCAGAGATGGCACCTACCTTTTCCATTCTCTTTGTTACGTATTGCACGGCCATATCAGGCTCAATCTTGATATCCGGAGGAACATTGTGTCTTATGTATTGAATGACTGGGACAGGTTCAAGGTGTGGACTGATGACAGTACAGGAGATAATTATACTACACAGGAGCACCATAAGAGTGAAATGCTTAAGCCCTTCACCTATGCTTCTGCATGTGAGTTGATGGCTGCCGCCGAATTGTTCAGTTGTTGCTTTCAAATATACCGAAATGGCCAAATATTGTACACCTTTGGAGAACCGCCAATGTCTCTTAAACATCTTAGATTCAAAGGTGACGATTTGAGTAGTGGACACTTTGATGTTTATGAATGTTTCAACTCTCAAAAGCTGGATGCGAAGTTATCAATGAAGCCGGCTGTATGCTTACAACGCTTGACAGATACCAAATGTCACTTCAACATAAGTCCTGCAAATACTAACGTAAATGAAACAAACCATGAAACTCAAACCAATTATGACAGCAGCAATCCAAGCTGTGAGAAAACAGTAAAAAGGAGGCGTGTCAGATGCCATGGTACATTTTCTGATGCAGCTACATGGAAACAACTTTGTGACGCTGTCGCTCAATATTCGCAGGCAAATCCACAACTTAATAGAGACGCTGCAGCTAAATACTTGCAGGCAAATCCACAAGTTCATAGACACGCTGCCGCTAAATATTCACAGGCAAATCCACAAGTTAATACCGGGAATGCCTGTTAAACATCTTAGATTCACGAGTAGCGATTTGGATAGTGAACACTTCAACGAATGAAACCTGTTTTCTTTACAACGGTTGACAAACACGGAATGTAACTTTAACACAACACGTCCTCCAAATACAAACCTGATTGAAAGAAATAATGATAATCAAATTCTTGATGACCGCAACACTCATAACAGTGACAAAACAATTACATTGGCAATCATTTTACGTTATTTTTAAAATGTTTCCTTTTCTTTTTCATAACTTCTTTAACACACTACTCCTCCGCTGCGAAGCACAGGTATTTTGCTAGTATATATTATTTGAAATTATTCATTTTATGACCTGTACAGTACATTTCGGAAAACGTGGCATGGATGCAACATTATTCATATTCATTTGCATAACATCTTGCGGTTGTAATAGGTGATCGTGACAAAAGACACTGATGGAGAGGTGCGATGGGATATAAGGTGGGCCGGATCTATGAGTTTTTTTGTAGGCTCTGGTAATTCTAGTGTTAAAAAGGGAAAAATGTAGAAATAGATTTGTGTGCACTTTGTGAGTACAATGATGTGACCAATCAGGTGGGAGCTGTAATCTTTTAACATTTTGTGTCACCAATTTTTAAGAGGAAATGAAATAATGACAATACAAATCCCTTTAAAATACTATGTCCTACATAATCCCAATGAAGGAACGTAGGCTTCACATTAAATCTATGAATGCAATAAGCACATCAACAGATAATTGTACAAGTATCCATTTGTTTTCTAACGGGTGACAAAAGTTCAGGGTTGCAGGGGAGGTCTTGTATGTATCCGCAATTACACATATACCGCAGGACTGCGTGATGTATGAGGGAAACTGCACACTGGCAGTACTAACAATAACTGAAGCAAGTTTCAATTATTTGTCATATGTGCACCAGCATGAAATGAACTCCTGCATTTGTGAAAACAAAAATAAAATTTAATTATGTGTTTCAAGGCTTCAAAACACAAAGCACATGTTTATATTAATATGACAAAATGCATAATTGCAGACACGCAACAGGAAGGGAAAAAAACCCCAGCATATTACAAATATGCAAAAGCTATATTTGAGTCATTCATTTTTTTGAAGGTAAACTAATTCATGAGTATAACCTCTAAAAATGTGACAAATGTTATAAAAGCACATATTTTATATTTAAAATGTTAAAATTAAGTGACTACAGAGAAGACTAGTCTAGTTAATTGTCTGTCTGGATTTCTACAAAGACAAAGCAGTAACAAAGTCCGATTACTCATGTAAGTTACTCTGAAAATATCACAACAAAGGCTGTTTAAAAAGAATTATGAAATAATGGATTCATGTAAAACTGACAATTGATTTCAGCCTTAAACGTTCGGGTAAATGTGATACAGAAGAACAGCTTTAAACATTTTATTTAATTGAAAAAATCCTTAATTATTTGGAATGAACTAATTCAACAGTACAGGTATAAGGAGGTTTGGATTTTTATTTACTGTATTAAGTAATTTTTCAGTTACTGGACACAAAATGTCTTATTTTAGAATGTGCACCCAGGCTGTTAATGAAGATAACTCTTTCTAAACCCTATCCTGAAACACCCTCATTATTAAAACATCCCCAACATGTTGCAGTGTGGGGGATCCCCATATCTATTTCTATCACACATTAAAATTCATGCCTTACATTTTATTATTTTTTTTCATTTTTATATTAATGAATGGCAATACTAATTTACTTATAGGATAGTTAGGTAACTACTTGATGGGTATATCAGTATTATAAAGCTGCAGTTTGTGGTAATATTTAAATATTTTATATACTTTTACCAAAAAAAAAACAAAAACAAAATATTCTTCACCTGAATAATGGAGGTACTTTTAATAAAAAGCAGTTGAACAGGATTTCTGTTTTTGACACAATATTGAAAAGGTATTAGGCATCGCCAAATTTCACTGGTATTGATATTAAATAGAAAAATTCTGGTATTGTGACATCTGTAAGTGGGTCAAAGATAAAATTATTTTCTGTTTTGTATGTGCAGAGGTTATTAACAATATGATGAAAGTTCAATTAAGGATCTGATTTTATTATACGAGACTTTAGTATTTGTTGTTACTGCACTCTTTATTGGGACAGTAAGCAAAAACAAAGTTTTGCTTGGGTAGATGCAATTAATTAACAAAAATAACATCAATCCCTCAAAATTTTGAATGTTCCTTCCTGTCTCGTCAATAAAATTTGTGTGACTGGGTACAACCACTGACGAGTTAGTTACTTACTAGCTCTTGTTTGACTGCATGCTCCTTGGGGTTAACTCCTTGTGTTACCAGGTAAACTAAAAGAAAACAGGGCATTGTGTTAAAAACATTAATAATAATAATAATACTCAGAATAAAATGAAAAATACTTACTCCAAAACAAAGAGTTTAAAGAATATGCTGACATTAGATCAAGTTTAGCTTGCTCAAGAGGATCCAGCTATATAAAAATAAAAAGTACAGGAATTAATCATTTTAACTGTTGCATTAAATGCATCATCTTAACACACACCTCTGTATAATAACCATTTAAAAACACTTTTTCCCCCATTAATAAACTGGCTTACTTCAATAGAGGGTGACAAGGTGCCTAAGCCTACCCATGGAAAAGCATCAATGCAAAAAGCATCTCTAATGAGCAGGATGTCATTGAGCACACCATCTCAATTTGCTCACACTTACTTATATTAGGACAGTTTAGAGTCTCAAAGTTAATTACAGATATTATGGTCATTGGAGGGAACCAGAATAACCACAAAAAAACTTGTGGACTGAGAAGACCACACAAATTCCACAAAGATTCTAGGGCTGATAAGAGGTTAACAGATTTTTGTTAAAAACACCAAAAAATTCAGTGCCATAGTAAAGGGTCTGAATACTTATATAAAATGAGACATTTTACTTTTTGATTTTTAATAAATTTGCAATATTTTAACTCTCTCATTATGGGTAACAAAATATATTGATGTGTAAGAATGGCTCATTTACCATTGAGAATTAAACCTACAACACAATAAAAGGTGTAGGAAGGGGTCCGATTACTTTTTGAATCCAATGTAGCACACAGCCAAAGCTGTGTGTTTTGTATGGCTTTACTCCTAACGTTCTATATTAGTTATGTGCTCCTACACTTAGTAGGACTGGGTAAAAATACTGATTTTCTGATTCATTGTTATTTTTCATTTAAATGATTTGAGACCAATTCTTGAAGTCTCAAGACTGATCTTGTGAATCTCTATCCTTCTCAATTACTATTATGTAGATTTTTGCAATACTGAAAGGCTTTTTTGCCTTGAAAGACCCGCTGGATTTGCCCACTTTATTAAGTTAAACCAGCATATTTAAATAACTAGTGCAATATCCATTCATCTGTCAATTCCCTTTTTAACCCTGGAAGAAAAAAGTGTTTGGCTTTAAGCACTGTTAGGTTTTTTTCTCTTTCTTATAAAAACATACTCCTTGGAAGATACCGTCCCTTCTTCAGGATACTCGCACTAAAATGCTACAACCCATATTGACTGGTGACTGACACTTTTGAAGTACAGCCAGGATGTGCTGCTACAGTCATACTTTCCATAATCTTTGTAATAGTTTGTCATTAGCTACAGCAGTTGTTTAACAGTACATAACTCAAAAGGCAAACACTATAACCATCAGTAAAACAAATTACAAAAGGCACATACTTTGCAAAGAAGCTCTCCTCTGGACACAGATATCATCGTATTTATCATTTCATCAACTGTGTACAAGGAACATTCAAAGTCCGAAAGGAATTCATGGATTTCTGTTGGGTATTCGTCCTCCTCTATATTTCCTTGGTCTGACATATCCTATAGTAAAAAGAACCAGATCATTAAACACATAAGAACTGCTATATTGTACTTCACAAAACAAAGCTTGCAAAATAACGAAATCCTCATACTTTAAAAGGCATTTTAATGCCTCTAACAAAAACAAAAGCTACAAGCAATGATGGTGGAAGCTATTGCTGAATCATTACAAGACAGTTAAAATTGTGTTAGTGATCATCATTACAAGATAGTTAAAGTTGTACACATTTAAAATATTCATATTATATACAGCTTTGACTTGCATTTTTTTTTTTTTTTTTTTTTAAAAACTTACATTTTTAAATTACATTTTTTTTTTAGACTTACATTCAAAATGAACTTTATATATTTCAATATACAATTACTTGAGTTTAATTTTGAAGTTTACACATCACCATAGAATGCACAGATTTTATAATACAGTGGGCAGTATGGTGAAAAATGTATATCACGATATAATTAAAAAAATACCATGGTTATGGTATATATAATTAACTAGAGCAAGAAGATGACAACAACTCTAAAAAAAGAATTTTTATTTATAAAGCACCTTTGTTCAAAGAATACCAAAATGTACAGGGAAAAAGCAGAAAAAAAAGATAACATTGGATACCAAATAATATCAGCATAAAACAGTAAATAAAGCTAAAGTAAACAAAGCTTCAAATTCGAATAACAGACAAACCATAATACAAAAACTATAATAAAAATACAACTTCTGATACAAATGCCAATAATCCCGCGTATCTGAACAGAGAGGTAAACTGAAAGGAAAGTTAAATGCCTTCCTGAACAAATGAGTTTTAAGTTATTATTTAAATAATAGATCAGCTGACTCAATTCAATTCATGTGCAAAACAATAAAAAAAAAACTGAAGAAACAAAACTTAAATTGAACATGTCATTAACACTAGAATTACCAGAGTCTACAAAAAAACTCGTAGATCCAGCCCACCTTAAATCTGTTTGCAACTCTCCACCAGTGTCTTTTGTCCTGCAAATGTGTAAAGACAAGCAGCCTACTATTGCATTCCCCCCACCGCCGCAGAACGTGCGCAAAGTTCTCCCAGCTCATGCCTTGATTGATTATCTGGGAGTGAAGTACTGGAGTTTTAGAGTGGAAATAATAGATCGTTATTTGGAACACATGCATTTCATGTGTGTTCCGTTTCTACAATAATCTGTGTAAGCACATTTTCAAAACAGAAACATTTTTCATATTTTAGTAGTACAACAAAATAATGGCATAAACTATATAATGTATGAAGCCACTCTAAAACTCCAGTACTTCACTCGCATATTATCAATCAAGGCATGAGCTTGGAGAACTTTGTTCATGTTAGGCAGTGGGGTGGGAGGTAATTTTGGGGGTGGATGGGATAGTAGTCTGCTTGTCTTTTTTGGTACATTTACAGGACAAAAGACACTGACGGAGAGGTGCGATTGCAATAGGATTTAAGGTGGGCCAGATCGATGAGTTTTTTTTGTAGACTCTAGTAATTCTAGGGTTAAAAACAGAATCTTAGAAAATGTGCACTGTATAGACTATACCAGGGGTGTGAACTCCAGTCCTGGAGGGCCGCTGTGGCTGCAGGTTTTCATTCTAATCATCTTCTTAATTAGTGACCAGTTTTTGATGCTAATTAACTTCTTTAGCCTTAGCTTTAATTAGCTTGACTCAGGCCCCATAGTTTTTTTTTCCTTAATTAGCAGCCAGACAGTAATGAAACATAAAACAAGCTCACCTGTACCCATCAAACAAAATCTGAAAATAAAGATGAAGGTCTCAGTAAGGTTGATCCCTTAGGTTAACAAAACATTTTAGGAGTTCTTAGAAAAAAAACAGAATATCAACAGTTTTGGAAATGTCTGCTGTGGCAAAAAGAGAGCAGCAACAAGCCATGGAATTGAAAAATGGGTTTAATTAACAGCAAGAACCAGCTTCTCATTAAGGAACTGGTTGGAGTTTGAAGCCCCAATTTAGATGGTCATCTGTTGGCTCGTTTTATGTCTTATTTCTGTTTGGCTGTCATTTAATGAAGAAAAGAATCAATTCAGAAGACTTAATCCTTAAAAACAGGGCTATTAAAATAGAGGGAAAAAAGTTAATTAGCAGTGAAAACTGGACACTGATTAGGAAAAGGGTTAGAAAGAAAACCTGCACCCACTGTGGTCCTCCAGGCCTGGAGTTTGACACCTATGGACTATACAGTAAAATGTGAAATTTACAATAAAAAAAACAAACATTCAAAATGTTATTTTTTCAATTTAGTTGGTTCCTCACTGAACAAAAACAAGCAAGTCTAACAAGACTTTAATATTGTTCACTTCCTTTTGATTGTTTCTTTAATAAAAAACTCATTACATATCCCTAGTAAGCAAACTTGTATAAAATGTCGGGTGTTGAGATAACAGCTGCTTTGTCTTACAATATAGCAGAACACACTCATCTTTTTAATTTGCACCCTTAAAATACTTGATACTTTGCCAGTGGTCACAGAACTACACTAACTAGTAATTCACACTAAATGTGATAAGTCTCTACATTGTAAGCCTGTATTGATCCATTTTACCATCTCTATACTGAAACATAATAATCACAAATTTAAACAGCAGCCTTCATAGTTTTCTTTTATGTGAACTGTCAAAAGTATGTGTATCAGTTAGTTACAGGGTAAACTGCATTACTGCCCATTTTACTTTGAGTTTCTATTTTTTTGATAGCAAGTGAATTGAGCTTCCTATTTACAGTCATTCTTGATATGCAACATACAGTACTTTCATTTTACATTAACATTTATAGATATGTTATCTTGGTGATTTTTGAATCTGTTAAGATCACTGATATAAAACAAATATATAACCATGTTACTTTTTAAGCAGAGGTTAATAAAAGGATAATAAATCATCAATGGAAAAAAATCTATGGTTTAAGAATGTGAAACTTTAATAGGGTAAGGTTACTTCTCTCTTTAATGGGAACAAACGTGAAATTGCTCCGTGTGCACCAAAATATCAACCTACTTCTCAGACTTTCAAGCACCCTTTACAGAGTCTTTTCTGGTGCTAACCCTTTAAAAGTACCTGTCTACATGAAGAGAAAGAAGGATGTATGAAGCTGTTAAGTGCAAAAGGTCAGGGGCTGAAAATTAATAAGCACGTTGTTCTCGCTACATGCGTGTTATTGAAACTGAAGTAAGTAGCATCAGGGATGAGAAATTGATCATTTCTTGATTAAAACTGGCACAACAGGCCTTGAAAAACCTAAGGAAGCATAGTAAGGCCACTGTGAAAAAAATATGGACAGAGTGAAGACAAAAAAATGTAAATGTTGAGATGTTGACTTTATTCTCGAAGTTTATTTTGTCAGTTGAATGTCGCAAACTAAATTTCATCTTAAAATGAATGTTTCATTTACTAGATTTTCTCAAACCCCGTCATAAATTAATGTAGCACATTAAATGCTTTATATTAAGTGTTCCCCGACCCAGTTGTTAATCTCTGCGCTTCTTAAACTGACTTTCTCTTGCAGTGAGAGGCGCCGGCAGCAATCGCCGCACATTGACTTCACGATATTCCTGCTCAATGAACATTCAGAATACTAAGATAAATACTTGATATCTTTTTCACGATGAAATGCATTAAAGCATGTTTTAGACATGGGTGGCGGGGGGCACAGTGGCGTGACTGTAGTGCTGCTCCCTTGCATTAAGGGGTTCTCAGGTCTACGTTCAGTGTAGAGAAGTTTATGGCAGGTGTGACGAGGCTCCAAAAAACTGGATACTGTATTTGAATGGGTATCGCACAGGTTTAACTGAAATATTGTGTAAATGTTGGGTTCGTGATCTGGAGGTCGGAGATACAAACGAAGAATTCAAAGGATGTTTTTCTGAGCAGGCTTTCTTTATTGCATGTTTGCTGTGTCTATCGTACGTACTAAACCCCCAGTTCCTAGTCTTTGTCTTTCTCCATATAACCAATCACCACACGATAAATGTCTTTGTGAAATTAAAACTAGTTATAAACCTAGACCTCAGTTTTCAGAACTTTAAAAATAATTTTCGTTATACATGTTTAATTATGCCATCCATTCAGAGGTCTAAGCTTATAATTAGTTTTAATTTCACAAATACGTTTATTGTGTGGTGATTGGTTATGTGCAGAAAGAAAAAGGATAGGAACTGGGGGTTTAGTACGTCAGATAGAGACATGAGTCTAAAAGTAAGAAAAAAGTTGGTTCAATTGAAAAAGCGTTTTCTAAAGCTGAACGCTCTTAGGGTTGAGTGTTATGCTAGGCTGTTCAATACTGCTTCTTTAGAAGAGTTTGACCCATGACCAGCTGTGGAATTCTGGCTGTCACCTGGCAACAGGCACATCACTCATAAAAAACCTGAAAAGTCATCAGCATCCACTTCTGCAGGACCATCAGTCCAGGAACCATGCAGTTCAGCTCAAGCAGAAATGAACATCATTCAGCCCATGCTGTCTGAGATGGTAGAGATTCTTGGGGGAGAAGATGTTGCAAGACAAAAGCTGAAGAACATGGCAGAAAATGAATCAGGACAGTGTTCTGTTTTGTAACTGTAATATATGAAAAAAGAACTAGTGTAGCTATAATGAAGTCATTGTTTATTAGCCAGGTAAAATAAAGGGAATCTTTTATATAATGTTCTAGAGCAAGGTGGCAAAATACTACTCCCTGAAAGAACTTTTTTCAGTTTTAAAATGGAAGGCAGTTTTGGTATCAATAAAAGAGATCAGAAAAAATAAACTATTTTTCACTTTTGTTATTTGTTTATGGGCAAGTGAATTTTCTAAGTTTACTTGTCCGTAGACAAGTAGAAACAAATTTGATTTCCACACCCCTGCAATGGCAACTCTGGTCTGTACCAGGAACTGAGGACGGCTGCGAGGGCTCCGAGGGTAGATGAAGAGGCGCTTGTTAGAGGAATCTGTGAGCAAGAGACACACCATCTGTGGTCTAGCAACCCACGTCCTGCTTACAGAGGAATCGAAGCATTACGCATATCTGAATCTGTTCCTCGGAGAATTGTAGTCAGGGCAGCTGATGGAACAGTCTTTACAGATGACACTGCAGTTGTGACCCACTGGACTGGCTACTTTGAGCAGTTCTTCAAACTGATCCTCCGGCTAGGACGTTGGATATCTCTGGGTCCATGGTTGTTGAGGCTGATCCTCCAATTAGCTGTGAACCACCCAATCTCACTGAGATTGCACAGGTGGTGAACCAGCTGAGGAGGGGAAAGGCTGCAGGGATCTGTGGTATCCAGGGTGAACTTCTCCAGACTGGTGGTAAGGCTGTCCTCCTGGCATTGCCAGCAATCTTCGCTTCTATTTGAGAGACTGGCGTCATCCCAACTGACTGGAAAACGGGACTTGTTGTCCCTATCTGGAAAAAGAAGGGTGATCGCCTGGATTGCAGCAACTACAGGGGGAAAACACTGCTCTCTGTGCCGGGTAAGGTCCTTGCTAGGGTTGTCCTCAACAGGATCCGTGATCACTTGCTCACCTACCAGCAACCAGAACTGTCTGGTTTTATGCCTAAAATGTCTACCATCGACTGCATCCTGGCACTGAGGGTTCTCATGGAGCACAAACGCAAATATCGGCAAAGTTTCTTTGCAGCTTTTGTCAATTTTCACAAAGCGTTTGACTCAGTTGATTGAGCTGCCCTGTGGGATGTCCTGAGGGTTCGCTGAATCCCCTCAAGGTTGCTAGATATTATGGCTGGCCTGTACACTGGTACTGTGCAGAGTGGAGGCAGGACCTCTGCATTTTTCCTCAGTTGACTCTACGGGTTCATCAGGGGTGTGTTCTTACTCCTACTCTGTTCAATGCTTGTATGGACTGGGTGTTGGGCAAGGTCATGGGGTCCAGCGGCTGTGGGATATCTGTTGGTGAAGAAAGATTCACGGATCTTGATTTTGCTGACGAAGCTGTGAACTTCACGGAGTCAATGGAGGCTCTGATCGGGGAGCTTGAGGGACTGAGTGAGGAGTCCGAGTGTCTGGGCTTGCAAGTGTCCTGGATAAAAACCAAGATCCAGGCCTTTAATGACCTCTTGGGCACAGCCATCAGCAGTGTGTGTTTGCGGAGAGAGTGTTGATGTTGTTGATCTTGCTGAGAGGTTTACTTACCTTGTCAGTGACATTCATGTCTCTGGTGACTCTTCCTGTGAAGTCAGTAGACAGATTGGAAGAGCATAGGAGGTCATGAGGTCGCTGGAAAGGTGTGTGTGGCACTCCCGATATCTATGCAAAAGGCAGAAGGTCCAAGTCTTTAGAGTCCTGGTGCTTCCTGTCTTGCTATATAGTTGCGAGACATGGACGCTATCCAGTGACCTGAGACGAAGACTGGACTCCTTTGGTAGTGTCTCTCCGGAAAATCCTTGCGTACCATTGGTTTGACTTTGTGTCAAATGAGCGGTTACTTATGGAGTCCTGAACGAGGCACTTTACCTGCATTGTGAGAGAGCATCAGTTATGGCACTACGAGGGAGATCCAGCTCATAAGATCCTTATTGTTGGGTACCCAAGTGGCTGGACCAGGCCAAGGGGTCGCCCACGTAACACCTGGCTGTGGCAGATAGATGGTCATTTCTGGAAGGTAGGACTGAACCGCATGTCTGCCTGGGGGGTTGCAAACCGGGATCCCGATTTGTTTCACTGTGCAGTCGGTGCGGCAACGGACTGTACCAGTGTATGCTGCCTAACTTGACTTGACTAAAAGACCAAGTAAAAGAAACACTGAAAATTACAAAGGTGAACACCACCTTTTTAGCTGACAGACCAAGAAGGGGCATTTTTTTTTTTGCTCTTGTGGAAGTTTTTTTTGCTCTTGTGGAAGTAGTAAGAATGTATTCTTCTAAACCATGGAAGAGTGCAGAGAGTAAGAAGACTGCTTAGTGCAATGCTTTATTTACTCAAACAGAAAAGAAAGACTTTTAGGTAATAAACTCAGAATGCTTCTTTTTGAAAAAGAACCTGCCGGAAATGCAAGTTCAATGGACATATTCTGTTTCATTCTGCAATTAGATTTATATTACATTAAAATATGCAGAGGACTGAGGTATGTTTTCATTTATATGTTTGCTATTCAGAACACGTATTTGTGTTCATTAATTTAGTACAGCATATTACACTGCATTTTTTTTTTTTTAATATTTAAATTATTCAACATTTGTTGTAACCTGTAAGGAACCTATAGTGTTGGCTTATGCTGCTGTGATGTGGGGCTTTATACCAAAAGTTGGAAAACTTTTTCATTTTGTTGGGTCTGGGGATGAATTACTTAAGCCACTGGTGGTTGTTCATGCTAGTATTAGCAATTTATTGAAGGCAAGATAATACATTTGTTTCCATCCTGCAATCTTAAGTAAATGAAGAATGTATTTCATAGAAACCTGTGTTTTGAAAATAACCACTTTAAACTTCAATTCAAATGAAGCAGTGCTTTGAGCTGTGAAAAAATTTGATAGGTTTGAACATAGCACAAGAATCAGGTATGCTCAGAGCTGAAATTTTGATGTTAGTAAAACTAAGCTGAAGTATAACTGCATAGCATCTTAATTACTCCACACATAGGCCATTAAAAATAGCAACCGTATTTTCAGTTTCGGAAAACAAAAGTTAATGCCTGGTGCCAATTTTAAAAAGTTAGTTTTCAGCCATATGTCTACCACACTACTGGATTATTTCATTTGTCTACAGTAGCCTGTGTGAAGAAAACATTTGTGTGCAATATACCATTAAAGAGTTAACTGTGCCTGTGCCCCCATGACTTTGTTGAACTCATTTTGAAGTAGCAGTCTTGATCCAGTGTGTTAATACTTTAATAAATTTTCATCACCTAATCTTCATTTGATAAAGTGAAAAGGTTCAACTCCTTTAATCTTTCCTTATATCTCATAACTCTGCAGGTTTACAATAGTCACTCTTCTCTGGACTTTTTCTAGCACTGCAATATCCTTTCGTCACCAAAAATCCAAAACTGAACATAGTACTCTGGGAAAGGTTTCACTAGTGTATTAAACAGCTTAACTATAACGTCTTTTGAATTGTACCCAACATTCTGTTGGTCTTCAAAAAGGATAGGTACGGTATTTTTCAAGTTTAAGTTATTTTTTCAAAAATGATATATGCATTTGCCACACAAAATTGCATTTTCTAAAAATTAAAAACATAGCCAGTCCTCGACCTTATGCAGAAACAGTACGAAAGCACAAAAATGTTGCGTACACC
The DNA here is from genome assembly GCF_016835505.1 of Polypterus senegalus. NCBI lineage: Eukaryota > Metazoa > Chordata > Cladistia > Polypteriformes > Polypteridae > Polypterus > Polypterus senegalus. The sequence continues at coordinate 68,851,168 of NC_053169.1, read as the reverse complement.
CGTTTCCATGCTCACATTGCAATACATAAAAACTAAACTTGGCGGTACCCAGCATCAAAGCAGTGCTACTGTTCCTGTGTGGTTTCCCTTTCTTTTTTAGATTCACATCCCTGATAAGACTTTATCAAATACACTAAATTAATAGCATATCATTTATTAGTTTAAGGCATCTGATTGTAATCAAACTAACAATACAACAGTCCACAGAATGGCTAAACTATTCCAAATACCATAGGCGCTTTAGCATTGTTACTCTTAGTGCACCACTCAAAGTATTTTAATCCACTGTATCCAAGTGTGCAGCTGAACGGAAAGAGGATTATCGGGATACAGCATCTAGCACACACTGCCTTAACCATGCGCACAGTCTATTTGAACTGCTCCCATACAGCCAACGCTTCAGAAACTTTGCTGTAGAGACCTCGCGGTTCAGAAACAGGTTCATCCCAAGAGCTCTAAAAACACACACTCATTCCACAAGTGCTCCTGATAGAACAGTTTGTACTTATTAGTACAATTACCTCACTGTAAACTTTCACTATAGTTGTAATACTGCACAACCTGGGCCACTTTATGAACAACTAGCAGAATACCCGCTTACCAAGCAGCGGAGAAGTAGTGTGTTAAAAGAAGGTACGAAAAAGAAAAGGAAAAATTTTAAAAATAACGTAACATGATTGTTAATGTAATTGTTTTGTCATTGATATGAGTGTTGTTCTCATATCTATCTATATATATCTATCTATCTATATATATCTATATATATATATATATAAAATACCCGCTTGCAGGAGAAGTAGTGTTAAAGAAGGAAAGAGAAAGAAAAGGAAACATTTTGAAAATAACGTAACATGATTCTCAATGTAATTGTTTTGTGTATTTGGTGGCAGCGTCACAAAGTTATTTTCGCCTAGCTGCATCAGAAAATGTACCTGACGTCTGACATGCCTCCTTTTTACTGTTTTATCACAGCTTGATTGTTGCTGTCATATATATATATATATATATATATATATATATATATATACACATATATACATATACACACACACACATACACATACATACACATATATATATATATATATATATATATATATATATATATATATATACACACATACATACATATATATACACATATATATACTTGTGTGTATGTTTGTATGTGTCTATATGTGTGTGTATAGCTTTGGTCACTGATTGCAAGGGAAAAATAATAAAATGTAGTCTATAAGTTATTAAACAGTAAAACATTAACGCTTTTAAGAAGTACAGGTACATTGAGCACTACTGGAGTGGTTATGGTAAACTACATTTTAAAGACTGTGTAACACAACAGGTAAGTAACTAACAGCAGCTAAAATGTATATGGATCATCTCTCGGTAGTAGATCCCTTTTGAAAGGCGCTACACGACGGCTGTGGTATAGAAATTACATTTTCTATGTGAACTTTCAAATTTGTGCCTCTGGTAATGTGCCTTACCGGCAATTAAAGAAAATTATTTTGTGTCCTTGCAATGTTAAGAGAGAAAGGCTTTGGTTTGGGATAAAAGGAAAAAGGTGTAAAGAAAGGAAAGTTGCCTTTCCTTTTATATAGTATAGAGAGATGTGTTCGCTGACGATATGAGCATCTTCTGGGACAGTCGCGTGTGTCTTGTGTAGACTGGTGAGACGTCCCGCCATTAATCGGCTGTGATGGCACTGTCAGTCTTCCACTCCTGTGCGTATCTTCATAATCCGAGCTGAGGACCTCATAATCGTATCGTAAAAAGAAAGTGTGAATCGCCTTAATATTATTTTGCCGTGGTGTAGAAAAGGGGTCCCGTGTTTGCACTTGTCTGGGCTATAGCGCAGGGGAGGAAGAAAAATTAAAAGTGCTCACTTTGACTTAAGGCAGAAGCGCAGTCAGCGCCTCAAAGGCCGGCACAGCTACGCGCGCTGGCTGCTCGACTTTGCTGGGCAGGAGACCCCTTTGTACACACGTTCATGATATCAAAAGTCTAGCGCTCTTTGGAGGTAATTCATATATTATATATATAGCAAAATACCCGCTACGCAGCGAGAAGTAGTGTGTTAAAGAAGTAATGAAAAGAAAAGGAAACCTTTTAATAATAACGTAACATGATTGACATTGTCATGAGTGTTGCTGTCATATAAATGCCTGCCTAAATAAGTCACCCTCGCTTTGCTCTTACTTTTTACCGCTCATTTAATCATGGCTAGTGGCGGAAAACTTATAAAATGGAAGGAGGATGGCTTTACCAAAACAAATATTGATGGCGAATCGATTATTCATAAAGCTTGAATTGGTGATCTGTTTTTCTGTGTTAACCTCATATTTTTCATACTTCTTCTCAAACTAAGGTGGTGCGAGGGTAAAATGAATCGGGATACGGTGATCAATGTAATCGGTGTACCAGGAAATCATGCATTGACAAAAGCTCCCTTTGCTTGTAATGCAAAGTGTGATTAAATGCATTATTTTTAACGCTAAGGAGCACATGCATCGAAGCTTCTCAGCTGTGCTTGTGCTAAGAACGAAATGAGATGAATGGGAGGGTGATGATGACGTGACTCCCCACCCGCCTTAACTGTCAATCCCCACAAACACAGTCTCGGAATTTGCATAAGCACACCTTCACCTACAATTTTAACTTAGTTACAAAGTGATCAAAACTCGCTTATATCCTCGCGCCCTCTCATTAAACTTGTATCCCGCATTCCTTTCATTTATATGTTTGCTATTCAGAACACGTATTTGTGTTCATTAATTTAGTACAGCATATTACACTGCATTTTTTTTTTTTTTAAATATTTAAATTATTCAACATTTGTTGTAACCTGTAAGGAATCTATAGTGTTGGTTATGCTGCTGTGATGTGGGGCTTTATACCAAAAGTTGGAAAACTTTTTCATTTTGTTGGGTCTGGGGATGAATTACTTAAGCCACTGGTGGTTGTTCATGCTAGTATTAGCAATTTATTGAAGGCAAGATAATACATTTGTTTCCATCCTGCAATCTTAAGTAAATGAAGAATGTATTTCATAGAAACCTGTGTTTTGAAAATAACCACTTTAAACTTCAATTCAAATGAAGCAGTGCTTTGAGCTGTGACAAAAATTTGATAGGTTTGAACATAGCACAAGAATCAGGTATGCTCAGAGCTGAAATTTTGATGTTAGTAAAACTAAGCTGAAGTATAACTGCATAGCATCTTAATTACTCCACACATAGGCCATTAAAAATAGCAACCGTATTTTCAGTTTCGGAAAACAAAAGTTAATGCCTGGTGCCAATTTTAAAAAGTTAGTTTTCAGCCATATGTCTACCACACTACTGGATTATTTCATTTGTCTACAGTAGCCTGTGTGAAGAAAACATTTGTGTGCAATATACCATTAAAGAGTTAACTGTGCCTGTGCCCCCATGACTTTGTTGAACTCATTTTGAAGTAGCAGTCTTGATCCAGTGTGTTAATACTTTAATAAATTTTCATCACCTAATCTTCATTTGATAAAGTGAAAAGGTTCAACTCCTTTAATCTTTCCTTATATCTCATAACTCTGCAGGTTTACAATAGTCACTCTTCTCTGGACTTTTTCTAGCACTGCAATATCCTTTCGTCACCAAAAATCCAAAACTGAACATAGTACTCTGGGAAAGGTTTCACTAGTGTATTAAACAGCTTAACTATAACGTCTTTTGAATTGTACCCAACATTCTGTTGGTCTTCAAAAAGGATAGGTGCGGTATTTTTCAAGTTTAAGTTATTTTTTCAAAAATGATATATGCATTTGCCACACAAAATTGCATTTTCTAAAAATTAAAAACATAGCCAGTCCTCGACCTTATGCAGAAACAGTACGAAAGCACAAAAATGTTGCGTACACCCGTTTCCATGCTCACATTGCAATACATAAAAACTAAACTTGGCGGTACCCAGCATCAAAGCAGTGCTACTGTTCCTGTGTGGTTTCCCTTTCTTTTTTAGATTCACATCCCTGATAAGACTTTATCAAATACACTAAATTAATAGCATATCATTTATTAGTTTAAGGCATCTGATTGTAATCAAACTAACAATACAACAGTCCACAGAATGGCTAAACTATTCCAAATACCATAGGCGCTTTAGCATTGTTACTCTTAGTGCACCACTCAAAGTATTTTAATCCACTGTATCCAAGTGTGCAGCTGAACGGAAAGAGGATTATCGGGATACAGCATCTAGCACACACTGCCTTAACCATGCGCACAGTCTATTTGAACTGCTCCCATACAGCCAACGCTTCAGAAACTTTGCTGTAGAGACCTCGCGGTTCAGAAACAGGTTCATCCCAAGAGCTCTAAAAACACACACTCATTCCACAAGTGCTCCTGATAGAACAGTTTGCACTTATTAGTACAATTACCTCACTGTAAACTTGCACTATAGTTGTAATACTGCACAACCTGGGCCACTTTATGAACAATTTCACTATCTACACTATATATACACATGTATATTGTGCATGTTTTATTGTTTGTATCATCATGTATTATCAGTGTTCTCCCTACCATCTTTTAGCCCGGCTAATTTAGTTGAGCGTCCAGCTGTTATCTCGCAAGTAACGAGCGGGCAGGTGGGCAAATATTTTAGAAGCAGGATCGCAAGTTGCGAAGGGAGAGGCCTGGGACGGGTTATTGCCGATCATTCGGTGCACTACAGTGGGGACGAGGCTTAGCGGAGTTCACAAGCAAAGAGTATGGGGAGGTGGGCTTTCATGAGGGGGGTATACATGGTAATAGCAGGGGCGGAGCAGCTTAGTTACAGTAGCAAGGAATATGGAGAGGTGGGCGGGCGAGAGGAGGCTGTACACGCTAATAGCGGGAGCGGAGTGACACTTCACAAGCAAAGAGGATGTGGAGGTGGGCAGGCGAGAGGAGAACTGATTAAAAAAAAAAAAAAAAAAGTCTAGTGGAACCAGCCAATCAGATAACAGAAAAAGGGCGTCAGGAAATGACGTCTCTGTTTTCAGTGTCAGTGCAGTCTGTGTAGTGCTGCTAAGTTTATGTCGAGAATAAAGTCTACATTTTCACTTTATTCTCGCCATTTATCTCGAGATTAAAGTCGACACGTTGACTTTATTCTCGTAGTTTGTCATTAAAGTAGAACATCGTAAAATAAACTCCATCTTAAAATGAATATTTAATTTACTAGATTTTTTCAAACTCCGTCATAAATTATGTAGCACATGAAATGCTTTGTGTTATCGTGTGGTGATTGGTTATGTGGAGAAAGAAAAAGTACACAGATCAGATACATCAGATTGAGACTGGCACACATGCAATAAAGAAAGCCCGCTCAGAAGAACATCCACCGAATTCTGTGTTCGTGTCTCCGATCACCAGATCACAAATATCACAAACCCAACATTTACACAATATTTCAGTTAAACCTTTGCGATACCCATTCAAAACACCCAGGTTTTTTAAGCCTCGTCACACCAGCCATAAAGTTCTCTACACTGAACGTACACCTGGGGACCCCTTACTGAGAGAAAGCAGCACTACCGCCACACCACCGTGCATGTTTAATACATGCTTTAATGCATTTCATCATAAAAATATCAAGTATTTATCTTAGCATTTGTAAATGTTCAGAGAGCAGGAATATCATTAAGTGAATGCACTCTGTGCGGCGATCTCTGCCGGTGTCTCCTCCGTGCAAGAGGAAGTCTGTTTAAGAAGCGCCTAGTGGTTAACAACTCGGTCGGGAACACTCAACACAAAGCATTTAATGTACTACATTACCTTATGACGGGGTTTGAGAAAATCTAGTAAACATTGATTTTAGGATAAAGATTATTTTACGACGACATTCTACTTTAAATGATAAAGTAAACTAGGAGTATAAAGTGGAAATGTTGACATAAACAGCGAGAATAAAGTGAAAATGTCAACAATAAAGTCAACATGTAGATTTTATTCTCGACATATAGTTTTTATTTTCTTCACCGTGGCCCTAATACGCTTCCGTAGTTTTGTTAAAGTGACCCATCTGCCAATTTTTGTTCATATCTTGCCCTGCCGTAGTGTAAGTGTGCATTGAATATCCAACAGGCTCTCACTTTCCCACTCAAAAGTCTTATTCATAGGTCCTTTTAATTTTTTCCAAATGTTTTACAAACATGAGCAAAAAAAGTGTTCAGAAAACAACACTGCTCAGTTATTTCAAAAAAGAGACGCCACAAACTAATGAAGGTGCAGCCTCAACTCCTCATGTGGCAATTTCAGACAAAGACATTGCAGAGGCTGGTCCATCAGGGGAAATCTCTACAGCACACACTCTGCCAATTGATAAATCTAAGCACCGCTTATCCGGCATAAACAAACAATTGTTTAAAGATTTTGATTGGCTAATGGTCAAAGAAAATGGTACGTGGTGCTCATTGTGCATGAAATGTTCAAACAAACATCCCCCCAAGGAGGGAGTTACCTTGGGTAAACGTGTCATGCACAAGAATTCGAAAAGAAAGGTTGCTAGACCATGAAAAAAGTAAAACGCACATTGAGTCTTCTGCTGACCTTTTAGGAAAGCGTGTACTAGAGCAAACTGGAATCGGTCAAATTGAAAGATCTGTATCTGTGTTAAATAACTTAGAGAGATGCCTTTGTGGGATCTTTAAGATCCATGTATTGGTTGGCAAAAAATGAGTTGCCACATACAACATTGTTTAAAAATCTGTTGGAACACTAAAGAAATGGGTTGTTCCTTTTTACAACATCTCAATGTTGGTAAAAATGCACATTACACCTCTGAAAGAATAGTGCAACAGCTGCTGGATGTCTTAGCATCAGAAATAAAATCCAACATACTGAAAAATATACACGTTCAATTTTTCAGTATTCTGTGTGATGAAACCACAGACATCTCCATTGTAAAACAATTAATTATTTACACTAAATATGTTTGCCAGGTCACTAAAGAGGTCAGAATTAGTTTTGTATCAACCCGCAATATGATTGATGGCAAAGCAGAAACTATAACCAACACACTGAGTGAGATTATGGACAAACTAGGCTTGAAAACTGCTAATCTGATTGGACTAGGGTCAGATGGAGTGGCTGTTACGATTGGGAAACAGAAAGGTGTGGCAAAACTGCTTAAAGATAAAACATCTGGACACTCGTTCAACTGCCACTGTGTAAACCACCGATTGGCCCTTCCAAGTGCCCAAGCAGCAGCTGCTGTACCTTATTTAACAAAACTGAATGACATCTTAAGGCAGCTATTCTATTTCTTCCAAAATTCTTCAGTTAGGATGGCTGGTTTAACGGAAATTCAAAATATTCTGAACATTCCCCAGATTAAGCTGAAAATGGCCAGCGACACTGGATGGCTGTCTCATGACTTTGCAGTACAGTTACTACGACAGTGTATGATGAGTGTCATAGCTGTGCTGGAAAGAGAGGCCACTGAACGAAATGACATTACAGCTGATGGATTAAGCAGATGTATTAAAACGTACATTTTTTTTTTCCTCTCTGATGATGCTTTCAGACGTATTACCTTTGTTGTCCAATTTATCTAAGGCTTGGCAAAGGCAAGATGGCAATCTTACCCAGAGGTGTGACCAGAAAATCATGTGTGGGTGGGCATTTGGCTTGTCTGGGGGGCAAAAAATATCCTTCCATCCCCATTTTTGTAAGAGGGTCAAATAATAATAACATAGATTTATACAACATATAAAAGCAAAAATTGTGGCATAAATCATAACCTATTATTCAATAAAATTAACAGAGGCAATAGAACTTGTATTAATTTTGTGAACAAATATAGAACTACATCTACAAGGTAAATATCAATAAAGTTAAATGTATACAACATATGAGAGCAAGAACAGAAACGTGGCTCATTGTAGTCATTAGGAAGGCTATAGGATATCAGTTTCCAGTGTTTAACCTGGATATTATCTACAGGACCAGTCTGTGGTTACTCTTGGCAAATTCTGAAATAAATTCATTCATGTCTAGATTTTCTGTGATGTTTTTCTCATGTGCCAGAATGACTAAATTTCTCTTCCTTGAATGCAGCATTGTTCGGCGGAGTGGAGTGAGAATGCGGTTCAAAGTAGAGAAAGAGCTTTCACATGCAGCTGAAGACACACCAATGATGAGTGCTGTGACATATAGCGAACGCAACATAAGGAAGGCCTCTTTGTACTGCTGAATGCGTTTGCATACCTCAAAGAGATTAGCATCAGCTGGCAGTTTATTGATCAACATCGCTTTTGCCACAGCAATTTCATTTTGCAAGCTCATATCAATACTATCATCACGCTGTGAATTAACTTTGTTTCCTTTTGAGCGAATTGGTAGGCCTACTTTCACACTGAAAGAAATGCTCCTCCCAGAATAAGTGGCTTCTCATCTCCTTCAATGCGGCCAGTGAAGCTGCCACCACCTCCCCAGCAGTGCACAAATCTACTGCATGTGCCTATAGAATTGCATTGGCTGTTTTCAGCACACCACGTACATGAAGGAGGAATTTTTCCTGTATTGAAGAAATTCTGCTTTTTTTAATTGGGTCAAAAGACCACACACCTCTATGCAAATGTCAAAAGGGGCAGTGCCAGCCTCTGCTACCTCAGAGAGAAGCCCCCTTATAGCTTCCTCATTCTTGACAATGGACTTTGTGACATCATAATGACTGGTCCATCGTATTTCTAGAAGTCTTTTCAGTGTGGGTGTATTGTATGTGTGTGAAACATAATGTCTGTGACAAAATGTGTTCAATGAATTTGACAAGTCAAAAAACTTCTTACCAGAGGTTCTGATTCCATTGCATGTATCACTGCTAAATGGAGCTGGTGGTTGTAGCAGTGTACATATGGAATGTACTTATCAACTTTGTTTTGTAACTAAGCCTGGACACCTCCCCTTGCCCCAGACATGACATCAAAACACTGGACACACTAAATTGTCTGGGCTGTAACCTAGCTCAGAGAGATGTGACAGAATTTGGTTACAAATATATTCAGCATCAAGCTGATTCAGTTCAATTAAGCCAATCAGGTGTTCTTCAGGGATGGAGTTCTGGACAAATTTATTCACTACAGACAAATTCTCAATGTCACAGCGATCCCTGGTACCATCACTTTTAACGCAAAATCCAGGAGAGTCAACTTTTTCATATTAGGTCCTGATATCTTTTACCACCATTTTGGCAAAAGTCTCAATTATTTCATTTTGAATTACATTGGATGTGTATTTTGTGTTGTCTGGGATGTATTTTACAATTTCTGCAAGTTCGGCATCTTTTTTGATTGTGTAATCAAAGAACTTAAGGAAAACTCCCTCCTCCCCACCTTTGTGATTGTGACCACACAGACCAGTTCATTGACTGCAAGGAACTGAATGGCCTCCCCAATGCTTTTCGCATAATAGCTATTCTTTTCTGTCCGTGTTGGACCCAGTAGTTGAACTATGCTTTCACCCGTCTCTGCCCGGCGCAGATACTCTTGCCATGCAGACATGGCTCTGACATGCGGGATGCTAGACACGCATTTGTGGAAGCCGCCAACATCTTTTTCTAGAGATTTTTTCCAATTGGTTTGGAGTACCAGACACGGGCGCAGTGCTGGAGGATTGTGTAGGCTTATCTACATCTTTTGGAGTTTCAGTTGCCGACGTGGGTGCGCTGTGCTGCGTGTTGGTAGCAGCGGTGCTGGGCTCAACCGTGGAGCCAGCAGCTTGCGGAGGGACAAAGATTGAAGATGTCTGCTTTTTAATAAGCCACCTATTATAGCCTTTGGTGTTACCAACCAGAGAATAGAAGAAGAATGGAATGGATACCCTAATTTAATTAAAGAATGCAGTCAACAGGTTCAAAACGTGCTGCAAAATGTGTGGCGAAGTGAACTGGGAAAATCAAATGTTCTTCTACAGAGTTTTCATTGGACAGACAGAGCATTTCGCAGGGTGGGGACGGCTTGTTTCTGGGGGGGCAGTGCCCACCCCAGCCCCCCCGTGATCACGCCTCCGATCTTACCGAAATTGAGCCAGTTTTGCTCGCCATAAAATTTTCCATCATGGAGTTGAAAGACACTCCTGGGTAGGGCTGTTCGATATAACGATATATATCCGATGACAATATGAAAACGTCTATCGCTGCACATTACGCTATCGTTTGTTTCGTGGTGTCGCAAAATAAACTGTTTACGCCAATATTTTTTTCATTGTTTTGATGGCCACCACGTGGATGCAGACACACTAGCATGGCTGATGAAGACGAGGCAACACCAGGTAGCTCCACACAGAAGGACCTTGCTCCTAAACGAGGGGCTACCTCTGTAGTATGGAGATGGTTTGGATTTGAAAAGTCTGACACGGACCAGAAAACGGTACTGTGCAAATTATGCTGCAAACCGATCGCTACCACAGACTCCAACACGACAAACCTCTTCTACACCTCCGCAAAAAGGACGTGAGCGAGCATGCAGAGAGTTTACAACTGAGAGGCAGGCCACGTAGGATATTACAGTTGTAAAGGTACTATTTAAACGAGCATGTTAAAAGCTTGGAAGATTAATTGCTACCAAAACAATTTGCTTAAGGCATAATTTTCTCTGCAGCGTTTGCTGTCAGCGTTAATCTTGTTAAAATTACGGTTATGCCACAACTGCATTAACACGACAAATCTCCGTTAACGAGTTACAGCTGCTCGCCCCGTGCGTGGGACTGGACGGCGCTAACGTGTTGATGCCGTCCAGTCCCACGCACGGGGCGATCAGCTGTAACTCATTAACGGAGATTTGCCACACTACGATGTGCAAATTAACATTTTACTAGAATGTAGCCTAAAAAATATTATATTTAATATATTTTTGTCGTAAGCCTTATTGCTGCTACAGTTTGAAGTACAATGTTTACATTTGGTTTTGACAGTTAATGTTAGACTTGTATTTATTTTGTTTAAAGGGTTTATTGGCCTTATATAGTTTAGTTGTTAGTGCTTTGATCCTTTTATATTTAATATATGTTGTGAGAGTTATTGCTGCTACAGTTCACATTTTGTTTATGTCAGGCATTTTATATAGCAGTATTTTATATTGGGCCTTTAGTAATTTGTTTTTGAAAAGTGTTTTATATTTGATACATTAACATTTTATGTTTACATTCTAAGTCAAACATTTGCTCAAATGTTCTAAATAAAAGAACAGAAATAATTACAAGTTGAGTACTTCTCATTTTTGATTTTTTTAATTTAAATGAAAAAAAAAGGAGTGGTGATTATATAAACTATTCACTGAATACAAAGGAAATGTACTATATCGTGATATCGGGATATGAAATGAAATATCGGGATATAAGATTTTGGTCATATCGCACAGCCCTACTCCTGGGAGATATTTTCAAAGCCTTCATCACTGTCTGGCAGAAGAATGGTCAGATCTCCACATTGTTTATACACTGAGTAATGTAATGTCATTTAAAACTGCAATATATGATAAATACCTAGAGACAGTTGTTAAGCACCTAGATAAAGGATTCCCTGGCATGCCAATTATTTCCAGCTTTTCAAAAGTTTTCAATGCAGAAACTCCTGATTCAAGGGAGTCTGCTGAAATTCTTTTCGATCATTACTCCAAAAATGGTAGCCCTCCAATTTTGAAACATGAAAGTAGCTGGCAAGAATAGACAGTTGCGTCAAAAATGATCAGAAATCAATCATACAAACACTTTAGTCCAAAACAGATTTTACTAAAAATGCCAACGACATCAGAGCTCAAAGAGTCATTTCCAAATTTTGCCAGACTAGCTCATATTGGGCTAGTGATCCCAGTGAGCACAGCTGAATGTGAAAGAGGGTTTTCTGCCCTTAAAATGATCAAGACATGTTTAAGAAATCGCATGAATCAAAGCACGCTAAAAATCTCATGCTGATCTCCTTGGAGGGTGCAGATCCTGGGGACTTAGATTATGGGAAAGCTGCAGACAACTGGGCCTCTAGGAAGAAAAGAAGAATAAAGTATTTAACTGAAGACACCTTCTGCATATGCAAGTTGGCTTTGAAGAATGTTTTAAAAATTTTCTTCATTGTTTTTACTTTTCTTTCCCGACAGTGCCAATACTTGTGCCTCTTGGTTTATGTCATAACAATTGTTATTTAAAATTTTTGTTGGGTTGCAGGATCCCAAAATGTATACTTCTTAAATTTAATAAAAATATTATGGCAAAAGTGTCAAACATTAAAAAAAGGAAGTCATATTGAGCATTGGAAAATAATTAATAATAATTAACTAATAAAAAATAGTGCACATTTAAAAATTTTCCCCACCGCCAAATTTCCCCATCCAGCCCCACCCGGCTACTTTTTCATGCCACCCAGCTGGAAAAAACTTTCTGGGCAGAACACTGTATTATTACTGTCATTTTATAGGAAAATAAGTTTATGGAGGATCTGCATATTGAATCTCGTTGTAACTTACAACAACAATAAAGGAATTCAATTCAGTAGAATAAAGCACATATTTACATATAATAATGACGACTGGCTTCTAAGTTGATTTAGATTTCCAATCTCTATCTTCTTGGAGCTCTTGATATTTTTAAGATGAAATGCAGTAATTTATATTACATTATACAGATACATTTTTTACTTCATTTAAAAAATGTATATTGTTAATAATTAAAAGTGTGGGCACGGTGGCACAGCGGTAGCAAGGAGCTGGCGCCCCTTACAGGGATTGTTCATGCCTAGCGCTGCATACTTGCTGGGACTGGTGCGACCCTAGATGGATAGATGGAATAATTAAACATGCACTACAAAGGTATTTCAATGTCCCTTAAGTTTTGAAGAATCTGCATTCTATGCTTACACATGGCTTGGCATTTATTACAGAGCTTGTGTGGCGATTGGTTACTTAAAGAAAGAAAACGAAGGGCAGAAATTGGTTTTAGTACGTTTGAAAGAGACAGTACTGCTGCAATTAATTTTCATTGATGCGCCAAGCATCTTGTGGGAGCAGGAAGAATCTCTGAAAGAGGCGCCAGCTTAGCGCTACCACTACGCTCCCTTGTTTAATGCATGCTTTAATTCAGATCATCATGAAAATGATATCAAGTACACATCATCTATATATGTAATTCACTAAGTCCATGGCAAGCAAGACGCACACAAGACAGAGACCCGCCCACCAACAATTCACTAAGCGGCCGACCATGGCACACGCATTGACAGAGCACCGTCCACCAGTCAGAGGTTCGAAGACAATCAGATACCGTTGTAGTTCCGACCATAGACGCTACCAACTAGCGATCCGGTGGCGCTATTCCCATGACCCGCCGGGCAGCCAACCGGGAAACCAAAGTCTGTGGGTTCCGGGGGGAGTATGGTTGCAAAGCTGAAACTGATGGAAGGGCACCACCAGGAGTGGAGCCTGTGGCTTAATTTGACTCAACACGGAAAACCTCGCCCGGTCCGGACACAGAGAGGATTGACAGATTGATAGCTTTATCTCGATTCTGTGGGTGCTGGTGCATGTCCAGTCTTAGTTGGTGGAGCGATCTGTTTGGTTAATTCTGATAATGAGCGAGACTCCCTCCTGCTAAATAGGTACGCGACCCCCCGAGCAGTCGGCATCCCACGTCCAAGAGGGACGCCGTCCAGGCCCGTCCCTCGCTCTGGGAGGTGGGGGCACGGCGGTGGTTCTCCAGTTTTCAGTCACGGACAATTGTATGTTGCTCTCTCCAAAGTTCCATCTTTTCATTCTCTTACAGTCGTATCCTCAAACCCACCCCGCCATCAATACATAATTATGCGGCGTATGCTATGCTGCGGTTTGGCTAGTAGTATTTAAATTGTTCAGAGAGCTGTTAAATCATGAATGTAATGTATTGTGTCCTGTTGGCAAGAGACAAAGCCTGTTTAAGAAGCACATAGTGATTCACATACAGAGTACATAGAACACATAGCATACAAAGCATTTAATGTGCTACTTTAGTTACAATGGGATTTGAGAAACTAATAATTTAAAAGATTTAAGATGAAGTTTATGACATTCTACTTTAATGACAAAAGAAATTATGTGATTAAAGTGGAAATCTGTACCCAAATATGCTTCCATATGACACTCAGATGGTAGGCTACAACTCGCCTTTTCATGGCGACTTTGATATTTCACCATTTCTTTATTTCGGGTACTGAGTGACTTTCTGAACTTGAACTTTCGAGTTTCTCCACCTCTCTATGTCACTCAATCAACTTTTTTTGTTGTTTATATCACTGCTTAAACCAACAAAAAGTAAGTTTTTCCTTGCCTCAACTTGGTGTTCACTGAAATTCTTTTTTCCCCTTGCTTTTGCAACTGTCTTAACACAGAATGCTGAACTTAAGGGGCTATTTATATTGACTGATTCAAAGAGGCATAATTCTAGAAGGAGTTGGGGTGGGTCAGCAGGCATGTTACATTTCATACTGCTTGGAGTTTATGTAGCAGAAGAAAGTGGAAGTTGGCATACGCACAGATTTATGCGTCTGGATTTTTTTGTGTACACACACATTTGTTTTTGTCTGTACACCATGTTTTAGTGTGAATTCTACGCACGCCGTTATACATGAGGCCCCTGGTGTTTTACAATTATTAGTCTTATACAGTTGTTTTTCTACTTTTTTAGCTTATTTTTTATCTTAATTTACCTAATGTGTAATTATTCCTTTTAATCGCTTACTAATTCCAAATTGTGGGATGAACGTGTCGTTTGTGTTCAAACTTTGCCCTACCAAAATTAAACTTACTACTTTTAATTTTTGTATTTTCACTCAACCAAAACACTGACAACTGTAATTATGTTATGGACACTTGACTCTATTGCGTCAATGACCTCTACATCCACAATTCTAACCTGGTTATTACAAAATACAAAATCTAGGCAGCCTTCCTGCTGTGCAAGTGCTTTACAATAAGGTGATAAAAAATAGTCATTAATTACATCTAAAAACTCCTATTCTTGTGCTCAGCTATAATCAATGGGGGTGGGGGTCAGGCATTAAAAAACTGCTGCATGAAAGAAAAATGATGTTTACTGGTTAATTTTCAGCAATGAGGTATACATAGTCTTGCTAGCTGCATCTGTTTAATTGTACAGTACCATTAACAGTTAACATTAACATTAAGTTATCATATAACTGGGGATATATTCCTTGTGCTCTAGACCAGTGCTTTGCTTTTTTTTTGCTATTTTTTTGTACCCCCCTTTTTCCCCATTCAAGTGTCTTCCGGATCTCCCTGACCTACCGAGAGGTGGGTCTTAGTAAATCAGGTGTGATTGTGAGAACAGGGGATGAGGGAAATCAAGCAGCAACCTGCCATAACCCACCACCATTGTAAAATACAACAACTCATGACCCAGTGGTTGAAATATACAGCTAAAGACCACTATGAACCGAGAAACATGGCTATCGGGCCAATGTGGACGTTTTCAAATGCTAATCAAATTTTATTTTGGAATGAATATATGGAACAGTTCAATTTGTCAACATTGTAGAATGATATGCATATGTGTGAAAGGGTGACGCTCTGTGTAAGATGGGGGGTCTCCAACTCCAGTCCTGGAGTGCTACTGTAGGCTGCAGGTTTTCATTCTAACCCCATTATTAGTTAGTGGCCAGGTTTTGCTGCTAATCAACTTTTGCCTTAATTTTAATTGACTTTCTATTTAGGACACAGGCCCTTCAAATATTTTTTTACCCTTAATATGTAGCCAGACAATAATGAACTGAGCCAGCACATGACCAGCTGCCTGTGTCCGTCTTATAGTATCTGGGGGATTTGGGGGGTTAGGGAAGAAAGGTCAAGATCTTAAGGCTGATCAGCTTAGGTCCACAAAACATTCTGATGGTGCTCTTACAGAAAAGAAAATTAACAGTTTTGGAACTGAGAGCACCAACAATCCATTAAAATTAAACAGATTTAATTAACAAGAATGCCTTTCTAATTAAGAAACTGGTTGCAATGAAACTGATTGGCATCTGAGGCCCCAACTTAGCTGGTCATCTGTTGGCTCACTTCATGTCTCAGTTCTGCTTGGGTGCCATTTAAGAAAAAAAAAAATGAAATTCAGAGGAGTACATTTTACAAAACAATAAAAATGAAGGGAAAAAAAAGTTAATTAGCAACAAAACATTTTCTTAATTAGTAACCAAAGGTCCAAAATGAAAACCTATAGCACACAGTAGCACTCCAGGGGCCTCATTAATAAAGCTTGTGTACACTCAAAAAGAGGCTAGAAACATGTGGACTCAACTTTCTACACAAAAGATGGGATTTAAAAAAGAAACATGATGGGGGAACATGCATATATTTAAGGCAACTCGGACACATGCGTACACAACATTTCAGTGTAATTGGGAAATTAGGACATCCTTGATCAAGTAGGGAAATGCAGAGTAACCAGCAAAATGATTACTCACAGGCATAATTCATATCACTGTGGTGGAGGAGGAGACGTTTGGGAGTGAGCTGTTATAATAATATGCATACACACATATTACACCTCAAAAACAGAGAATATAATGCAGAGACTATATTTTAGTTCCCTTTTAAGAGCACCAATGCTATATACTTGCATTGAGGAACTTTTTTTACTTTTCATCAGTTTATACCGAATACTTGTTATCACTTCTTAGGGAAGTGGCTGATAGGTCAACGACTGCTCTGCTTGAAGCCATTAACCAACTGGCAAGGCACTTGTTTTTCTATTCCAAAAAGGGCACTTAGCAAGAATGAAGCTGCTTTTGTTAACGATAAGCAGATACAGTTTATTAATGCACAAGTTATCCATGATGTGACTGACAAACATCAAGTGTCAGCAGCCTGGGTCAACCTGCGATTCATTTATTTTGAGGCAAAGTAGCTTTAGCAGATGTGATGGTACTGTACATGGTGGCTGGGTTGTTGGGAAGTGCCTAAACCCTCAGCGTTTCATATGGCCTGTACTATTCATTGTAACAACAATCATGCCATTACATGTGCCAAGTGTTAGTGGCTACCTGTTCAGACGATGGTGCCTTACACCTTTCCTGGACTCCCACAGCACAGAGAAAAGGCACTAAAATGCCACTCATGGTCATGAGCTCTCAGATGCACAGCAGAACCAGATAGCCTTTAATGTATGTGGTAGGGTCTTGAGGTGTCAGGGAGGAACTGCTCTACCAGCCAATGAAGTTTTGCAGCATCATGAATGATGTTAATTAGCATGCTCCACATTTGGATATTTCAGGACAGTGTTTGAGGCACATTAATACGCACATATTTAAAAGGCGATTATGATTTACAAATGGTAAATTACACAGAAAAAAAGTGTACACCAGGTTTTATAAAGTTTTATAAAGGAGTTCCTAACACCCAAGTTAGGGACCCTTGGTCTAAGGTCAAAACCTTTCTTACAACCACTATAACAAGAAATGCCCAAAGATCCCAATAACGCTTAACTGGATAAGCCTGTTAGAATATGGATGAAGGGTTATCCAGTATCTACTTGTATCTAACATCTTACCTACTGTCTTTTATTTCCTTTTTAAATTGTTGAATTGAATTCTGCAGGATGCAAGCACAATGTTTCAGTTTCCTTTAAATTTTGTCTTGAATGTCATTTGAACATGAGTTGTCATTTGAATAGGTTTTTGTTTGCCCCCCCACTCTGATCTTGCCTGTACTCCACGTATGGTGTGCATACACTGTCATCATGGCACTGCCAGATCTAATCACTAGCATAGCAATTTGCTTATGTACTAAAGTGACTTTGGCTGCAGGTGGAAGTCTCATTTTACATATTGTGCCAAGCAGAGATGCTGCGGTGCAGCAGTCTATTAACCAGCAAAAGCACTTGTGAAGAAGCCGTCTGTTACGGTTCTGCTGATGTCCAGAAACTGTTTCATAAGGTTTATGACATCAGACTTGGAAAGTCTTTGCCTTGGGTTGTAACTCAAAACACAGCTCTCAACAAAACATTGCCAGATGTCCAAAATCACAGCAAACCTGTCATTTTTCACATGTTCTACACGGGTGTTTTTGATGTCAAAGCGCAAATGCCGCATGGTTGTTAGACAGCGGTCACAAAACATTGTATCTTTGATTGCCGATACAAATGGTGCTGCGATTGATGCCTGCTCACAACTAACTGGTGTCATCACTGCTCTTGTGAAAAGAATGAAGATAAACTCGGAGAGCGAGAGGCAAGTTCAATGTACCACGTGAACGTCACTGACAGAATAAAACTGAATAATTATAATAAAATAAAAAAAAAAAAGCGCCAGCTTTTACAGGTACCTAAAATAGACACCAGGTGTTACAGACTCAAATCAAACATTTGTTTTTATTATAGTAATAATAATAATAGCAGCTCACTACTCAAAACACGGAGACGAATGCAGAACCTTTACGTTATAAGGCAGTAGTTCTCACCCTCTGCACTATCCAAGAATACATGTCAACTTTCTGTCGATTGAAATTTGACCTTTGGTTTGTAACTCAGTTACAGCAACATGTATATTGAATGTTTTTTTTTTTGTTTTTTTTTTAAACTTTAGTTATATTCTTGAATAACAGCTCATGTGTTTATTTGATATTTGGACAAAAGTCCTCATACATTATACACTTCCGTCATTATTAGTATAACATTGACAAATTTTCTGCTTTAGTTATGCGTTCAACATGCGTTCACATACACACACACACACATATACACACACACACACACAACTCCAGGCACCTCATACCACGATAATGTGACTTGAGCTGTGAGAACTTTTTGCCTGAGTTGAGCTCTATCGTTTCGGGGAGAGACAGGATAGTATGCTGCTTGGTGCTTTATGCGGATCTACACATTTGCAAAACAAAAGACGCTGATGAGGAGAGGTGTGAAGGAATTTAAGGTGGCCTGGGATTACGAGTTTTTTCATAGACTTCAGGGATTCTAGTGTTAAAAGCCTTGATTACTCAGGACACTCACAATCCCAGACATTCCTATTGCTCGCTCATACTCTCGAGAGCCCCAATCAGAGCCACCACTGACTCCGCAAAGACCACAGCATCATCGGCAAAGTCAATATCAGCGAATATTTCTGCACCAACAGATGCCCCACAGCGGCTGGACCCAATGACCCTGCCCACACCCAGTCCCTGCAAGCACTGAACAGAGTAGGAGAAAGAGCACACTCCTGCGGAACCCCAGAATCAACTGGTGAAAACGCAGGGGATCTACGTCCACTCTAAACAGAACTCACTGTACCAATGTATGGGTCGGCCATCATATCCAACAACTCCAGGGGGATCTTGTGAAATATAAGAACCTCCCCACTTTACGAAAATCAACATAGGCTGCACAGAAACTCTGCTGATATTTGTATTTGAGCTCCATGAGAACTCTCACTTACAGGATGCGGCCGATGGTAGACTTCTTAGGCCAAAAACCAGACTGTTCTGGTCGCTAGCAAGGTTCTCAGTTTTTTTTTATTTTTTAATAAATTTGCAAAAACCTCAAGTAAACTTTTTTCACGTTGTCATTATGGGGTGTTGTGTGTAGAATTCTGAGGAAAAAAATGAATTTAATCCATTTTGGAATAAGGCTGTAACATAAAATGTGGAAAAAGTGATGCGCTGTGAATACTTTCCGGATGCACTGTATTTAAAATGTGTTGTGTAAATTAACCTAGCTGATAAAAGTGCTCTGTATGATTTCTTCAGTCTGCCATGTTGCATTAACATGAGCATCTGAGACTCTACCTGTAGATGTAAATAAAGGACATCAATATTTGGACTTCATTAATCTTTATGGCTGAAGACCCTTCTTGATTTACTGTTTTCTGCAACAGTAATGCTCTGTCTAAGGTTGAATCCTGTCTTGCACCCACTATAAACAGGTGTCAGGGATGCCAGGGGCTATGACCCGGCCGGGACGCCAGGAGGGACCGGAAGAGGGTCAGAGCCCGGCCTGGATCACGTGGGGTGCGCCTTCCGGGTTGTTTTGGGAGCCACGGGTCAAGGGCTTGGAAGCTCTTCCCTGTAGGGGCCCGTGGCCACCGCCAGGAGGCCCCAATGCCTTGGGGATTTGTTTCCCCAGCACTCCTGCCACACCAGGAAGTGCTGGGGGGAAGACTTGAGACGGTGCCCGGGAGCAGCGGGAGGACAGCCGACACTTCCGCCACGCTGGGGCGTGGAAGATTGCCGGGAACACCTGGGGCTCATCCGGTCCTTCATAAAGGGGCCGTCTCCCGTCATTCAGGGCTGGAGTCGGGTGGAGGTAGGACGAAGCTGTGGAGAGTGGAGGCGGCCCGAAGAAAGGCATTGTGGCCAGGACATTGGGTATTTGGGGGTTTTGTGCACGTGACTGGGTCTCTGTGACCATTATTTGGGGGTCTTGGTGACCTTATAATTCCTGTAAATATTGTAAATAAACGTGTGGTGGTGTCAAAACAACATGTCCGCCTGTCTGTGCCCGGGTACCGTTCACATCTGGCGTAGTCGGCAGGATGCTCCGCCTGTTTCAAGGCGGAGACCTGTATATAAAAATATTGTTGTGGACGGCCCGGTGCAGCAGGGGACCCCACCCACGTACCGCGGGTGCTGCGTGCACACAGCCCCGCGGGGTAAAGGAACCCCACGGACCGCCAGGGATCCGCAGGAGGGCCGTTATTCCCTGAAGCGGGCGGGCGTGCATTGGAAGAGTGCAGCGGTCTCCAACGAGCGCGCCGCTGCTGGAGGCGCCGGGGCGGGATGGCGTCCAGAGGGCCACGCCGAGGACGCTTCTCGGTATGACGGGACCTGGGAGGTGAGTTCCCTGCCTATCGGCAGCCGCCCTTGGGGCCGGGCGTGTGTTTGTTTTCCAGGCAGGGACCTCCAGGATCCGCGTCAGTGGCGGGCATGCTGGTTTGCGGGCCCGCAGCACAGCGGCAGCCGCGAGGGCTGCGGGAGGAGACGCTGCAGCTCGAGGGCGCTGGCAACAGCAAGGCTGCCGGCAAGCACGCCGCCGCCGCAGAAAGGAGCCAAGATGGCGCGGACCGGAAGTCCCTCCCCCTGACAGGCACGCGATTGGGCGGTGTGTCTTGTGTGCCCGCCGATGACTGTAGAGAGGCGGGACCAGGGAATGTCCATCACGGGCAGGGGGGAGACCCGATTGGGCCGGAGGAGAAGGCCCACAGGAAGTGGCGGCGCCGGAGGCCGACAGTCAGGTAGGCTCCGTCGGTTAACTTCCTGTCTTTGCCGGCTGCTTTGGCGGAGCTGGAGGCGCCCTTCAGCCCGCCGGGCAGCGTGTATTACAGGTGCTATGTGCCCTCCGGGCTGAGGTGCTGGTACTGGAGAGGAAGGCGCGCGGGCGCTGAGAACGCTTTTCGACAACGGACGGCGCGACGCTGGAATCTCCAGCCGGAGAGGTACAGCGGAGACGGTGAGTACAGCCGACTCCGAAAGCATATGGGAGGGCTGCTGAAAAAGGCTGTGAAGACAATGATCAGTTCCGAGTAAGCAGCCCTCCGACAGGAGGTGCGGCGCCGCGGACTGCATGTGCGGCGAGGGGGGAGTCCGTGAGGACGCTGAAGGGACACGGGCTGCTAAGTGCCCGGGTCCTAGCCCCCGCCCGAGTTGGCTGCGGTCTTGCGCCGCACTATAGGGACGCAGACGGGACAGAGCGCCTTTTATTCCATAAGGAGTCTCAAACCGCCAGGGCGCCCCAGAGTGAAGGGAGGAATAAAGGGCTGGGTGCCGATTCCTCCGATAAGGTGAGACGCGTTGCTGGGTGCACGCGTGTGGCTGGCTGCCCTCTGGGAGAGCAGAGGGAATCCCTGAGGCCGGGCGGAGAGAGAGGGCGGTGCCGACGCGACTCCATCGCCGAGAGGGACACGGAAGCCGCGGAGAGGGTGCCGATCAGGCAAGTGCCGGGTGCCGTTGGAGGGGAACGCTGCCCGTGCGGGCACGAGCTGGGTGCTGGCAGCGGTTCTGCCCTGTGTTCTCTTTGTAGGGACGGACCCGGGCGAGTTGAAGGAACCCTTCGTGGAACAGCCCTCTGATGTCGGGCCGCCTGCAGAAGGATCTCTGTCGGTGCGCAGATGCGCCGAGCTGGAGGAGCCAACGGGGGAACGAGTGGCTCAGAACAAAGGGGCGTGGAGGTCCCGGAGGGGGTGCCCACCAAGGAGGCCCCGGGGTGCCGGTAAAAGGGGGGAGCACAACCTGTGCGAGGCACAGGGATGCACCATGGGTTGGTGTCTGGATTGTGTCTCCGCCCCTGTCTTTGCTAGGAGTGCGGGGCGGACCCGGCTGTCCTCGAGTGGGGCCCGCTTTGAGCTCTGCTGCCCTCGCGGACGGGTCGCTCTTACCCACGAGTGGTCTTCGCTGGCTGTGGGGCACTGTCAGGGATGCCAGGGGCTATGACCCGGCCCGGGACGCCAGGAGGGACCGGAGGAGGGTCAGAGCCCGCCTGGATCACGGGGTGCGCCTTCCGGGTTGTTTTGGGAGCCACGGGTCAAGGGCTTGGAAGCTCTTCCCTGTAGGGGCCCGTGGCCACCGCCAGGAGGCGCCCAATGCCTTGGGATTTGTTTCCCCAGCACTCCTGCCACACCAGGAAGTGCTGGGGGGAAGACTTGAGACGGTGCCCGGGGAGCAGCCGGGAGGACAGCCGACACTTCCGCCACGCTGGGGCGTGGCCAGAAGATTGCCGGGAACACCTGGGGCTCATCCGGGTCCTTCATAAAAGGGGCCGTCTCCCGTCATTCAGGGCTGGAGTCGGGTGGAGGTAGGACGAAGCTGTGGAGAGTGGAGGCGGCCCGAGAAAGGCATTGTGGCCAGGACATTGGGTATTTGGGGTTTTGTGCACGTGACTGGGTCTCTGTGACCATTATTTGGGGGTCTTGGTGACCTTATAATTCCTGTAAATATTGTAAATAAACGTGTGGTGGTGTCAAAACAACATGTCCGCCTGTCTGTGCCCGGGTACCGTTCACACAGGATATACATGAGATTCCAGTAATCCTTACCTAGATAAGCCAGTTAGAAAATTGATGGAAGACATGATGGACAACTGTTGTCATATTCATAACAAATCTTACGGTAAAACCAAAGCCTTTGTTTTTTCACTGGGGCTATATAATGCTTTTTAAACGTTAATCTCACCATCTTTTCAACTCATTCAGATTCATGAAACTACCATGTAAAAGAATTGTATCTGATAGCTGATTGGTTACACCATTGTCTTCTTGATGCATGCATGAATAATTTACTTTGACAATTAATAACACAATTGGATAAAAGTGGCAATAGTGAAAGGCTTTTTTCACCTTGAAAGCATAGCAGAACTCTCTCACTCTATCACTTTAAATTATGCAGAATTTTTAAATAACAGCCGTGCTACCTGCAATCCTGTGATGATAAATGAAAGTAGAGGTCCTTATACACGCTAGTATATAGTGTTTTTCCTATTCGCCACTGATGTATCTTATTCTCGCATCTACTTCCCTTATTCCTCATTACTTTGTCTAACTAGAAAATGCTAGACGTTAAAAAGGTTAGCAATCACAGCTGACTCACTGCTCACATCATTGCAAGAACTGACCTTTTTTTTCCTGAGTTTGGAGTATAGTTAAATAAAATAGATAGTTCTTGTGATCAGAATACAAAAACATACATCCAAAAAAATCTGAAAAAAAAACAACTGTTTTAAAAGGTAAAACAAGAAAACACAATAGACAAGAGAACCAAGAGGAGACAAAAACTTGTACACCCTTCAGAATGTCACAATAACTAAAGATTGAAACATTCTACACTGATGAAGAAAGACTAATTGTGAGATATCTACATGACATTGACAGTTGGGTGGATGATAGAAGCTATTTAAAGGAATACAGACAGATTTGGAACATTTAGTTTAAAGGCAAGATAGGGACCCACAGGAATTAAAATAAACGAAACATAAAATTTCATGTGCCCATTTTGCATAAATAGAATATCTTATAATTCCTTCTGAATCAATAACCAAGTAATCCGATTGTGAATTAATACGCTTTGAGAAGTTAAAGATCTGCAAATGACATGTTTGACAATGACAGACTCTACATCTGCCTAAATATAGAAAGGCCAAGGGTTTGTAAAGAACCTCTGTGGCTGCAGGTTTTTATTCCAAACAAGTACAAAATCAGTGCATACTTTTAACCGATTACATTGTTTAGTGTGATGAAAAATGGTTAATTTTTTATAGGGGGGTGGGGCAGTACTCACGTTTACTTTGCTATTTTGTTTTTAAATCCACTCTTTCCTATATAATTGACTCCATTAGTGATATCCAAATGGTGAAAATACTGAATGGTAAAGGGGAGCGACTTTTTCATTGCCATATTCACTTGCCTTCTCATTAAGAAATGGCTCTAGTTCAGTATTGTTTGAATTTGTGTCTGCCCTGCTCATTGCTAATAATCAGCATTAGAACACAAGTAAAGCAGCACTTAACACGATAAAATCTAACATGACTTTCATTATTTAGTTAAAGAAACTATGATAAAATTGCTGGTGTTAAATTCACTCTTATATACCGTTAAATTAATAAGTTGTATAAGGAACTTTTGTTCTCATATCCAAATGTCAACTATTAATTTAACACTAGTGGTTATATTGTGCATGAAAAACAAAGTCTTTACAAAGTTCTTTAAAATTTAGAACCTTTCAAGTGCATACATTTTTCAAATGCATACATCCACTTAATGGTGACTGCCTTCCTATACCATCCTAAAAACTACTAGACCCAGTCTTAAATATCAAAAAAGATCACCAATAACCAGTAGCAGTAGTGCTGAGAGGTATACCGGTTCATACCAAAAACCGTTATTTATTTTTCTTATGACATGGATTTTTCTTATACCACAATATCTGTTTAAATAGCCTAAACAAAGTTCGGAACGTGGTGCAATGGGAAACTGTTGAAGGGGGGGACCTTTTTCACTGCTACACCGCTAAACACTCATGTAACGGAGTACATGCGTTAGCAGATGTATTGAGCAGCGAAAATGGACAGAGAATATTCTGAAACTGAAGCTGTAGCAGACATTAAAGTTGAACATGAGGACACATAAGAACTTTTGCCGAAAAAAGGAGCCATGTCTGTTGCCTGGAGATACTTTGGTTTTAAAAGGTCGGATGTGGACCAAACAACTATTTACTGCAAATGATATAGAGCTACAGTTGCCACCAGAGGCGGCAACACAAGCAATTTGCTGCACACATGCTTTGGAGTACCATGAATGTATGAAACGAAGATTGGCACCCTCCATGTCCTTAGGTAAAACTGGAAAAAGCTAGAGGGCACACGAGTCGGACGTCACTTGTAGACGCGTTTGCTAGAGGTACTGCCTACGACAAAAAAAGCAAGCGGTGGATCAAGATAACCAACGCCATTACAATCCATATAGCTGACGCGTCAGTGGAGAAAGATTGTTAACATTAACAGAGAGTGTAGTTGGTTAACAAAAAATATTTACTATTTATTCCTTTTCTAAGACAAGTTTGGTGCAATACAACCTTTGACAAGCACCTCTGGATATTTTACTACGTTTAAATGCCTCTATGGATGGTTGAAAATATGCTGTCAAAATTATAGTTCAAGTTGTTTGCAAAATTTGTTCAATAAAAAGGTTCTATATTTTGACTGCAACTGTCATGCAATGCGATTCCTTCTCTTCATTACTGCCACCCCCTTGAAAACTATCACTTTATGGGGGCCATGCAAACCAGTATTAATACTTGTGTGCACATTAAAATGTTTTTTTGTACAATGTACAATTCTCATGACAGTGGTATAGGTTATTCCTAGCCAGTCTACTGCAGTAATTGACGTGGAAAATGTGGTTAACGTCCACTCATGCATGGGGAAAAGAATACCGTGAAACCAGGATAATTTAGAAAAATATCATGATATAGAATTTGTCATACTGCCCAGTACTAGGTAGCAGCAAATATTTAAATGCACATTTTAATAGCTTTTTTATTCAAGAAAGTATTTCATTTTCAGAAAATTACAAATATGTTGGAATTACCAATGTTATAATCAATTATACTTATTAGCATATTGTAAGCCACTAAACATGTCTTAGAGCAGGACATTTTCATAATCATTTGAAAACCACCACCAAAAATAACTGAAAAGATTTCCTGCTTGTTAATGCGTGAAAAAAGGCATCAATATTTTAAGCCTACACAAAAAAGAAAAAAAGGTATTCAAAGCTTTTTCGATTCTGAACTGTAGATAACAGTTTATGGACCTATACAGTATATACCCACATCCCCTTCCCGTTTACTGAATAAAGTATAACCTAAAGGTTAAACGTAGAAAAAAATATGGTAATTACAAACACTCAGTCCCTATAGATGCAATGGGTGCCATTTTTGATAAGTTGTGAAAACTGAAACAAAAAGGTTTGTTAATACGTGGGTTGAGAATAGAAGGTCTGGTAACAAATGTCAGTTTCAAAATAAATGAGAATTATACTTAAACTTTCCTTAATTCTTCAAATATTGCCACTCTGTCCATTACTATGGAGGTGTAGTGGAATCAAAGATTCACAAATTAAATCTGTGTAGTAAAATTCAAAGGCAGACCTAAAAGATGGTGCATCAAAGACATATTATTCCTTTATAAACTTTGTCATCTCTGGAGAACTGCAAGTCATTTTGCCCCTCTGTTTTAATAAGTATTAATATAAGTGCAACTTAAAGGTCGTGAGTTTAAGATAAGGCAACCTCTGCTCCTTAGGGACAAACTGACAGAGATGGGAGTAGATTCATACCTGGTAGCATGGATCGTGGAATATCTTAAAGACAGACCTCAGTATATGCATCTCGGGAACTGCAGGTCTGACATTGTGGTCAGCAACACAGGAGCACTGCAGGGGACTGTACTTTGTTTGGTACCGTTCAGCCTATATACATTGGACTTCCAATACAACACGGAGTCCTGCCACGTGCAAAAGTTTGCAGACGACACTGCCATTGTGGGCTGCATCAGGAATGGGCAGGAGAAGGAGTATAGGAAACTAATCAAGGACTTTGTTAAATGGTGCGACTCAAACCACCTACAACTGAACACCAGCAAAACCAAGGAGCTGGTGGTGGATTTTAGGAGGCCCAGGCCCCTCATGACCCCGTGATCATCAGAGGTGACTGTGTGCAGACCTATAAATACCTGGAAGTGCAGCTGGATGATAAACTGGACTGCCAATACTGATGCTCTGTGTAAGAAAGGACAGAGCCGACTATACTTCCTTAGAAGGCTGGCGTCCAACATCTGCAATAAGATGCTGCAGATGTTCTATCAGACGGTTGTGGCAAGTGCCCTCTGCTATGCGGAGGTGTGCTGGGGAGGCAGCATAAGGAAAAGGGATGCCTCACACTTGGACAAACTGGCGAGGAAGGCAGGCTCTATTGTAGGCACAGAGCTGGACAGTTTGAAATCCGTGGCAGAGCAATGGGCACTGAGCAGGCTCCTGTCAATAATGGAAAATCCACTGCATTCACTGAACAGGATCATCTCCAGACAGAGGAGCAGCTTCAGCAACAGACTACTGTCACTATCCTGCCCCACTAACAGACTGAGGAGATCATTCCTCCCCCACCTATGACTCTTCAATTCCTCCTGGGGGGTGGGGGCGGGGTAAACGTTAATATTATACAAAATTATTGTCTGTCTGTTATACCTTCATTGTTATCACTCTTTAATTTAATATTGTTCTTTATCAGTATGCTGCTGCTGTAGTATGTGAACTTCCCCTTGGGATTTTTAAAGTATCTATCTGAAGTTACATTTATAAAGAAAGCATGTAAACATAATTTACACAAATCATATTCTATTGTAGAACTTCAATTCCAATAACTTCACAGGACTACGAAAAGAGAAAAATAAGTTCTGAAAATGTTTCTAATCTGAAACAAAAGATTCACAAGCTAAATAACGTTTGTGAATTCAAAACAATGCTCCAAGATAAATCTTCAAAAATGATTTGGATACATTTGGCAGGTTATGAAAATTTAAATAAAGACTTTATAAATTAATCAAGAACTGAGAAAGCAAAACTCACTTCTAATTTTCTGTTTGGTTTTTTTTTTTAAAAAAAGAACCTAACAGTCCTACACCCTTAAACCACTTCAAATTCCTAACCCCTTAGGAATAACTTTATACACTGAGTTTCCGAGATACAGACCTTGAAGGCACAAATGTCGAACTTGTAAAGCAAATTTCTTTCGGGGCTTTCTTCCCGTATCTATCCTTAACACCCGCGTGCGCCGTAGCGATTCCGAGGCGTGAATGTTTGCTTGAGAGGGCCTCGACATTGGCTTGTAAACATATAACATCGGCATAGGCCCGAACATTTTCGACTTTGGTTTGGAATAAACGACAATGTCGGTATTGTTATTTTACCGTTCACAGATCATACACAGAAGATTATGCTTTAATCTCTCAAACTGCAGCGCAAGAGCTGCAACATTTAAACGCCCTTTAGATATGAAGTTTTTTTTTTTTTTTTGGTCCCGGCCGAGTTTGTATCATACATATGTAATCGTTCAAATTGTAAGGATTCACCTTTCTAAAAATATCATGCTTACCTTCTCTCTACTCGTGAAAATAACAGCGCCAAACACGGACTGTTCCGCATCAGTTATATTACAAACAAAAAGACCACGTGGAATGGGGCCTTCCTTCCCATTTAAACTTGGGAGAGGAGCAACATTCGTAAATAGTGCATTACTGCCATCTACTGCATTACATGTATACCACTGAGGCGGAAGCACTATTCTGTAGTTAGCTTGTACAGTGCTTTTGCCAAAATGGTGCTGTAATGTACTGTGACACGCGCTTTTGGTCTGTATTGCTCCTGCTGGGCTCCCGTAGTGTATTGTAACGATCTGGGAAAGAAATTGCCACCGAGGCAGCATGCATGGAGGAATATTTCGGACAAAATGAAATAAATACATGCGTAAATAAATAAAAGTACTGTGAAATGTGAGCATAAATAAATAAATGTGTCATGAAATGAGAGCCTTAATAAATAAATGTCATGAAATGAGAGCATAAATAAATAAATGTGTCACGAAATATGTTTTTCGTTGCTTATTTATTTCTTTCATTGTAATTCCTTCCGATAAATCTTCAATTCTCTCTCTGAAATACGTAATATCTTCGGCAGAATCCATTTCTTCGGCAGTAGTAAGCATTTTTCTAAGTAATTCTTGTGCTATCGATTCACCAATCAGTAACTAGAGGGCGTGTTAGAGCCCACCCTCTCAACTTTGACGAGAGAAAGTGACAGTTTTATTTCAAGCCGTATTTCATGACGGTTTGCAGGAATGTTACGGACAAAATGAAATAAATAAATAAGCAACGAAAAACATATTTCGTGACACGTTTATTTATTTATGCTCTCATTCATGACATATTTATTTATTAAGGCTCTCATTTCATGACACATTTATTTATTTATGCTCACATTTCACAGTACTTTTATTTATTTACGCATTTATTTATTTATTTCATTTTGTCCGAAATATTCCTCCATAAGTATGTTCTAAAAAGATTAAAAAAAAAGGGGGGGGCTGCACTCAGTACTGTGGAAGGGGGTGGGCAGAGACACAACTGCCACTCTTAATAAGCAGCTTCTAGGGTGCTGGGGAGGAGGAACTTTTAAAAAGGAGGTTCAGGTAAAAGAAGAGAGTGTTTAACTGGTGGTGTTGGATGGTTTTGAGGTCAGTGCTTGTTTGTTTGTCCTGACTACGTTGTTTTTCGGCTTTTGAAGTCAGAAGAAAATAAATAAACCATTGTTTAGTTTTTTTGGACAATTACCACCACTTGCTTGCTAAATTTATTTGCCCGCCTGGGAAGGGATACTACAGTATGTTTGGGCAAATTCTTAATAAGAAAATAACTTCTAGAAAAAATGGTTGCCAAGTGGCTCCTTATTATTGTTGCCTAAAGGTACAATATATTACATGCAGTGGCGGATTAAGATGGTCATGGGCCCCTAGGCCACTCTTTGTTTGGGCCCCCTGTTGAAGAGGACATAGACAACCCCACTTACTGATAATGCTTTACCAGAAAAAAAAAAAATTTAATACCACATGTAATAGCGTGCTTGGAATATTACATAGCCAAAAGGCACCCACTCGGGACACACTGGCATAAACAAAGATCTGCAGAAATACCTTGGCAGCCTTTACTATAAATAGCAAATCTACGTACAGATAAAAGGCATTAACAGTGGATATGCAAGTTAGTAACTGCTTTTAGCTTTCTAAACAAGCAATAATGGCAGTATAGGCCACAGTATATTACTGAGGCAAAATCACACATATCAAATAAAACGAATAAGACCCGTAACACAAAGTATTAACACAACAGCAGCACAATCTTATGTCAAATACACATTTTACTACCTTTAGAAGATTTTGTTCCTTGTTTTCCTGACAGAGAAGTCCTTGATAATGTAAATAGTAAGGTGGAAATATTTAATACTAAAGTGAGAGCTGCTGTTGACATAGTTGCACCTGAAAAGACAGTGAAAAAATCTTTTAGCATTGTTATACCATGGAAGACCCAAAGAGTGTCCGATTTAAAGAGTACATGCCGTAGAGCTGAGCGTCAATGGAGGAAGACTAAACTTACTATCCACCATGAAATATTAAAAGTCAAAATAACAGAATACAATTACACTGTCCGTCTTGAGAGACGCTGCTATTTCTCCAAGATTATAAATAACAATGCTAGTAATCCCAGAGTCTTATTTTCTACAATTGATCGCCTACTAAACCCAGGTAACTCAAAGGAATGCCTCCTAAGTACTTCTAGTAAAACCTGTGAGGCTATCGCTGTATTTTTCAATCAAAAAATTAATGATATTAGAAATAACATAGTATATCCCTGCAACACTAAGGATCCTCCTAAACCCCAGCATCCTGTTATAAACAAATTAAACACTTTCACTAGGATAGATTTACCTGATTTAAAGAAAATAATCTCTCAATTAAAACCCTCCACCTGCGTCCTTGACCCGATACCAACAAGGTTTTTCAACACTAGAATTACCAGAGCCTACGAAAAAACTCGTAATTCCGTCCCACCTTAAACTGCTTCTTAAATCCCTTCACACCTCTCCGCCAGCGCCCTTTGTCTTCTAAATGTGCTGATAAAGAGAAGCTAGGAGCAGCCGGCTATTCCATCCCCCCACCAATTTAGAACGTGCACGGACTTCAGCTTGATTGAGTATCTGGGAGTGAAGTGGAGTTTTAGAGTGGAAATAATAGATCGTTGTTTGGAACACACGCATTTCATGTCTGTTCCGTTTCTACAGTAATCTGTGTCAACACATTGTTAAAACAGAAAAGTTTTTTATATTCTAGTAGTAGATGACAAAATGTAGGCATAAATTATATAGTGTATGAAGCCTGAAGTCCAAATAGCAAAGAAACATTTTCACAAGAATAACACAATTGCGCTTTTATTCAAAAATATAACTGCAGAAACAAAAAGCCGCCTTAACATGCGACATTGACAGCAATTTATTATAACTGCCTCCGTGGTTAAATAGACTCCGCCCCCGCTTGGGAATCAAGAGGTCACCAGTTCGATTCTGTGCCCCTCCGTTTTGAGAAATAAACTGCTCTTAGTCTTACTGTTTTAGAATAAAAGCATAAATTTGATTTCAGTCTGTAACAGCCGGTGCAATTTATGATCCTTGTAAAGGTTAGCTTTTTTTTTTAATTCACTTTTTATTCTCTCAGTCGCGTTCAGAATCAATCCATACAACCCCATCTGACACGGCTGTTTTCACTAAAGACGCGCTATAGCTCTGCAGTGTACCACGATGCATACTGTAGCGTCTTCCAGACGTAATGACGATCCGAGACGGTCACTTGGTTAGTTCCCTCTTTATTAGTCACAAACAAAAAAAAATGGTTGCTGTTGGCCACAACCACGCCGAACAGACCGCCATCAAAAAAACTCTCTTAGCTAGGCTGACAAGAACGTCCTCCACTCCACCCTCACCCCACACCCCTCCTCCTTTTTCACAGCGCTTCCACCCTCGGCTCCACCCCCCATCCCTCCGGAACCTCCTTTACCTTCCTCTCTATTACAGTCCATCAGAAATAACAGGGACAACAGAATAAATAACTGAGAGGAATGTAAATCACAGAACACAAATTGCAGAACAGAACTCTACAATAAAGAACAGAACGCTACAATACTAATGCCCCCGGGTTCTGACACACAAACGCTGGCGAAGCTGCCTTCTTCGTATCTCACCGTCACTTGCTTTTCTTTTTATTCAGTTTTATTGAGTGTTCCTGCCAGTCCCCGCATGTTGCTGTATGCTGTTTCTTTTGTACTCCAGGACATGCAGAGGAAAGAATGGTAAAAAGCAGTAACTTGCGCTATATGCAATCATCAGACACTCCCCATCTGCCCGTGTCGTTCAAACACAGGAACATATATTGGTGTAAAAGTATAACAAAAGTGCACTTTTATTCAAGTGCACTTTTTCCATCGCCTTTTCCTGTAAGAAGCAATGTACACACTTCTCTCTATGCTGTGGTTTCTATTACACACCTAAAAGAAAGAGACAATACATGTGAAAATATAATCGCACTAATGCAATATTATTTGAAACGAAACAGCGTCAGATCGGGTGTGAATTTATGCAGGAACTGGAAATTCTCTGATGCGGACCTTCCCCCAGGGAAGAAAGTACAGTGTCAGGTGCTCATTCAGTGTAATAGAAACCATAGCACAGAGAGGTGTGTACACGGCAACAAGTACACGTGTCGTAAAATGTAGGAAGGACGGTCCTTGGGTGTGTGGGAACTGTTAATATTTGAATGTGATTATTTTATATAGCACGGAATGAAAATCAGCACTTCTTAGCATTGCACCATGCAAGCTGTCGTATCAATCGCTTACTGTAACTTGCTTTCTTTTTTCTTCGGTTATACAGGTAGTTTTGAATAAAAGTGCACTTGTTTTGTTTGCGAAATGAAGTGTCTGCATGCACTTTTCGTGGCATTACACGTGTATTTTTTGAGCATGCCCGTTTGAGCAGTATAAAAAGTATTGAAAAGTATAACAAAACAACGGGCAGATGGGGAGTGTCTGATGATTGCATATAGCGCCGAACTTACTGCTCTTTACCATTCTCTCCTCTGCATGCCTTGGAGTACAAAAGAAACAGAATACAGACGCGCTATAGCTCTGTGCTGTACCACGATGCATACTAACGCCCCCCCACCCGGTTCTGACACACAGACGCTGGCGAAGCTGCCTTCTTCGTATCTCACCGTCACTTGATTTTCTTTTTATTCAGTTTTATTGAGTGTTCCTGCCAGTCCCCGCATGTTGCTGTATGCTGGATATTTTCACATGTATTGTCTCTTTCTTTTAGGTGTGTAATAGAAAACCACAGCATAGAGAGAAGAGTGTACATTGCTTCTTACAGGAAAAGGCGATGGAAAAAGTGCACTTGAATAAAAGTGCACTTTTGTTATACTTTTACACCAATATATGTTCCTGTGTTTGAACGACACGGGCAGATGGGGAGTGTCTGATGATTGCATATAGCGCAGAAGTTACTGCTTTTTACCATTCTTTCCTCTGCATGTCCTGGAGTACAAAAGAAACAGCATACAGCAACATGCGGGGACTGGCAGGAACACTCAATAAAACTGAAAAAAAAGAAAAGCAAGTGACGGTGAGATACGAAGAAGGCAGCTTCGCCAGCGTTTGTGTGTCAGAACCCGGTTGGGGGCGTTAGTATTGTAGCATTCTGTTCTTTATTGTAGAGTTCTGTTCTGCAGTTTGTGTTCTGTGATTTACATCCCTGAAAAACCCTGCGCCACCACCACCTACTCAAAGCTTCATGATGCTCCAACAATGATGGACGGATTAAAAGGCAGAAGTCTACGTGACCATCATCATCATCAAGCCCTTCCGTGAGAACCCTAAATCCAAAGAGGACTGTTTCATTTATGTTAGGTAGAATGCCCAGAGGGGACTGGGCGGTCTCATGGTCTGGAATCTCTACAGATTTTATTTTATCTCCAGCCGTCTGGAGTTTTTTTTTGTTTTTTCTGTCCCCCCTGGCCATTGAACCTTACTCTTATTCGATGTTAATTAATGTGATTTATTTTGTTTTATAATTGTGTCTTTCATTTTTCTATTCTTTAATATGTAAAGCACTTTGAGCTACTGTTTGTATGAAAATGTGCTATATAAATAAATGTTGTTGTTGTTGTTGTTGTTGATGAGGCTGGTAAAATCCAGTTTGCGAAGAATATCACTTTCAATGGACATCAGAGGCAGGTGATTTTGTCTGTTTTGGCCTATTATGGATCTCAGTCTGTTTTTAACTAGTACTTGTTTTGAAAATGAACGCTCCCCGCTAGCCTTCGTTACAGGCAAACACATAAATATCCAGAGTGCTATATCAACATTTGGAAAAACTGACTGTAGTTTTCTTCCTCGTAAAAGTTGCAGCAGTGACCTCACTGAGATGTCCTTGTTTTCTTTAATAAATTCTTTGAATTGTCTGATTTCATCCACAAAATCTTCCTCCAGATCACCTGCATATTTCTTCTGGAAATTAGCCAGCCGCTCCAGTTCAAAGATGTTGTACAGAGATGCAGGGAATATTGTTCAAAAACCCTAATGTCTGTTCAGTGTCTTTGTAGGAATGATACCTCCAATCCAGTTCAGCAATGAGTCAGTCTATGATGGCAATAATAACTGTTGTTTTGAACTTGTTTCAGCCTAATCACTCACAGTTAGTTCAGCTGATTCATCTGCTTGTTTTTTCCTTTTTCCGTGCCTCTATGTGTCTACTTTGTAGTGTTGGGACACAGTTGATGACATGCTTTGTGCATCACTCTCAAAGTTATCAAAATCATCTCACAGACCAGCTACATAATTCCTCAATGAGCTGATACGATTAACATTAAATGCAAATCAACTGCCTGCAGATCAGTGCTAGTCTTGAAAGCCAAGTTACACAAAAAGGAAATCTCTAATTTTTCCATCTTTGCGTAGAGTGTCCTGGCTTCATCCCAAGGAGTAAAGTTTTGGTTTGGGTCATCAGCTAACTTTTGCAGTGACCCTTGAATTCTGGCATAGTTCTGATGCAGTGCTTTTATTGCTAGTGCATGTGCTGACCATCTAGTGTCTGAAAGGCCTTTCAATGTCCCTATGGTTGTCATTAGGCTCTAAACCCACTGTAACTGTCTACCAATGGGATGTGAACTTGGAAGAAAAATTCAAATTTGTTTGAACAAAATTAAAAAATTTCTCAGTTTCAAGGCAGCAGTTAATACAGTTAAGTTCCACTAAATTGAGCGTGTGTGCAGCACACAGTACTCACTCGACCAAAGAGTTGTTCTGTTTAATGTGTGCTTGCAGGCCACTGTAAACTCCGGACATTTTGGCTCCGTTATCATAACACTGGCCTCTGCAGTCACTTATATCAATGTGCATGTCTTCTAAAACACCAAGAACAGACTGGCACAGTGACTCTTCTGAATGGCTTTGTAGAAACATGACAAAACACTCTGTGATGCAGCCATCAGGTGACACACAGCACATAATGAATGTCAGCTGGTCAGTGTGTATAACATTTGGAGTGGAATCGACACTGATTGAAAAGTACTTTGCCATTTTTATCTGACTGATAATCTATGTGAGGACCCGCTCTCCCATCAGTTCAATAAATTCTAAACATGTTGATGAGAGGTATGATTGTGTTCCTTTTCCAGCATTGCCATATTTTTCGATGTGCGCTTTCAAATTGTTTTTTTTAGTTCTGAATCTGTGCATCCAGCATCAGCAACCACAGCTTTTCTGTGGCTCTTGGAGCTCTCATATTCATCTAGGCACACTGCCGCATTTTTCCGGTCACTATAGCCTGCTGTAAGTGCAGACTTATTGCCCTCAGAAAGTTTACACACAAAACAAAACACAGTGCCTTTTGAAGGGGAATGAAGCAACCATTCCCCTGGCAGAGTTTCACCATTTGCCAGTTTTCTTTTAAACAGGATTTTGGAAAAGTACCTCTTTTGGTGTTTGTGTTGTCTTTCTGAGGCAACAACATCTGCGTCTTTGTTCTGACATTTTTTAGGTCCAAAATGAACCCAGTATGTCCTCATGGGTTCATCAATTTTCTCCCAGCATGCAGGATCCAAGCTATAGCTAGCGGGACATCCCGTTGATGCAGTCTGCCTCTTGTGCCATCTCAGCAGCAGCAGGTGAAGCTGTCATGGTTGAACTAATTCCCAGGGTGTTGGTGGTACAATTTAGTGGTGTTTCAGGTGGTGGAAATGTCAGTCCCTCTGTCTCAGGCTCTTTATCTGAGCGAGATGGTTCTGAGGCAAGATTGTTGTAACCTTGGCCTATGTTTTTGTCAAAGCTATAGCTAGCTGTGGCTACAGCTAAGTGTCCAGTAGCAGTTGCTTAAATGCCAGCTTTAGCCAATAGCTGGCAGTCCTGCTGTGGATCAGCATTTTGTTGCTGAATGGATGAAGATTTGGCAGCCTTTTGTGCTCTACTATCATATTTTCTTTTGGGCATTT
This sequence comes from Polypterus senegalus, assembly GCF_016835505.1. Classification (NCBI taxonomy): domain Eukaryota; kingdom Metazoa; phylum Chordata; class Cladistia; order Polypteriformes; family Polypteridae; genus Polypterus; species Polypterus senegalus. The sequence goes on along the minus strand of NC_053169.1, from coordinate 68,814,549 downwards.
TGCCTATATGCTGTCCAGTTACCCAGGATGACACAGTGGTGTGGTATGAAATCAAAACAAAACTGATGTTAACCGGCTCACATCTACCCAATCAGCTGTTTAAATTTTAAAATGTTTCTTATTGGCCAATGGTCATCAGGGAGGCGGTTTTCTTTTAAGTAAATTAAAAAATAATTAAAAATAGTCTGGCCAATCCCAGGCCCCTACATATGTGGGGTCCCTAGGCTGCAGCCTAATCCAGCCTGTGCATTAATCTGCGCCTGATTACATTATGTCAGAAGATATCTGGCCCAAACGGAACATGTGCAATTAAGGCAACTTCACAGTCTGAATATCCCAAAATAGTGTGGGACCCTACTGATTTGTATAAAAAGAGTTTGAGAGAGTCCAAAGCCACATCACCTTTGTTTTTGATGGCCATCTCTCTGATTTATTAGCAAAGCAATGAGCAGGTTGGTTGGGCAAACAAGGCGAACAACGCAGAGAAAGGCAGGTGAAAAAGAAGATCAGTCTATAGTTTTGGATAAGTTTACCAGCTATATATCGCCTAGACATTGTTTCAAACAGAGCAAGCATGGTGTAACTGAGAGTTTTGACCACTTTGTGAAGGATTTACGGCTTATACTTATGGACTGTTACTATGCTGACCCAGATGACATGTTAATTTATGCTATAATTGCAGGAGTCCATTAAAAGAGAGTGCAGGAAAGAATACTAAATAAATGTGAGGAATTAATATTGGCTAAAGCTATAGAAATTCCACAGCAGTTTAAACGGTCACAAAGACAAATAAAAATTTTTAGAGAAAAAGATGTTCAAGTATCAGCAGTAGCTTCCAGAAAGAAGTATGCAACATAGAGTAAAAAGCCATAAAATAAGGGGCAGCCAAAATATATATTATACAGTAATAATACCAAATAGAACAAAGAATAATAGAAAATAAGATTGATAGTAAAGTCTGGATATATATGTATATATATATATATATATATATATATATATATATATATATATATATATATATATATATATATATATATAGTCTTTAGAAAAAGCTTCCGAAAAAAAAGATGACAAGGATGAATGTCGCAGGCGAATTGTGATCTAGCACTCGTAGTTGTTCATTAGATGCTTTTCTGACGATCAGATGGAAACAGCCGCACTTTGCCAGCACCCTCTTCTGACGTCGCTCTGTTCTCTTTTGATGTTGCTTTTCAGAGAAGGTATATTTATTATAAAATTCTACTGGGGGGTTTCACAAGATGTGATTTCTACATGTACCTGATTGGCTGGCTGTCGATATAATGAATGAATTTGCTCAAACTCTTTCATCAGTTTGATTATGTCCATTTTCCCAAGCAATACAGTTTTTTATGTTTTAACAATCTCTTGTCTCAAGCTGTAAACCAATTTATTCCTGTTGCCTGTCCCTTCAAAGGTGATAAAATCATCAATACAGCTTGGCTGAGAGGCGTTCTCCTGAATTCCTGTTCAGCTCAAACATATAATGCTAATATTGGTACAATTCAGGAAAACAGATCACCTTTAATGTTAACTGTCCATGCTAGTGACCTGTATTTAAGTTCATCTGTTCTTTTGTCTTGAACAAAATATAATGAAAATACAGACCACAATGTACAGATTTTGTACCCCACAAGAGATGCATACTTGATATCATTTTCATGATGATAGGAATTAAAGCATGTATTAAATATAGGGACACGGTGCAGTGGTAGCAACGAGCTGGTGCCCCATCCAGAGATTGTTCCTGTCTCCCGCAAGATGCTTGCTGTGCCATGCGTGATCTTCGATGAAATAATTTATTGCAGTAGTATCGTCTCTTTCAAATGTACTAACCCCCAATTCCTGTTCTTACTTTTCTTTCTCCAAGTAACCAATCACCACACAATCAGCTTTGTAATAAATGTCAAGCCATCTGTAAGCTTAGAACATCGATTCTTCAAAACATTTAAGGAACACTGAAATATCTTCATAGAACATGTTTAATTATTCCATCCATCTATCCATCCAGGGTTGCGCCAGTTCCAGCAAGCATACAGTGCGAGGCAGGAACAATCCCTGAACGGGGTGCCAGTTTATTGCTACCGCTGCGCCACTGTGCTCACACGTTTAATTATTAACAGTATACATTATTTAAATTAAGTTAAAAATGTATCTGTATAATTTAATAATAACAAGAATCAGACGATCTACAAGTCTCCGACTAAAAGTTTAAATCCGAACAATATATTCAATCTCTTTTCACTATTCCGTTATTTCACCGAGTAGTAGTTTCCTATTGTTTGGGCTAATGCAATCTTTACTATCATTTTTTCAAGACTTTCGAGTTATAGTACTTTAATTATCTTTAACCTGCTCTGCATATGTATCGCACCAATATTTTTGAATTCTTTACGACATCCTACTTTTTCATCTACTCTTTGTCTTTTATTTCTGGGCCCGGACGTGGTTAAATCTCTTGGCACAAAGTCTGGGACGTGAAAGTATCTCTCTGAAAAATACACATCTCATCCTAGGCTAAACAGTCTCGTCTTGGCTCATCCCAGGATTTTTTTATTATAATAAAGAGATATGAAGAGCTCCCAGAAGGTAACGCTTGTGAATCTAACTCAACTTAGAAACCAGTTGTCATTATATGTAAATATGCGCTGTCTTCTATTGAACTGAATTCCTTTATTGCTATTGTATGGTTCAATGAGATTCAATATGCAAATCCTCCATAAACTTATTTTCCTTTAAAATGATAAAATAACAACAATAATAATAATAATACAATAAAAAACAATGAAAAATATACAATATGAAAGCATAAGTGGCTCAGATTGTGCAACAGTACAACTGTAGTGCAAGTTCACAGTGAGGTAATTGTTCTTAATGAGCTGATTTAGTGCATTTATGGCTCTTGGAATGAAACTGTTATTGAAACAGAAGGTCCCTACAGGAAAGGCTCTGAAGCATTTGCTGAATAGGGGAAGTTCAAATAGACTGTGCCCATGGCTGAGACAATGTGTGCTGGAAACTGTATCCCGATAATTCCCTCTGCTCTCGACACAATCTGCGGTGGAGTTTTCTGATCAGCTGTTAAACAGCTGTCATTCCACATACTCAGATACACTGGGTTAAAATACAATGAATGGTGCTAAAGCAGCTATGGCATTTTAGAATAGTTTGGCCAGTCCATGCACCATTATATGGTTACAGCTTGATCACAATCAGATGCCTTAAAATAATAAACGATATGCAGTTAATTTCACTGTAAAGTCATGTCAGAGATGTGAATCTAAAAAATAAAGGGAACTGACACAGTAGCACTGCTTTGACGCTGGGTGCCGCCAGTTTCCAAACCTGAGTCAAAAACCTGTGTATGCAATGGATTGACGTGGCATGAGAATGTACATAGCTTTACACCAAGTTTAGTTTTCATACATCGCAATGTGTGCATGGAAACTGGTGTATGCAACATTTTTTTGCATATGCACCATTTATACATGAGGCCGCTAGGACTCTAAAGACTTGAACCTTCGTCTTTATGCATAGATGTTGGGAGCCTAACAATATTTGTGTGAAATCTGTCTCAGAAAGTTTCCATCTGTGGCCCTGTGTTCTTGTTGCAGAATTTATTTTAAAGTAACAAGTGGAATTTTCTGCACTAATTACTTGTATCATTTTAAAAACTTCACACATTTCCCCTCTTAATCTCTGTGTGCTTAAACTGAAATGGTTCAACTTCTTCAATTTCTCGTCATAGCTCATACTTCGTCGTCCTAGAATCAGCCTATTTGTGCTTCTCCAGACTTTCTCTAGTTCTGCGTCAGGCTCTTGGGTCCTTAACAAGTATATCTGGCTGACCCCAAGTCCTTGATAGAGGAACTGAGGGCAGTGGAACAGGAAGAAAGGCAGACACAGAGGTGCAATTTGTAAAAAAAAGGTGCAATTTATTGTGCCTTGATTTCACCTAACCAAGTGGGTGAGTACAGAGCAGTTTAATTGTCCATTCATGAAGAAGACAGAGCTCTTGAACAAAAAAACTTGAGCCATAATTTGCTTCCAACAGAACATGCCCTGGACATCCAGTGGTGCACAGAAACAGATAGTTTCAAATTTCAGACAACGTTATGAAATAACCTACCTTTTGGTAGCTTAGTTTATGACCTCCTTGGATTATTAGCACCTGCTATACTGCCAGCAAAGTTTATCTTAAGAGCTAAGAGAAATGTGGGTGGGATGAAGAAGTGGAAGTCAAGCACATTCAGAAATTGAAATATGGATGGATGACTTACAATTGCTAGCGAATTACAATGTGAACAGATACATTAAACCTACATAGTTTGGAACCATAATGTCAGTACAAATCCACTATTTTGCAGATGCCAATGAAGATGGATATGGCACTGTCACATATCTTTTCTTGGCTAATGAGAAAGGCAAAAAACATTTACTTCTAACGGGGAAGTCAAGAATGGCACCATTGAAGCATGTCACAATTCCAAGACTGGAGCTAACAGCCAATATAGCAGTCAAAATGGACAAGATGCTAAAAAGAGAAATTCAAATACCCCTACAAGAATCTACATTCCGGACTGACTGCATCACAATGTTAAAATACATTTCGAACAAAAGGACTTGATTCAAGACCTTTGTTGCCAAAAGAATTTCCGTGATCAGAGATCATTCACAACCTTTGCAATGGGAGAATATCACATCTGCCCTAAATCCAGGAGATCAAGCACCCAGAGGGCTAAGCATAGAAAGCTTTCTCAAAGGCACCACATGGTCACAAGGTCCAAACTTCTTGTTAATGCCAGACCATGGGTGGCCAAAAAGACCAGATGAAATGAAATACTTTCTAGAGATAATCAACAAGTTAACATATGTGCCATCAACATGACAAGTTTAGGAAAGCTTACTGAACCTGTAAATAAACTCATTGCCTACTTCTCAGAACGACCAAAATTAAAGAAAGGTGTGAAATGGCTTCTCAAGTTCAAAGACATACTGCTGCAGTTAAAAAATGAAAGAAAGACATTTCAGTTTGAAGTCATTCAATCTGAAGGTAACCCAGAAAAACAAAAAACGCTCATCACAACACACATGGAAAAGTACAAACTGACTTTAAAACCAAACCTGATTTCTTCAGAAGACTTGGCTAAAGCAGAAACAGAGCTTATCTACTTCAGTCTACTACAATAATTTCCGCAGGCTTTAAATAAAAATACCCCTTTAAAGAACAGTCAAATCTTCAAACTTGACCCAGTCATACAAGGTGGAATGTTGAGAGTTGGAGGAAGACTCAACAAAGATGCAATGCCAGAAGAAGCTAAACATTCTGCTATTCTCCACAAACATTCGCATATTGCTTCTCCTATACTGCAGCACATTCATAAAGAAATTGGACATTGTGGACACAACTGTATGCTTGCACATCTACGCCAGAAATATTGGATACCTCAAGCAAACTCAATTATAAGAAAAATCATATCAAAGTGTGTGAAATGCAGAAGATACAATGTGAAAACAGAAGATCAGTTGTTACCTTACCAAATACCTTTCTCCAATGCTGGAGTTGATTATTTTGTTCCCTTTCAAGTTAAAACAGGACGAAGTCTAGTCAAGAGATATTGAGTAATTTTCACATTTAGAGCAATACACTTCAAGACTACATACAACCTGGACACTGATTTTTTTATCAATGCCATACACTGATTCATTTGCTGTTGGACAAGTTAAAATCAGTGTGCTCAGATAATGGAACAAACATTGATAGAGCTGAAAGAAAGTTACATGAAGCAACTAAAAATCTTGACCAAGAAAAAATGAGCAATGCCATGATTAAAGAAGTCAAATAGATTTTTAACCCACCTTCAGCCTTTCATCAAGGTGGAGTATGGGAGAGACAAATTAGAAGCATAAGAAAGATTTTAAGCTCAATACTTAGCCAGCAAACACTTGATGATGAAAGTCTCCAAACAGTGATGTAAAAAGTTTAATCAATCATTAATAACTGATTTAGGGGCACTCACACCCAATCATTTACTGTTACTAAAGACACAGCCCAATATGACTATGGACCCTTTTCTAAAAATGGCCAGTATACTCAAAGACACTGGAAGCAAGTCCAGTACATCGCTGATTTGTTTTGGAAAAGATGGTCTAAAGAGTATTTGCCAATATTTCAGGAACATGAAAAATTGCTTACAACAAGAGGAAATTTTGAAGTAGCAGGATTGTTTTAATAGTACCTGTAGATAATGCTGCACACTGCAACTCTTGGGCAATGGGTCAAATCATCAAGACAATGCCAGATTCCAAAGGCACAGTCAGAAGGTTTTTTTTGCAGACCAAAATTAGCACTCTGGACAGACCCGTGAATAAACTCTGCCTCCTACAAGAAACAGCAAATAGTTGAAAAAAAAAATTATTAAATACTTCTTTGAAGTTAGATATTAGCTACTGGAAAACAATAGTGTATAAAAGTAGTTTGTGGCTCTTATTGAAATAAAATACTGTAATTGCCTCTATTCCTGTATAAACAATTAGGGGTCGGAAGTGTGAGAGCCAATCTTAGAAAGTAATGTGAAACTTATATCAGTGTTTGCTTAATTTCAATTATAGAACATCAGTTTCTTATAGCTACCAAGAATGTGGTATAGCCTTTTACCCCCTGTAAGTTAACATGAGATAAAACTTTCTTAGCTATATCTATAGAACAGAGTGTTAATTAAGCCAGTTAAGAAATAGTCTTACTGCTAGCATGGTCTGTGAGATACGTCTGCAAATAGTTGTCATACAGTTTTTTGACCATGCTCAATGTCAGTATGACTGTATGACCAAACAGAGAAATGAAACAAGATAAATAAGCCTTAAACAAGAACTTTTTTAAACATCAATTTTTTCTCTGTTTTTTGCATGAACTGTTTTGCTCCAAATTTTACTAAAAATTTTAAAATGAAGATATTTGGTCTGTGGAATTATTTGAACACCAGTAACGGCGTACCACACGATAACAAGCAGTGAATACACTTGAGTTGAGCATTCGCAGTTTTCATACTCTTTCTCTGTCTCTGTTTAGCATTCGTTTGGTCAGAGGTTGATGCGCTTGCTGCTTCCTGAGCAGCTCTTCTTTTCTCCACCCTAGTGGCCCGCTGCTTCTCTTCTTTTGCCGGGATCTTTTCATGTTAAAACTGATTAAGTTAGTTTTTGTGTTGCAATTACTTAGTACGTTTACTTTAATTTTTCACTTAAACTGGCACTTAAGTCTTCAATCTGTCTCAAGAATGATTAAAGATATGAAGAGGTAGGGGAAGTGACCGCAAAGGTGGTAGGGAATGAGAACAGAGCCCATACGCATGTGCTGCACGGCTGCCCTGCTGTGTGGTGCCGAGAGTTGATTCTACAATAAAATAAAAAGAGTAAGAAAAATCATCACCCCAAAAGCGGATATTAGACATCTTGTAGTATATGTGTACCAAATTTCAAGTCAATAGGTGAAACAGTTTGCAAGCTACAGGTGATTTAAAATCCTGGACAGACAAACGAACAGCCACGGTAGCATATTATATAAGAAGATGAGTCACACTATTGCCAGAGTCATTCTGTGAAGCAAACTAAAAGCTGCAGAACTTTGGCAATTTTGAATAAACACAGCTACATGCTTATGACTACAAAGGACACAATCTGTGTCAAAGAGTCCTAACGAGGTCATTGTTTGATCTGACTACAATTTTACCTTGGTATTACTGGGATGCAGTTCAGCTCTGGGTGCTAATCTCATTTTGTCCTTTAAATACATAACATTACAAGTGGCTTTGGAATCTAGCTGGCATAGCTGTGGTTTTTTGTGAAGCTGCAGTGTAACAAACCACTTCTTTTTTCTAGCAACCACAGTGCCAATGTACTCAGTAAAGTAAACATCAATATTAGCACTGCTGTTTGCTTGGTTTGCTTCTGGATCAGTGGTAAAGAATTTCCCTTCCATTTGTCTTCTCTTGCTTTTCAGGCAGAATCTAGCAAAGTGTTTGGCTGTCTAACATAAATTGCATGCCTTTCCATATGTATGACAGTGTTCTCTCCCACATACATTTGAACTGCCACAGTATTTGCATGTTGGTTGATCTGTAGCTTGCTTTGCTGCAGTAATGGATTGTGGCCTTCAAGAAATTTGCTTTAAGGTGACATTAACACTATCCATGGGGGGTTTGTCCAATTCCAGTGACCCAAGTCTCACATCAGTAAGCTCTGTTGATTCACATGTCTCCACTGCCATGGCCAGGGTGAGATCTCTCTTTCATAGTAACTGCCTGTGGGTTGCTTCATTTGCTGTACGTTCTTTGTAGGTTTAACGTATACTTTCAAACTATTTAGAATGGCCATTTCATTTGTCTGGTCTGCTGCTGAAAAACTCGACTTGTTCTGGTAGATATGTCTGCACTCTCTGCACATGGTAATCCGCAAAGCAGCTACTGGAATTGCATAGTCCTTTCTATTAAGCTTGATAGCAATGGAATAAACTACATCTCAATTTACACCACTTATTTTCATTTCTACAGGAGGTGGAATGTGTGTAGCCCTGGCTGTGGATGAACAAAGGATAGGTATGGAGATACTCACCTGAATTAATTTGCAGTGGTCCAACTTTTGTCTGTGCTTAGGATGTGAAAGAAAAGCAGGGCCTTCTTGGTCTTTGGAATTATGTGGTTTGACTTCTGACACCATGTTTCTCATGTTTATAACAACAATTGCCTGACATTCAGTTCAAAGCCAGTCATGTTGTATGCTGCTAGAAAAATACACTTAACAAAATGCTGGTGCTGACTTGCACTGATGACATCTCCATGTGCTGCACCAACCCATCAACTAACATCTCTAACAGTTCTTTATTGTTTGCACTGAAACAATGGAGAAGACTTCGTAAATCAGAAACAACTTGCTGATGCAGAGGCTTCTGTGCATGGTCAGCTGTACTTGATTGCCTGCCCGCCTGCATGGCAAATCAGACAGCCAATAACAGCAAGCAACTTTCTACCCACACGTGTTTCATTAACTTGTATTGGGCATCTGTTTGGCATCATTGAAACTTGAAACAGTCTCAACTGATGACAGATGTCAATTACATGTAGAACTTAACTTCCGTAAATCAGGAAGAATAGTTGCTTTTTTTTTTGTAAAAATCTATTCTGAAAAAAATCCTTATTGTTTCAGAAAATTAATAATATGTAATGCATATTTAGCCATGTATTTACAGATTTTCTTTCAGAAATACGGAGGTTAATGCTGGTGTTTGCCAATAAAGAATGGGAGCATAAAAGATATGCAAGCACAAGGAATCTACCTGATAAATCTGTTGCTTGTTTATTTCAACAACAATGATTTAGGCTATAACACTTAGCATCATGTTTTTAATGTATTTATGTTTGTATAACAACTTATAAGATTTTTAAAGGTATTTCAATATTTCTAATTTCAAACAAAGATGAATTTAATTTTAAAATGACTTGCTTGTCTTAAGAAATTCAGTAAATCAAATCAACATTTTTATTATGAAACAGACAGGCAGAAAGCTGTGGTCTGTTAGCTAATATGCAGAAATTACAAAAGGTAAACATGGGAATGTGCAAAAAGCTTTAAGGAACAGTATTCCTTGTTTTCAACCCCCCAAAAAACTTTAAAAACTCAAAACAAAAAAAAAAAAACTTCAGTAAGTTTTGTGTTTTAGAAATGTGAAATCACCCAAGAAACCAATATTATTCTAAATTTTTAGAAATAATCAGTGACTGTTTTTTTTAACACAGTACATTAAAGCTCTAATGTAGGGTGAGGCCTGCCAAGATTTACTATTTGTAATAACCAGGTGCCTCATGTGTGTATAAACGGTGCGTACGCACAGAAATATTGTGTAAGAACATTTCCACGTTCAAATCGTGATGTATAAAACCTAAACTTGGTGTAAAGCCACGCACATTTCCACGGTACCTCATACCCTGTTGTATTCAAGTTCTGCGCTCGGTTTTACAGACTGCCGGCACCCAGTGTCAAAGCAGTGCTACTGTTCCTGTGTGGTTTATCTTTCTTTTTCAGATCCAGATCCCTGACGCGGCTTTATAAATACACTGAAATTAACCGCATATTGTTTAGTAGTTTAATGCATCTGATTGTAATTAACTAGTAACAATATAATGGTCCACGGAATGGTCAGACTATTCTAAATAGATAGATAGATAGATACTTTATTAATCCCAAGGGGAAATTCACATAATCCAGCAGCAGTATACTGATACAAAGAAACAATATTAAATTAAATAGTAATAAAAATGAAAAAATGAAAAAAAAATAATAAAAATAAAAAAAGCAGACAATAACTTTGAGTAATGTTAGCATTTACTCCCTTCGGGTGGAATTGAAGAGTCGCATAGTGTGGGGGAGGAACGATCTCCTCAGTCTGTCAGTAGAGCAGGACAGTGACAAAAGTCTGTCACTGAAGCTACTCCTCTGTCTGGAGATGACACTGTTCAGTGGATGCAGTGGATTATTCATGATTGACAGGAGTTTGCTTAATGCCCGTTGGTCTGCCACAGATGTTAAACTGTCCAACTTTACTCCTACAATAGAGCCTGCCTTCTTAACAAGTTTGTCCAGGCGTGAGGTGTCTTTCATCTTTATGCTGTGTGGTCCCCCCGGCCGGGACGCCCAGTAGGACCGGAGGAGGGCTTGTGCCTCCTCCAGACCGTGAGGGGGCGTCCATCCTGGTTATGTAGGGGGCCTCGGGTAAAGGGCTTGGAAGCCCAGCCCTGTAGGGACCCATGGCCACCACTAGGTGGCGCCCCAATGCCTGCATATCCCTGGAGCTCAGCACTTCCGCCACACCAGGAAGTGCTGGGGGGAAGAAGACAGGGGACACCCGGACGGCTTCCGGTGCGCAGCGGCACTTCCGCCACACTGGGGTGTGGCCATGACCGATTGCAGGGAAGCAGCTGGAGCCCATCCGGGTTCCCATATAAGCCGCCTCCTCCAGTCAGCAGTGGATGTCGGGTGGAAGAGGACAGAACTGGAGAGAGGACGGGAGGCGGCCAGGAGAAAGGCATTGGAACTGTGAGGCCTGGACTTTGGGGAATCACTGGGGTTTGTGGTGCACGTGAACTTGTGTAAATAGTGTAAATAAACAGTGTGTGGTGAAACTATGTTGTCCATCTGCCTGTGTCCGGGTCCCAGTTCACAGCTGCCACCCCAACACACCACCGTGTAGAAGAGGGCACTCGCAACAACCGTCTGGTAGAACATCTGCAGCATCTTACTGCAGATGTTGAAGGATGCCAACCTTCTCAGAAAGTATAGTCTGCTCTGATCTTTCTTACATAGAGCATCAGTATTGGCAGTCCAGTCCAATTTGTCATCCAGCTGCACTCCCAGATATTTATAGGTCTGCACCCTCTGCACACAGTCACCTCTGATGATCACAGGGTCCATGAGGGGCCTGGGCCTCCTAAAATCCACCACCAGCTCCTTGGTTTTGCTGGTGTTAAGATGTAAGTGGTTTGAGTCGCACCATTTAACAAAGTCTTTGATTAGCTTCCTGTAGTCCTCCTCCTGCCCACTCCTGATGCAGCCCACAATAGCAGTGTCATCAGCGAACGTTTGCACGTGACAGGACTCTGAGTCATATTGGAAGTCTGATGTATATTGATTGAACAGGACCAGAGAAAGTACAGTCCCCTGCAGTGCCCCTGTATTGCTGAACACAATGTCAGACCTGCAGTTCCCAAGATGCACATATTGAGGTCTGTCTGTAAGATAGTCCACAATCCATGCCACCAGGTGTGAGTCTACTCCCATCTCAGTCAGCTTGTCTCTAAGGAGCAGAGGTTGGATGGTGTTGAAGGTGCTAGAGAAGTCCAAAACATAATTCTTACAGCACCACTGCCTCTGTCCAGGTGGGAGAGGGATCGGTGTAGCATATAGATGATGGCATCCTCCGCTCCCACCTTCTACTGGTATGCAAACTGCAGAGGGTCTAGGGCGTGGCGGACCTGTGGCCTCAGGTGGTGAAGCAGCATCCGCTCCATGGTCTTCATCAGATGTGACGTCAGAGCAACAGGCCAGAAGTCATTCAGCTCACTAGGACGTGATACCTTTGGGACAGGGGTGATACACGATGTTTTCCAAAGCCTTGGGACTTTCCCCTGTTCCAGGCTCAGGTTGAAGATGTGCTGTAGAGGACTCCCCAGTTCCAACGCACAGGCCTTCAGCAGTCGTGGCGATACACCATCTGGACCCGCTGCTTTGCTGGCACGAAGTCTTTTCAGCTCTCTGCTCACATGGGCTGCTGTAATTGTGGGTGGGGATGTCTCACCTATGCTGGTATCAGCAGAAGGATGGTTGGAGGATGCAGTACTCCAAGGTGAGAGTGGGTTAGGGTGATCAAACCTATTAAAGAAGTTGTTCATTTGGTTTGCTCTCTCCACGTCTGTCTCGATGGCGGCACCCGCCTGAGCTGCAGCCAGTGATAATCTTCATCCCATCCCACACTTCCTTCATGCTGTTGTTCTGCAACTTCTGCTCCAGCTTTCTCCTGTACTGCTCTTTTGCCGCCCTGAGCTAGACTCGGAGTTCCTTCTACACGCGCTTGAGCTCATGCTGATCACCACCTTTAAAAGCCCTTTTCTTCTGGTTCAAAAGGCCCTTGATGTCACTTGTAACCCATGGCTTGTTGTTAGCATAGCATACCATACCATAGCTGCTTTAGCGTTGTTACTCTCACTGCACCTTCTTGTTCTTCTTTCAGCTGCTCCCGTTAGGGGTTGCCACAGCAGATCATCTTTTTCCATATTACTCTCGCTGCACCACTCAGAGCAGCTGATTGGAAAGAGAATTATCGGTATACAGCATCAAGCACACACTGGCTCAGCCATGCTTCCTATTTGAACTGCTCTCACATGATAAACACTTCAAACCCTTCCTGTACAGACCTCGCAGTTCAGAAAGAGTTTCATCCCAAGAGCTCAAAACGCACTCAATTAGTCCATCAATTGTTCCTTGTAGAACTGTTTGTATTTATAAGTACAATCATCTCACTGTAAACCTGCACTACAGTTATAATATTGCACCACCTGAGCCACTTTATAAAGCGCGTATTTACACTCACCTAAAGGATTATTAGGAACACCTGTTCAATTTCTCATTAATGTAATTATCTAATCAACCAATCACATGGCAGTTGCTTCAATGCATTTAGGGGTGTGATCCTGGTCAAGACAATCTCCTGAACTCCAAACTGAATGTCAGAATGGGAAAGAAAGGTGATTTAAGCAATTTTGAGCGTGGCATGGTTGTTGGTGCCAGACGGGCCGGTCTGAGTATTTCACAATCTGCTCAGTTACTGGGATTTTCACGCACAACCATTTCTAGGGTTTACAAAGAATGGTGTGAAAAGGGAAAAACATCCAGTATGTGGCAGTCCTGTGGGCGAAAATGCCTTGTTGATGCTAGAGGTCAGAGGAGAATGGGCCGACTGATTCAAGCTTAGAAGAGCAACTTTGACTGAAATAACCACTCGTTACAACTGAGGTATGCAGCAAAGCATTTGTGAAGCCACAACACGCACAACCTTGAGGCGGATGGGCTACAACAGCAGAAGACCCCACCGGGTACCACTCATCTCCACTACAAATAGGAAAAAGAGGCTACAATTTGCACGAGCTCACCAAAATTGGACAGTTGAAGACTGGAATAATGTTGCCTGGTCTGATGAGTCTCGATTTCTGTTGAGACATTCAAATGGTAGAGTCAGAATTTGGCGTAAACAGAATGAGAACATGGATCCATCATGCCTTGTTACCACTGTGCAGGCTGGTGGTGGTGGTGTAATGGTGTGGGGGATGTTTTCTTGGCACACTTTAGGCCCCTTAGTGCCAATTGGGCATCGTTTAAATGCCACAGGCTACCTGAGCATTGTTTCTGACCATGTCCATCCCTTCATGACCACCATGTACCCATCCTCTGATGGCTACTTCCAGCAGGATAATGCACCATGTCACAAAGCTTGAATCATTTCAAATTGGTTTCTTGAACATGACAATGAGTTCACTGTACTAAAATGGCCCCCACAGTCACCAGATCTCAACCCAATAGAGCATCTTTGGGATGTGGTGGAACGGGAGCTTCGTGCCCTGGATGTGCATCCCACAAATCTCCATCAACTGCAAGATGCTATCCTATCAATATGGGCCAACATTTCTAAAGAATGCTTTCAGCACCTTGTTGAATCAATGCCACGTAGAATTAAGGCAGTTCTGAAGGCGAAAGGGGGTCAAACACAGTATTAGTATGGTGTTCCTAATAATCCTTTAGATGAGTGTACATATGATGACAATATCATTTTTAAGATGAAATGCAGCAAAATATGTTTATTATATTATAAAGATAAAACTTTAATTTCATTTAAATAATCTATACTGTTAATAATTAAAGGAAACAGTGTTGCTACGCTAGCAAGGATCTGGTGCTCCGCTCACGGATTGTTCCTGCCCCGAACTGTATGCTTCACTGGGACTGGCATGAAGGATAGAATAATTAAATATGTGCTACAAAGATATTTCAATGTTCCTTAAAAGTTTTGAAGAATCGGCATTATAAGCTTACAGATGGCTTAACGTCTATTACAGAGCTGATTGTGCGGTGATCGGTTACTTGGAGAAAGAAAAGGAAGGACAGGAATTGGAGGTTAGTACATTTGAAACAGACAGTACTGCAGGGGTGGCCTTAGGCATGTGCAAACTGTGCACCTGCACAGGGCCACCAAATCCCAGGGGCCACCACGCCAATATATATTAAATATAAAACAGAAAGAGAAAATAATGACACAGCTAAAAATGCAGCGGCAAATTTCAGCAAAAGTTAAACGCTTGTGTCATGAGCACGAGGCAGCTATGCAGTGTCCACAATGGACGTGGCCATCCGCTGTGCATAAGATACCATATTGAAATTGGCGGGCGAAGGGGCCACCGATTCTTTCTCTGCCCAGGGCTGCCAAGAGCCTAGAGCCGCCCCCGAGTACTGCTGCAATAAATAATTTCATTGAAGGTCGCGCACAATCACTGCGCCACCGTGTTCCCATGTTTAATAATGTGCTTTAACTCCTATCATCATGAAAATGATATCACATATACATCTTAGTATTTTAGTTATTCAGAGAGCTGTAATATCACAAATGTAATGGATTCTGTGTCCTGTCGAAGGAAGAGAAAGCCGGTTTAAGAAGCACATAGTGATTCACACACATAGAGAACATAGAAGATCACATACAAAACAAAGCATTTAACATGCTACTTTAATTACGATGTGATTTGAGAAACTGGTTAATTAAATGATTTTAAGATGAAGTTTATGATGTTCTACTTTAAACAAAATAACAAAATAAACTACGTGATTAAAGTGGAAATTTCGAGATTGAAGTTGACATTTCGTGCTTTTCCCCACTGTGTGACTTTTTAAGCTTTCATATGACACACAGATGGTGGACTATGACTCGCCTTTTCACGGCGACTGATATCTGACAACTTTTTTATTTCAGGCACTGTGCGACTTTGTGAACTTGAGCTTTCGAGTTTCTCCGACATGCTATGTCACTTGATCAACTTCCTTTTGTTGTTTACACCACTGTTTAAACCAACAAATAGTACATTTTTCCTTGCCTCCACTTGGTATTCACTGAAATTCTTCCATTTTCCCTCTTGCTTTTCCCATTGTCTTTTCACAAAACACTGAGCTTAAGGACTATTTATATTGATTTGCATATTCAAAGAGGCGTAATTCTGGGAAGAGCTGGGGCAGGACAACAGGCGCATGCACAAGCGTTACTTTTCACACTGACCAGGATTTATGTAGCGGAAGAATGCAGAAGTTGGCAAATGCACAGATTTATGCATCTGGATTTTTCTGTGCGTAAGCACATTTCGGCTTTTGTGCTTACATCATGTTATAGTTCTACGCACAGTGTTATGCATGAGGCCCCAGAATGGAATGGGGGGTGGTGGGGGCATAGTGGCGCAGTGGGTAGCGCCACTGCCTTGCAGTAAGGAGACCCGGGTTCACTTCCTGGGTCCTCCCTACATGGAGTTTGCATGTTCTCCCCGTGTCTGTGTGGATTTCCTCCGGGTGCTCTGGTTTCCTCCCACAGTCCAAAGATATGCAGGTTAGGTGCATTGGCGATTGTCCCTAGTGTGTGCTTGGTGTGTGGGTGTGTGTGTGTGCCCTGGGATTGGCTCCAGCAGATCCCCATGACCCTGTAGTTAGGATATAGCAGGTTGGATGATGGATGGATGGAATAAGAGGGACATCAGTGGAATGGTGAGAATGCAGGGAGTACAGTTGGTGAAGGTGGATGAGTTTAAATATTTGGGATCAACAGTACAGAGGAATGGGGATTGTGGAAGAGAGGTGAAAAAGAGAGTGCAGGCGGGGTAGAATGGGTGGAGAAGAGTGTCAGGAGTAATTTGTGACAGACGGGTATCAGCAAGAGTGAAAGGGAAGGTCTACAGGATGGTAGTGAGACCAGCTGTGTTATATGGGTTAGAGACGGTGGCACTGACCAGAAAGGAGGTGGTAGCAGACTTAAAGATGCTAAGATTTGCACTGGGTGTGGCAAGGATGGAGAGGATTAGAAATGAATACATTAGAGAGTCAGCTCAGGTTGGACGGTTGGGAGGCAAAGTCAGAGAGGCAAGATTGCATTGGTTTGGACATGTGCAGAGGAGAGATGCTGGGTATATTGGGAGAAGGATGCTAAGGATAGAGCTGCCAGGGAAGAGGAAAAGAGGAAGGCCTAAGAGGAGATTTATGGATGTGGTAAGAGAGGACATGCAGGTGATGGGTGTAACAGAGCAAGATGCAGAGGACAGAAAGATATGGAAGAGGATGATCCACTGTGGCAACCCCTAATGGGAACAGCCGAAAGAAGAAGAAGAAGATAGTACATTTTGGAAAGCATTGTGGCACTGATCAACATTATTCATATTCATTCACATAACTTCATGCGGTTGCAATCAGTGACTGCGTTTTTTTTTTGTTTGTTTGTTTGTTTTTTCGATCTTGCCTAGTCTCCACATGGTGCATGG
The DNA here is from genome assembly GCF_016835505.1 of Polypterus senegalus. Lineage (NCBI taxonomy): Eukaryota > Metazoa > Chordata > Cladistia > Polypteriformes > Polypteridae > Polypterus > Polypterus senegalus. The sequence continues at coordinate 68,797,423 of NC_053169.1, read as the reverse complement.
CGGTGTTTCTTTTGTACTCCAACATTGCAGAGGAAAGAACAGTACAGAGAGGTCAGTTCCATGCTATATACAATCATCAAATTCAAATGTTAACAGTTCCCACAAACTCAAGGACCGTCCTTCCTACATATGCGACAAGTGTACCTATTGCAATGTACACGCTTCTCTCTATGCTGTGCTTCCTATTACATTAAAGGAGCACCTGACACTGAGTTTGCTTTCCTGGGGGAAACGGCAGTCTTGGAATAGAAGCTTGTCGATGCTCCATCCTCTTTTTCATTTTCTATCGCCTTTTCTTATAAGAAGCGACAATGAAGGTCCTGTGCAAGGTCAGCCAAGAACACTCTTCTTTTCTCAGTGGACCCATGCATACCTTGCACAGTATATGTGCGTTCATCACCACCAGGTCAAGCATGTTGTAACACACAGTAAACAGCCACCTGCATCTTCCTCTTGGCACTGAATAAGCTCACGCCTTCTGGTCCATGATGTCACTAGGGAAAAAAAGAAAGACAAATATATGTGGCATTTTGAAAAAATCATTTTATGATCTGAATAGTACAAATCAGAAAAAAATCATTGCACTAATGCAATATTATTTTAAAACTAACAGCATCAGATCGGGTGTAAATTTATGGTACTTGTAAAAGTTAGCTTTTTTTCAGTTTTATTCTCTCGTTCATGCTCTCCCTCCCCCCTCCTCCTGATAGAATAGAATGGTCAATGGTGTCAAACTCTGCGCTTATGTCTAACAATATAATTACAGAGGAGTTTCCTTCATCAGAGGATATCAGAATGTAGTTTACTACACGCGTTAGTGCTTTTTCTGTACTATGACCAGTGAGGAAACCAGACTGGAATTTCTCAAATAAATTGTGATGTGTAAGGTGTGACTGAAGCTGATTGGTGACTACTTTTTCAAGTATTTTAGAGAGAAAGGGTAAATTTAAAATGGGTCTATAGTTATTAAGAATGTGTGGGTCTAGGTCTGATTTTTTAAGGTTTAATAACTGACACTTTTAATGCATCAGGTACTGTGCCATGCAATGATGAAGTATTAGTAATGTTAAAAATAGGCACTGCAAGAACATCCATTGGACTTTTTACTGGTTTTGTTGGTGCAGGGTCTAGGGAACAAGTAGTAGATTTAATTTTAGAAATTAAAGTTAAGACTTCCTGCTCAGTTAAAGGATTAAAATTTCTAAAGTGTTGAATGCAATGTGAGAAAGGGTCTGTCAAGCTTTTATGTTGTTTGCACTGTGATGCTAAGATCTGGGATCTTAAATTTTTAGTTTTCTCATTAAAGAAGTTCATAAAGTCTGTTTTGCTAATATCTATTGGTATTTTGCACTGTAGATCTGAATCCATTTGTTAATTTAGCCACTGTTCTAAATGGTACCTGAGAATTTTTATTATTGGTATCTATTTTTTTAGAATAGTAGTCTGAGCGAGCTTTAAAGAGAGCTTTTTTATATATTTTAACGCTGTTTGCCCATGCAATTTGAAAGACATGTAGCTTTGTTGTTCTCCACCTGCACTTTAGTTTTCAACTGAAGCTCTAATTTAAGAGCTTGAGTGTTTTCATTAAACCAGGGAGAGTTTCTATGTGCTGTGATCACTTTTGTTTTAAAGGGAACCACTGCTTCCACAGCATCTCTCAAGGTCATATTGTAATGTGATGTTAGCTGATCTAAATTGATTTTGATGTTAACCGATCTAAATGGTTTTCCACAACTACACTTGACTTTTTTAAAGTATCTATACATTTTTATGTAGAATTACAGTCTAGATGTTGCACTCTTTTTTTAATCTGTGAGTGTATTGGTAAGGGCAGAACCAAATCAAATGTAATTAAGCAGTGATCGGAAATAATTTAATGGAGTAATTCTGAATTTCAACTTTGTAAATTATAATTAAATCTAATGTGTGGTTATGATTGAGTTGGACCCAGGGCCGCTGCTGGCCAAATGGGTGCACTAAGCAGAAATTTACTTTTGTGCACCCTCCCCCAAATATTACCAAAGTAAAAATAAAATAATAAAAAAAAAACACCTACTATAGGGGCCAAAATAGAACTTTATTCAAATAAAAGTAAATACATGAGGGCGCTACAGATCATCACGTGTGCTTAGCCTACTCTGCGTTCACCATAAAATGCAATATATACGTTTATATTTTTGTTTATTTGTATATGTATATTATTCATATTAATTTATTATAATATATAAAAACGATTTTTTTTTTATTTATTAATTTTATTACAATCAATACATAGCAATCAAGTTTTTACAAAAAAAAAAAAAGAATTATGCTAAGAACAGATCGATCCCCACCCTTGAGAGAGAGAGCAAGCCAAACGGTGTAAAATTTAAGGCTTTTAAAAATACCTAAATCAACAAATTCTCTGTGCTTTATAAAATCATTTCAAAATATTACTGATTAGATCCTGCCATGTTTTGAAAAAGTCTGCACAGATCCTCTAACTGAGTATTTGATTTTTTCCAATTTTAAATAATATAACACATCAGTTTCCCACTGACTTAAAAGAGGAGAGTTTGGGTTCTTCCAGTTTATCAGAATAAGTCTGCGTGCCAACAGTGTAGTGAATGCAATCACAGTTTGTTTGTCTTTCTCCACTTTAAGACCCTCTGGAAGAACCCCAAACACAGCTGTTAATGGGTTAGGAGGATTGTGAGTCCAAGACTGTCTGAGAGGTAATTAAAAATTTTTGTCCAGAATAATGTTAATTTGGAGCAGGCCCAGAACATGTGACCTAGTGAGGCTGGGGCTTGGTTGCAACGCTCGCAGGTTGGATCATGCCCTGGAAACATTTTGAGAGTTTTAGTTGAGACAGATGTGCTCGATATATAATTTTGAGTTGTATAATTGTATGCTTTATGCATATGGAGCTTGAGTGAATTCTCTGCATTGCTACTTTCCACTCCTTTCTGATATATTAATTGAGAGGTCATTTTCCCAGTGTCCTCTTGGATCTTTGAAAGGAAGGGATTGTAAAAGGATTTTATATATTGTAGAGATGGAGTCTAACTCCTTGAAATTGAGCAATAATTTTTCCAGCGTGGATGAGGGTGCAAGATGAGGAAAATCTGGAAGGTTCTGTTTAACAAAGTTCCTGATTTGAAGATAGTGAAAGAAATTTGTAGCTGGAATGTTAAATTTTGAACGTAATTGTTCATAGGATGCAAAGACGTTGTCTATATAAAGGTCTCTAAGCAAGTTAATTCCAAATTTATTCCAGATATTAAAAACTGCATATGTTTGTGAGGGTTGAAAGAGGTGGTTCTTTTGCAGGTGCCACAGAAAGAAGCTTCTCCGCCTTAAAATGCTTTCTACATTGGTTCCAGATTCTAAGTGAGTGGAGCACAATTGGGTTATTAGTGTATTGCCGATAACGTGTGTTTATTGGAGCACAAAGCAAGGAATACAAAGAAGTACTGCAGGATTTTACTTCTATTGCGTCCATGCCTGTGTATGTTCTTCTATTTGTGTCCAGGTTCTTATCGACTGTATATTTGCCCAGTAATAAAACTGGAAGTTAGGTAGAGCCATGCCGCTTCTGCCTTTTGTCTTTGTAGGGTCGCTTCTTTGATGCGTGGATGTTTAGAATTCCAAATAAATGAGGTTATTGTTGAATCTAATTGCTTAAAGAACGATTTATTAATGTATATTGTGTGGCCCCCGGCCGGGGCTGGAGCCCGGCCGGGACGCCCCGGAGGACGTGAGGAGGGCTTGTGCCTCCTCCAGACCGCGAGGGGCGTCCGTCCTGGTTCTGTTGGGGCCACGGGTTGAGGGCATGGAAGCCCTTCCCTGTAGGGACCGTGGCCACCGCCAGGCGGCGCCCGATGCCGGTTTATCCCGGCGTTGCCGGTCGGGGCAGGAGCCCGGCCGGGACGCCTTGGAGGACCGGAGGAGGGCGAGTGCCTCCTCCAGACAGAGTGGGGCGTCCGTCCTGGTTAGGCACGGCCTCAGGTACAGGGCTTTGAAGCCCAGCCCTGTAGGGACCCGTGGCCACCGCCAGGGCGCCCGGTGCCTGATTATCCCGGGAGCCCGGCACTTCCGCCACACCAGGAAGTGCCGGGGGGAAGACTTTGTGTGGCACCCGAGAGCTGCCAGGAAGACAGCCGACACTTCCGCCACGCTTGTGGCATAGAGGCGGAAGCACCTGGGGCTCATCCGGGGCATTATATAAGGGGCCGCCTCCCTCCAGTGAGTGGTGGAAGTCGGGAGGAAGAAGGACTGAGCTGGAGAACGTGGACAGGAGGCGGCCAGGAAGCAAGGCACAGGACTGTGGGCCCTGGACTTGGGGGAATCAGTGCAGAAGGCACTGGGGTTTTGTGAGTGCACGTGACTGTTTGTAGTGTTGTAAATAGTGTAAATAAAGTGTGTTGGGTGCAAAATATGATGTCCGTCTGTCTGTGCCGGGGCCAGCGTTCACAATTGTTATGTTTTGAAATAAAAAAAGGAGCTTAGGAAGAATATTCATCTTAACAGTGTTAATTCTTCCAGCTAGTGTGAGATGAAGGGTTGACCATCTATGCAAGTCTTGTTTAATTTTTTCCATACAGACGATGAAATTTTGTTGATAAAGAGCTTTATGTTTACTTGTGATGTTTACCCCGAGGTATTTAAACTGTTCTGCAATGATAAAAGGAAGGGTGTCTAATCTAATATTATATGCTTGCGAATTCACCGGAAAGAGTACACTTTTATTCAGATTAATTCTGAGACCAGAGAGCTTTTGAAATTCTGTGAGTGCTGCTAAGACTGCAGGCACAGAATTTTCTGGATCCGATATATACAGTACCATGTCATCTGCATATAATGAGATTTTCTGTTCCAGTCCTTCTCTGCTAATCCCCTTTATCTGATCAGTATTTCAACAATGTATTGCCAGTGGTTCAATGGCAATTGCAAACAGCAGTGGTGACAAAGGGCATCCTTGTCTTGTGCCACGTTCTAGTTTAAAGTAGTCTGAGCAAATGTTATTGATGCAAACTGAAGCTTCTGGGTTAGTATACAGTAATTTAATCCATGCACAAATGTTCGGGCCAAACCCAAACTTCTCCAAAATAGTAAAAAGGTATTTCCATTCAATCATGTCGAATGCTTTTTCTGCATCCAATGATAATAATATTTCTGGGGTGTTTGATTTAGTTGGTGAGTATATTACATTAAACAGGCGTCAAGATTTGAAGATAAGTGTCGGCCCCTAATAAATCCAGTTTGGTCTTGTGATATTATTGAGGGAGCACTTTCTCCATCCTTCTAGCTATGATTTTAGAGAGTATTTTAACGTCGTTATTCAGAAGTGAAATTGGTCTGTATGATGCACATTGTAATAAGTCCTTATTTTGTTTTGGAAAGACAGTGATTAGTGCTTGGCGAAAGGTTTGTGGAAGAGATTGGTTATCTCTGGCTTCTGTAAATGTTGCTAATAGGAGGGAGCTAGCTGAGCGGAGAATTTCTTGTAAAACTCTGCAGGGTAGCCATCAGGGCCTGCTGCTTTTCCACCTTGGAGTGACTTTATAGCATCCAGTAATTCTGATAATGACAGAGGTTTATCGAGCTCCTCCACACTAATAGCGTCAATTTGTGGTATCTGTAATTTATCCAGAAATGCATTAGATTGTATATTGTCTTCTTTAAACTCAGTAGTATATAGGGATTTATAGTAGTCTCTAAAAGTGCACATTATATTTTTGTGTTCGATGATTTTATCTCCATTCGTGTTAGTAATTACGAGATTGCGTATGCACTTCTTGCTTGTGAATTTGTTGCTAAAAGCTTATTAGCTTTCTCTCCATGTTCATAATAATGATGTCTGGATTTGTAAATTAGTTGTTCGGTTTCTTTAGTTGTCAAGAGGTTTAATTCTGAATGTAGAGCCTGCCTCCTCTTATGTAGAGTCTCGCTTGGTAGTCTGGCATGTTCTTCATCTATTTTAGTAATTTCGCTTTTATCTCTGCTACTTTCTTCGCTCGGATTTATTTCTGTGGGAAAGATATGAGATAATCTGTCCTCTTAAGAAGGCCTTAAGAGTTTCCCAGAGTGTTCCTGCAGAGATCTCAGGGGATGTATTTGTCTCTAGAAAGAATTCAATTTGTTTGGATATAAATTCAGTACAATTCTCGTCAGCTAATAGAAGCGGATTGAGACGCCATCTGCGGGTGAGTGTATGGGGCTTAGTAATTTCAGCTCCAAGATCATCGGAGCATGGTCTGAAATAACAATAGCATCGTATTTACAAGATTTAATCTTAGGCAAGAAGTTATTATCTATAAAGAAGTAATCAATCCTTGAGTAGCAATGATGTACTGGTGAGTAGAAAGAATATGTTCTTGAATTTGGGTTTAAAACCTCCAGGGATCTGATAAGTTGTGATCAGTTATAAACTTTGTAATTATCTTTGCGGTGTTAGTTGCCGTTCCCCCTGTGGAGGAAGTCTTATCTAAAAGTGGATTTAGAACACAATTAAAGTCCCCAGCCATTATAAGTTTATGAGTGTTCAGATTGGGAATGGATGCAAATAAATTTTGTATAAATTCCTTATCATCAACATTAGGTGCATAAACATTTATCAAAATCATTTTACAGTTAGATAAGTCTCCCATGACCATCACATATCTCCCTTCAGGATCCAATACTACATCTGATGCTACAAATGGTACTGTTCTATGTATGAGAATTCCCACCCCTCTAGTTTTCTTTGTAAAACTAGAATGGAACATTTGGCCAGTCCAGTCTTTTGCAGCCGGAACTGATCCTTACTTAGTAAGTGGGTTTCCTGTAAAAATACTATTTTAGCATTTAGACCTGTTAGGTGAGAAAGTACTTTCTTTCTCTTTAATTCGTGATTCAGGCCTTTAACATTCCAGCTTACGAAGTTAACTGTCCCATCATGGAGACACTGATTCTGAGTTTTTGGTGTCATATTATAGTCTTAACTGGAAGTGAAATAGTTTAGGTCTTAATTTCCTATTCCCCCAAGAGTTGTTGCCATGCAGCTTATTATTACGTTGATAGTTATAATTATAAAGATTGAGATGATAGATTAGATATAGATCAAGCCTGCTCTCTTTCTCTTCCCCTTAACCCCCACCCTCCCTTTTTGCCTCCCCAGGTGAGGCTAAAACCCACTTCATGCAGTCCCAGTCCTCTGACATACCCAGAGACAGAGCACGCCCAAAGCACATCAAGCCCCCATGCAGTGGCGCTTTAAGGTTAAAAGATAGAGATATCTGTTACCAATATAGTCTTTAAAAGAGGAAAAAGAAAGAAAAGAATTTTGCACTTAATATATATATATATATATACATATACATATATACATATATATATATATACATACATACCTACATATAATCTTCATCAATTTTAGTGCATTAAGATGATATCCCCAGATAATAAACCCAGGTGATGGTGTTAAAGATGTGTCCAAAACAAGCATAACAAGTCTTAATGCAGTAATAGCAATAACAGCAAACCAAGGGTATGATATTGAACAGTCTCATTTAGGGTACACATGAAATAATTAGAAAAGAAAAAGAGGAGGAAAACGTAATTAAGCACAATAAAACATAAACATTTAGCCCTAGTAATACTAAGTAATGATAAGTAATAAGTAAGTAATAATAATATAAGAATATGAGAATATATGCTGATAAAAACCCGTATTTTAAAACAAATAGATCAGACAGTAGATTATTAATCCTAGCTTTATCATTTACCGCCATGACTCACAATTATGTATCAGAATAGTCCGGGATCAGCTTTCTTAACTCATTTTCTGCCTCCTCCTTGCTAGCGAAAACATAGAAATGACCCTGCCATTCCACTTTCAGTTTTGCGGATACAGGAGGCCGATTTGACATTGGCTTGCCGTAGCGCTGTTTAATATTATAGAAGGCGGCGTTTGATAGCTGTTGCTGGAGAGAAGTCAGGAAGACGCGAATGTGGCAATCTTCATATATAATATCTTCCTTTTTTTCCTGAGGAGTTCCATCACCTCTAACTTAAATGATAATCGTTCAAAACGGACTATAAAAGATCTTGGTCGGGTCTGACGGTGTTTGATCCAGACGCTGTAAGCCGCTGCTATCTCAGATTCTGCTTTAAAGTCGCCCCGATTATTTTAGAAAAAGTTCAGTTGCGAATTTCACGGGTTTAAACTTTCTCGATTCTCCGGCAAGCCTTCAATTCTGACATTATACCTTCTATTCCCATCTTCTAAAGCAGCCAGTCTGTCTCCAAGTTTTTCTCCGAGTTTTTACATTCAACTGACATTTACTGCTCTTTCCTCGGCACTGGCAGCTAGATGTTGGCTATTTCGATCCGATTCGTGAATGTCTCACTAAGATGCTCCAATCGATCAGCAAGCGTGCTCAGTTTAGCGAGTTTTTCTCAATGCGCTCTTCAATTTTACCCAGCACCTGTCGAAGTTCAAGCTGTACCTCTTGACGCAGCCTTTCATTTGCCTGTTGGATTTCCTGTCGCAGACATTCATTGGCCTGTTTCATCTCCTGTTTCCATTCCTGTTTCAGTCTCTCATGTGCCTTTGCCGTTGCTTTCTCATTAGCCTTCTCGCTTTTCTTTATATCTTGCCTGAGCTCAGCGAGCAACACTTTCAGTTCAGATAGCTCAAATGTGCCTTCTTGTACCGTAGATGAAGCAGCAGACTCTGCTGAAGCGGTGTCCCGCTGCTCCAGTCCCGCGTGATTGCGTAACTGAAGCCGCGGACCTCCCGGCCTTTTCCAGTTTCAGGTAATCCTCTCCAATCGGTCGAGCTATCCTCATCTGCACTCACGATCGCACCTTCGCTCCCCTTTTCGCTCTCAGCCGGCGACGATGTAGCGGACCGTGGTCCCGAGGAGTCTGTACTTTCGCCCATCTGATCCAGGTCTGTCTCTGAGAGGCCGTATCTCGAACTAGGGCTTGCTGATCGCAGCTTGGATGTAGCTTTAGTCTTCGATTCTTTCGGACCCCCCTTCTTGTTGGCCATGTTTATATGTGTTTACATATACTGTAGCGGTCCCTCTCGGGTTGAATAAATACAGGATATCTCAGAATAATAAGCAAATAATATGAAAAATAGCACCACTGCTAGCGGAGCTCCACTTCAGACGTCCATCTCTCGCATCGGACGAGACCAAATACTCATATACATATAAAAACGATTTTTTTGAGCAGCTGGGATGGTGCCCCCCGGGAGTTGGTGCCCTACGCAGACTGCGTACTCTGCATACAGGGAGCGGCGGTACTGGTTGGACCTTTAACAATCTAAAAAAAATCCTACTGAATTTAACAAATAAGTAAAACATTTGCTGAAAATGTCAGTTTCCTCATCGATGTGTACATTGAAATCCTCCATCAACACTACATTATCATCATTTATAGCCAAATCAGATAAAACGTTGCCAAATTCAGTCATGAACAATGAATATGGCCCTGGTGGCCTGTAGACTAGCACTACAATTGTGTTAGAATCTGTTTTAATATTTAAAATGAATGCCTCGAAGGATGTGAAGTTGCCTAAAGTTTTGCAAGCGATTTGCATTTTGTCACAATGAATTATTCCAAGGCCTCCTCCTCGACCAGAATCTCTATGTAGTTAATGTTAAATTTCTCAAAGGGGTGAAGATTTCTGGCATAGAGGCCACTTTGGATTGTGTTGATGACGATGAAGTATCTTCCATATTGCTGTATGTGGGCACTAATCAGAGGTGTGACCAGAACATCATGTGTGGGTGGGCATTTGGCTTTTTTTTTGGCATTTCCATCCATCCATCCATCCCCATTTTTGTAGGGAGGTCAAATAATAATAACAACGTAGTTTTATATAACATATAAAAGAAAAAAGTGTGGCATAAATTATAACCTATTGTTCAATAAAATTAACAGAGGCAATGGAACTTGTATTATTATTTTTGTGAAAAAATATAGAACTACATCTACAAGGTAAATATCAATAAAGTCAAATGTATACAACATATGAGAGCAAGAACAGAAACATGGCTCATTGTAGTCATTAGGGAGGCTATAGGATATCAGTTTCCAGTGTTTAACCTGGATATTATCTACAGGACCAGTCTGCAGTTACTCTTGGCAAATTCTGAAATAAATTCATTCATGTCTAGATTTTCTGTGATGTTTTTCTCATGTGCCAGAATGACTAAATTTCTCTTCCTTGAATGCAGCATTGTTCGGCGGAGTGGAGTGAGAATGTGGTTCAAAGTAGAGAAAGAGCTTTCGCATGCAGCTGAAGACACACCAATGATGAGTGCTGTGACATATAACGAATGCAACATAGGGAAGGCCTCTTTGTATCTCTCTGAATGCATTTGCATGCTTCAGAGAGATTAGCATCAGCTGGCAGTGTATTGATCAACATTGCTTTTGCCACAGCAATTTCATTTTGCAAGCTCATGCTGTTTTGCTTTGTATCTGCAAGTGCCTGAAGTAGCTTCAGGAGAGAATGATCAAAAAATAATTCTGATTTTGGCAGGAGAAACGATGTGGCCCTCATTCATTCAACATTTCTCTGAGAGAATCTTGTCTCCATTTCCACAATAGCTCTATCAAGACTGCTGAACATAGCCCTTTTAAAAGTCTGATTAGGAGCAATTTCTATCTATCTATCTATTTGTTCATCAGAGTCACCATGCCCAAGCGTAGACACATCAATACTATCATCAAGCTGTGAATTAACTTTACATTTCCTTTTGAGTGAATTGATAGACCTACTTTCACACTAAAAGAAATGCTCCTCCCAGAATGAGCCGCATCTCATCTCCTTTGGTGTGGCCAGTGAAGCTGTCACCACCTCCTCAGCAGTGCACAAATCCACTGCATGTGCCTGTAGAATTGCAATGGCTGGTTTCAGCACACCAAGCACATGAAAGAGGAGTTTTCCTGTATTGAAGAAATTCTGCTTTTTTAATTGGGTCAAAAGACCACATGCCTCTATGCAAATGTTAAAAGGGGCAGAGTCAGCCTCTGCTACCTCTGAGAGAAGCCCCCGTATAGCTTCCTCATTGTTGACAATGGACTTTGTGACATCATAATGACTGGTCCATCATATTTCTAGAAGTCTTTTCAGTGTGGGTGTATTGCATGTGTGTGAAACACAATGTCTGTGACAAAATGTGTTCAATGAATTTGACCAGTCAAAGAACTTCTTAGCCAGAGGTTCTGATTCCATTGCGTGTATCACTGCTAAATGGAGCTGGTGGTTATAGCAGTGTACATATGGAATGTACTTATCAACTTTGTTTTGTAACAAAGCCTGGACACCACCCCTTGCCCCAGACATGACAGAAGCACCATCAAAACACTGACACACTAAATTGTCTGGGCTGTAACCTAGCTCAGAGAGATGTGACAGAATTTGGTTACAAATATATTCAGCATCAAGCTGATTCAGTTCAATTAAGCCAATCAGGTGTTCTTCAGGGATGGAGTTCTGGACAAATCTAATCACTACAGACAAATTCTCAGTGTTACAGCAATCCCTGGTACCATCACTTTTAATGCAAAGTCCAGGAGAGTCAGCTTTTTCATATTTGGTCCTGATATCTTATACCACCATTTTGGCAAGAGTCTCAATTATTTCATTTTAAACTACATTGGATGTGTTGGATACATGGGATGTATTTTACAATTTATGCAAGTTTGGCATCTTTTTTGATTGTGTAATCAAAGAACTTAAGGAAAACTCCCTCCTCCCCACCTTCGTAAATATGACCACACAGAGCCAGTTCATTGACTGCAAGGAACTGAACAGACTCCCCAATGTTTTTCACATAATATCTATTCTTTTCTATCTGGGTTGGACACAGTAGTTGAACTGTGCTTTCACTCGTCTCTGCCCGGCGCCGATACTCTTGCCATGCAGACATGGCTCTGACGTGCGGAATACTAGACGCGTGTTTGTGGAAGCCGCCACCATCTTTTTCTAGAGCTTTTTCCAATTAGTGTAACCGTGTTTGGTGAATATGTCCTCGTGGTCCAAATTGGAAACACTAAATTTGCAGCAGGCAAAGCAGAAGCTGGCATCACGGACAACAGAATATTCAAGCCATGGTCGAGACTGATACCAGCTTGCACTAAAACATCTGAGTGTCTTTCCGAATGCGCGCTTGTTCTAATTAATTAAAATGGGCTGGGATGGGCTATCCATATTTAAGTCAGGCAGATCGGACTGTATATTTTGTTGAAGGCAGAGGTTTGGAGTACCCGACACGGGCGCAGAGCTGGAGGATTGTGTAGGCTTATCTACATCTTTTAGAGTTTCAGTTCCCGATGTGGGTGTGCTGTGCTCCATGTTGGTAGCAGCGGTGCTGGGCTCAACCGTGGAGCCAGCAGCATGCAGAGGGACAGAGGTTGAAGATGTCTGCTTTTTAATAAACCACCTATGCATAGCCTTTGGTGTTACCAACCAGAAAATAAAAGAAGAATGGAACATATACACTGTTTTAATTAAAGAACGTGCTGCAAAATGTGTGGCGAAATGAACTGTGAGCAGCACGGTGCCTGTCTACTGGAGGAGGCACTGACAGATATGCCCCAAATTCAAACAGGCCAATTGGAAAGCAACTCAGTTTTGAAACTCAAATGTTATTCTTCTCCAGAGTTTTCATTAGACAGACAGAGCATTTCGCAGGGTGGGTACGGCTTGTCTCTGCGGGGGCAGTGCCCACCCCAGCCCCCCCGTGGTCACGCCTCCGGCACTAATGATATTTATTTACAGCAATCTGAGGTATTAAAGAGGAACTTCATCTCTCTATGCACCAAAGCTAAAAGAAAATGTCAGAATTTAGTTGTATCTGGCCCCTTACCAAGATTATATAGAGGGGATGTGATTTACTGCAGACTGCATTCCCTTCACCGCTGGCTAGAAACCTGATGTGCAAATAAAAGCATAGTCTTTGTGAACAATTTGGATGATTTTTGGGAAAGGCCTGGATTTTTCAAAAGAGATTGTGGTCTTCATCCTAACAGGAGGGAATCTTTTGTATTTTCCCAAAATATGGCAGCAAAACTGCTTGGCTAAATGATTAGAGCACCATCCAGGCCACAGTCATGTGATCTTAAATTACAGGGTGTTGTTTATTCCACCTGTTACTTTCCTGAAACTGTTACCCATAATCCCTGTTATAAAGCATCCAGTAAATTTAATCATGATTCAGAACTTAAATTACTTACTATACTTACTATAATTAGACCAAGAGATAAAACCAGATCCTCTGCCAGGGGCACCTGTAATAGAAACTTAGTTCAAATTAAAACACAAATATATCACCAGTTAAGAAAGAAGTATACAGTTTTAAATACTGCTTATTGAACATTCGCTCTCTTGGACGTAAAGCTGTTTTGGTAAATGCCATTGTATTAAATACAAAATCTGATCTGTGTCTTCTTACTGAAACCTGACTTAGTAAATGTGACACTGTTCCCCTAGCTGAGGCGTAAACAGATGGATACCTATTCCTTCATAAGTCAAACTTAACAGTGTATTCCTTCTTCTCACCATGGTTACTCAATAATCAATTATTTCTTTATATATATTTTTTTGCCCACAATCAGATATTGCAAGTACAATGCTATTGTTATCTCCAACTATGCCCATCTGATTTGGAGCTCAAATCACTTTGCCCCACATACTCATCTTGCATCTGGTGTCTTAACTACCATTATTAGCTGATGAGCACTGGGCAGAATTTCTTTCCAAGAAAATTGATTTTTTCAGAGACAAATGCATCCTCAGAGGTCTCTACAGAAATACTCTGAGAAACTCTGAAGGCATTTTTAAGAGGACAGATTATTTCATATTTCTTCCACAAAAATAAATTGGAAACCGAGAAGGGATCAGAGTTAATCAGTGAAATTACCAGAATAGATCAAAAACATTCCAGGTTTCCAAATGAGGTGCTTTATAGGAAAATACAGGTTTTGTATTCAGAACTCAACCTCCCGAGAACAAAATTGACAGAACCACTTATTTTAAAATTGTGACATCATTACTATGAACACGTAGAGAACGCTAATAAGATCTTACTTAATACATCTACAAGCAGGAAGTTCGTAGTGCAATACAAGAATAACCAACACAGAGATAAAATCATTGACTATAAAAATATAATGCACACATATAGTGATTACAATGATTTCTTATATTCTACTCCATTTCCATTTAAATAAGACAAGACACAATCTAATGCATTTTTTGATGTATTACAGGTACCACAGCTAGATATTCTCAGTGCAGAGGAATTGGATAAACCTTTGACAGTCTCAAAATTACTAGATGCTAAAAATTAACTTCAAAGTGTGAAAAGCAGCCGGCCCTGATGGCTACCCTGCTGAATTAAAAAAAAAAAAAAAAAGTTAGCTCCCCTTTTATTAGCAACATTTACAGAAGCCAGAGACAACAAAATTCTACCTCAAACTTTTAACAGAGCTTTAATTACCATCTTTCCTAAGAAAAATAAGGACTTATTACAATGTGCATGATACTGATCAATCTCATTTCTGAATAATGATGTTAAGATAATCTCCAGAGTTCTAGCTAGAAGGATTGACAAAGTGCTTCCTTTGGTAATATCACAACAACATTTTTTTATATAGCACATATTCATACAAATAATGTAGCTCATAACGCTTTACATGATAAAGAAAGACAAAAAAAAGACAAAGTAAGAATTAAAATAAGAGAACACTAATTAAAATAGAATAAAAGTAAGGTCCAATGGCCAGGGAGGACAGGAAAGAAAAAAAACTCCAGATGGCTGAAGAAAAATTAAAATCTGCAGGGGTTCCGTGCCATTAGACCTCCCATCCCCCTGTAGGTATTCTACCTAACATAAATGATCAGTCCTCTTTGTATTCAGGGTTCTCATGGAAGGACTTGATGATGACGGTCACGCGTGCTTCTGGCCTTTGATCAAGTGGTGGTGGCACAGATTGTCACCACAGAAAACCGGAAAAAGAACAGAAGAGAGGGTAGGGATTAGTACAAATTTTGGAGCCGCCATGAATAGTAATGATAATTAATTGAATATAAAGAGCATCAGGATTAAACTAAAATGAAGCTATGAAAAAGCCATGTTAAAGTAATGTGTTTTCAGCAGTTTTTTAAAGTGCTCCACTGTATTAGCCTGGCGAATTCCAATTGGCAGGGTATTCCATATTTTTTAACAGCAGAAGGCCGCCTCACCACTTTTTTTAAGTTTAGCTCTTGGAATTCTAAGCAGACACTCATTTAAAGATCTAAGGTTATGATTTGGAATATAAGGTGTCAGACATTCCAATATATAAGATGGAGTGACATTATTTAAGGCTTTGTAAACCATAAGCAGTATTTTAAAGTCAAATCTTAATGACACAGGTAACCAGTGTAATGACATCAAAACTGGAGAGATGTGCTCAGATTTTCTTTTCCTGGTTAAGATTCTAGCGGCTGCATTCTGCACTAGTTGCAATCGATTGATGTCTTTTTTGGGTAGTCCTGAGAGGAGTGTGTTACAGTAATCTAGTCGACTAAAAACAAAAGCATGAATTAATTTCTCAGCATCTTTCAATGATATAAGAGATCTAACTTTTGCTATGTTTCTTAAGTGAAAAAATTCTGTCCTAGTGATCTGATTAATATGCGATTTAAAATTCAGGTCACAGTCAACAGTTACCCCTAAATTCTTTACCTCCGTCTTGACTTTTAATCCTAATGCATCAAGTTTATTTCTAATAACCTCATTATATCCTTTATTGCCAATCACTAAAATTTCAGTTTTCTCTTTATTTACTTTGAGAAAATTACTACTCATCCATTCAGAAACACAAGTAAGACATTGTGTCAGTGAATCAACAGAGTCTGGGTCATCAGGCGCTATTGATAAATACAGCTGTGTGTCATCAACATAGCTGTGGTAGCTCACATTATGCCCCAAGATAATCTGACCTAATGGAAGCAAGTACATCAAAAACAGCAGCAGACCCAGGATAGAGCTTTGTGGAACACCATGTAGAATATCATGTGTCATCAAAGTATTATTACCATAACTAACAAAGAATTTTCTACCTGCCAGGTAGGATTCAAACCAATTTAAGACACTGCCAGAGAGGCCCACCCACTGACTAAGGCGATTTCTAAGAGTATTGTCAATGGTGTCAAATGCGGCACTCAGATCTAAGAGGATGAGAACAGATAAATGGCCTCTGTCTGCATTTACCCGCAAGTCATTTACTACTTTAACGAGTGCAGTTTCTGTACTGTGATTTGTTCTGAAGCCTGACTGAAATGTATCAAGAATTGCATGTTTATTGAGGTGGTCATTTAGCTGCATAATGACTGCCTTCTCTAGAATTTTACTTAAGAAAGGCAGGTTAGAAATGGTCTAAATCATCATCATCAAGTCCTTCCATGAGAACCCTAAATACAAAGAGGACTGTTTGATTTATGTTAGGTAGATTGCCCAGAGGGGACTGGGCGGTCTCTTGGTCTGGAATCCCTACAGATTTTTTTTTTTTCTCCAAGCTCTGGAGTTTTTTTTTTTTGTTGTTTTTTCTGTCCACCCTGGCCATCGGACCTTACTTATTCTATGTTAATTAATGTTGACTTATTTTTATTTTTTATTGTGTCTTCTGTTTTTCTATTATTCATTTTGTATAGCACTTTGAGCTACATTTTTTTGTATGAAAATGTGCTATATAAATAAATGTTGTTGTTGTTGTTGTAAAATTTTCAAAAGCAGAGGAGTCAAGATTATTTTTCTTGAGTAGGGCTTTAACTACAGCAGTCTTAAGACAGTCTGGGAAGACCTCAATATCTAATGACGAGTTTACTATGTCCAGCATACTATCAATTAGCATGCACGATACTGCTTTGAAAAAACTTGTTGGTATTGGGTCAAGGACACAGGTGGAGGGTCTTAGTTGAAAAGTTATTTTATATAAATTAGGTAAATCTATTCTGGTGAAAGAATGTAATTTGTTTATAATGGAGTACTGGGTCTTAAGAGGATCAGTGTTGGGGAGATTAGAAATACTATATTATTTCTATTATTAATTTTTTATTGAAAAATACAGCAATAGCCTTAAAAGTTTCATTGGAAATATTTTGGAGGCATTCCATTGAGTTACCTGGGTTACAAAACCAAACCAGATTTATTAAAGGCAGACACTAAGTTTCCAATGTTTCATGCCTGTTTAAAGTAATATATTCACCCATAAAGTCTAAAACCCTGGAGGACACTGGGAAAAAGATCTCTCAATTATATATATGAAAAGGAGTGGAAAGTACCAATGCAGAGAATTCACTCGAGCTACATATGTGCAAAGCATACAATTATACAACTCAAAATTATATATCGAGCACATCTGTCTCGTCTAAAACTCTCCAAAATGTATCCAGGGCATGATCCAACCTGTGAACGCTGTAAATTAGTCCCAGCCTCACTGGGTCACATGTTCTGGGCCTGCACCAAATTAACATTATTTTGGACAAAAAATTTTAATTACCTTTCAGACAGCCTTGGACTCACAATCCCTCCTAAACCATTGACAGCTGTGTTTGGGGTTCTTCCAGATGGGTTTAAAGTGGTGAAAGACAAACTGTGATTGCATTCACTACACTTTTGGCACGCAGACTTATTTTGCTAAACTGGAAGAATCCTAACTCTCCTCTTTTAAGTCAGTGGGAAACTGATGTTTTATACTATTTGAAATTGGAAAAAATCAAATACTCAGTTAGAGTATCTGTACAGGCTTTTTTCAAAACATGGCAGGATCTAATCAGTAATATTTTAAAATAAGCTCATAAAGCACAGAGAATTTATTCATTTAAGTATGTTCACAACCCTTAAACTTCATGCCGTTTGCCTTGCTCTCTCTCTCAGGGGTGGGGATCGATTTGTCTTTAACTCAATTTTTCCTTTTGTAAAAACTTGATTGATTTGTATGGATTGCAATAAAAATGAATAAAAAAAATAAATAAAATAAAACCCTGGAGATCTTATTATCTTTGGATGCAAAAAAAAGCATTCAATATGATTGAATGGGACTACTTATTATACAAATTTGGGATCAAACTATTGTATACCAGTCCAGAAAGCTTCCGTTTGTATTAACAGCATTATTTCAGACTACAGTAATCCCTCGCTACTTTGCGGTTCACTTTTCACGGATTCACGACTTCGCAGGATTTTAAATACAGTAATCCCTCGCTATATCGCGCTTTGACTTTCACGGTTTTGCTCTATCGCGGATTTTATATGAAAGCATAACTAAATATATAACGCAGATTTTTCGCTGCTTCGCGGGTTCTGCGGACAATGTGTCTTTTTACTTCCTGTACATGCTTCCTCAGTTGGTTTGCCCAGTTGATTTCATACAAGGGACGCTATTGGCGGATGACTGAGAAGCTAACCAATCAGAGCACGCAGTTAAGTTATCCTGACTGAGAAGCTAACCAATCAGAGCACGCAGTTAAGTTCCTGCTTGCTGAATACAGTGTTAACCAGGAAGTCTCGTCTCGCTCATTCAGCATCAACATGTTTCGCTGTGTAAAGAGTTGTGCTCTTTTGTGTTTATCTTTGTGCATAGTCAAGCCCTTCATTATGGCTCCAAAATGATCTGCTACTGCTTCAGGGGCCGTGCCCAAGCACAAACGGAAGATGTTAACGATTGCCGAAAAGGTAAACGTTTTGGATTTGTTGAAAGCTACGATTATTTTTATTTAAAAAGTAGGAAAGGAATATAAGATCTACGGCTGCAGTGTCCTTTTAACCAGGGTGCAAAACGAGTTGTAAGTGGATGTAATAAGGCAGTAGTCTGGATGGAATCTGCTTTAGGGATTTGGATTGAAGACTGCCAGAAGAAGAACAACGGCAGTGCTACACAATCGCCTGAAGTGGCTCCTTTAAGGGCTGTAACGATCTCCTTTGTTGTGCAGTAAAATAAAACTCATTGTTATCGGACAAGTCATCGTGTCATTGTTGGTGAGTAACCATAATTGATTTTCTACTTACAGTACGTAGTACATGTATGTACGTTTAGTGTCACTGTACACACACATTTACTGTATACTATTTTTGTTGCATTGTACGTATTTATTGCTGGTGGCATATCTATCGTCATGGCTGTAACATGTGATATCGGAGACACTCAATATCTTTAAAATAATATTTAGGTTTTACTGTATATAAACAGTGTGTTTATATACATAATTTCAATGAATTTAACCTAATATCTAAGAGAATACAAAGGGATTATGCTGTATAACTCTGCGGGGAATATTTATAAACAGTGTGGGAGAGTTTATAAGGGCTTAAAATATATAAAAATAACCATAGAAACATATGGTTTCTACTTCACGGATTTTCACCTATCGTGGGGGGGTCTGGAACGCAACCCCCGCGATCGAGGAGGGATTACTGTATAGTAGTAGTATTTCCTAGTCTAAGAACAACAAAACAAGTTCGGTGACTAAGTGCATTGTAACATGGGCTGTGATTGGTACATGGGAGGGAGATGACAAATCACAGCTTCCCGCTTTCTATTAGGGCCCGTGATTTGTGCTTTGACTGATGCCCAGATCCTACAGCACCTCCCCTTGTCTCTCTGTCGCGGCCATTTCGCTTCAAGCTTTTTCGCCGAGTGGTTTACTTTACACTGTACTGTGTGTGATTTTTTTGTGGTTTCTTTGTGTTGAACTTCGCTTCAATTTTCACCCCCTGCAATGGCTCCCAAACATGCTCCTTCTTCCAAGGCTGGTGCTGAGCCTAAACACCAATGAAGAATGATGACGATCGCTGAGAAGGTGAAACTTCTGGATATGTTGAAGGAAGGGAGAATGTTCACGGCTGTGGCTGCAGACTGGCTAAGGATCTGCAAGAGCAGTCACAGGAATGGGACGACGATATGGTTCGATCGGTCCAATTTTGCAACAAGGTCGATGACGTCATGACCGCCTACAAGCTGCTCTTCGACTGGAAAAAGAAGCAGCGGCAGCAACTGCTGATCACAATGTTTTTGTAGCCTTGCAAAAAAGAGCCAGTTCCTACTACTACTACGGATACACCTTCTGAAACCGTGGAAGAGGTGCCCCAGGAAATGGCACCGCCGTCTGAAGAGACGTAAAATACAGTCATTGGCTGTGCAGTAAAAGTCATCATCACCTTCATTGTCATCATTTTTACTGCACAGTATATTCATCACCATCATCACGTCATATATAGGTACGTGTACTTCGCTATACAGTAACTGTAAACTTATCTACCAATTTCATATTGCTTAACAGTTTTCCCTGTTATTAATAGAGTAAAGGGTGGGTTGTAAACAGTATAGGGAGGGTTTAAAAACATCCAAATACACGTTAAATAATTAAATAAATATGGTGTCCCTACTTCGCAGAAATTCAGTTATTGCGGCCGGCCTTGGAACCTATCTCCCGCGATAAACGAGGGATTACTGTACTTCAAACTAGAATGTGGTACTAGATAAGGATGTCCCCTTCACCACTACTATTTGCAATTGCCATTGTGCCACTGGCTGGTCACTTTCAAAATGCATCCAAGATAAAGGGGATTATCAAAGAAGGACTTGAACAGAAAATATCACTATATGCAGAGAATGTAACATACACACACATATACATATCTCAGAGCCACAAAATTCTGTGCCTGCTGTCCTAAAAGCATTAACAGAATTTCAAAAGATATCTGGACTCAAAATGAATTTGAATAAAAGTGTGCTTTTTCCAGTGAACTCTCAAGCACACAACATTAGATTGGATACCTTCCCTTTTATCATCACAGATCAGTTTAAATACCTACTGGTAAAAATCACAAGTAAATATAAAGCTCTTTTCCAAAAAACTAAAACAAGGTGTGAATAGATGGTCTACACTCCATCTCACTTTAGCAGGGAGAATTAACACTATCAAGATTAATATCCTTCCTAATCTTCTTGTCTATTTCAAAGCATCCCCATATACATTAACAATTCATTCTTTATGATTTAGATTCTTTATTTATTTATTTATTTATTTGGAATTCAAAACATCCACGCATCCAAAGGGTGACCCTACAACGAGCCAAGGCAGAAGATGGCATGACTCTATCTAGCGGTAAATATACAAGCTATAAAAACCTGCACACGGACACAAACTGATGAACATAAAAATGCTTGGTCTGCAATAGAAATAAAATCCTGCAATACTTTTTATATTCCTTGCTTTGTAAACCAGTAAATGCAAGTTATTGTCAAAATATTTGTAAAAGCCAATCTTAGAAAGTTAATACTTTAAGTTAAACTCATATTAGTGTTTGCTTAATTTTAACAGAATATAATGTTCTTTCATAGCTATAGATTATGTTATAGACATTTACCCCCTGTAAGTTAATATGAGATAGAACCTTCTTCGGTAATACATTGTGTTCATTAAGTCAGTTTTGTTATAGGTACATTGCCTACATGGACTGAAAGACCCATTTGCAGTTTGTAAATGTAATAGGCATACAGTTTTCTGACTGTTTAGAAATGGTTCAACTGTATGAGCAAACGTAAAGAATCAAACAAGATATACCTGTAAGCTTTAAACAGAACTTTTCTTAAACAAGAACTTTTCTTTACTTTGCAATACCACCTTTTACTCTATTTTTGTGTGAACTGTTTTACCTTGAATTTTTACTAAAGATTTTCAAAAACAAAAATAGTTTGTGAAATCATTTCAATGTGTCATGCTATTGCCAGAATCCCATGAAGCATACTAAAGCTGCAGAACTTTAATAATTTGGATAAACGCAGCGACAATTTTTTGTCAGAAAACTGTCATCCAAAGGCTATGAACTTGAGCTGGAAGTTACCATTCTGAGGAGTTGTCAAGAGCTACTACATGGTGCCATGTTCTTTTTTATTTATGCATGAATGGGACTGAAAGCAAAGTCACCGTACCCGAATTTAAGATTAAGATTTAAAAGACCTTGATAGAATATAAAGGCATCATGGATGATCGCTTGTGCTTTTGCCTGAGTTAAGGAAGCATGCATGACTCGTCTGTGTTGGTTGAGTGTCTCAGTTATAACGTTGCTGTTGCTAAGAAGATATTTGCCTGGAAACATGCTGTAAGAGACTCGCACTGTTGTAAAAATGTCCAAGCAGAGCTCAGGTGAAGTTATAGGGAGTGAACGGAGTACCTGCTCAAACCTAGGGAATGTGCTTAAGGATCTTAAAGATCATGTAAAGAAAAGACAAGATTGTCTTTCCGGTCTTATGAATGAAATCAAAAGCCTTAAAGACACTCCTGAAAATTTCACCAACATAGTATAGGTGTTTGAAATATTTTGTGAGATGCAGTTAAGCTGAGGAGCTGTATGGAAGCATAATATTTATGCTGAATTAAGGAAAAAGCAATTAGAAGACAGAAAATGGCACTGCAAGAAAACTCTTAAGATTTGGAACGAATTTAGTTGTACTATAGCAGCATGGTTTACTGATAAAAAGAGTTTTTGTTAGCAAGTCCACCTTACAAACAGTTTGTTAATAAAGAGTATCAACTACAAGGTAGAGATCGCACAGAGTTCTGAGTCCCACAAACCTCTCAGTTGAAGTGCATTCTAGACAATAAATATAGCTCGTCATCCCAGCTAAGCTCCGCAGCACCATCACCCTCTTCAGCAGTCTTAACTGAACGATCATTTCAATAGAATCCTACAAAGGCTTGACAGACCTCGGTCTAAAGGAGAAAAGCAGGAACAATCGGAACAACCTACCATTAACATTGGGGCCCACTTGCAGGGTTACAGACATGATCTGGTGAATGTGCTCATACAGAATCAAGCCAAAAGTCGGAAGTCAGATTCTGAAAGTCATAAGGCAGTCGCTGAAATTGCTAAAATGTTAGCACAACTGATGATAAGGAATTTATACAAAATTTATTTGCATCCATTCCCAATCTGAACACTGATAAAGTTATAATGGCTGGGGACTTTAATTGTGTTTTAAATCCACTTTAAGATAGGACTTCCTCCACAGGGGGAACGGCATCTAACACTGCAAAGATAATTACAAACTTTATAACTGGTCACAACTTATCAGACCCCTTGAGGTTTTAAACCCAAATTCAAGAACATATTCTTTCTACTCACCAGTACATCATTGCTACTCAAGGATTGATTACTTCTTTATAGACAATAACTTCTTGCCTAAGATTAAATCTTGCAAATACGATGCTATTGTTATTTCGGACCATGCACCTATGATCTTGGAGCTGAAATTACTAAGCCCCATACACTCACCCCACAGATGGCGTCTCAACCCGCTTCTATTAGCTGATGAGAATTGTACGGAATTTATATATAAACAAATCAAATTCTTTCTAGATTCAAATAAATCCCCCGAGATCTCTGCAGGAATACTCTGGGAAACTCTTAAGGCCTTCCTAAGAGGTCAGATTATCTCATATCTTTCCCACAGAAATAAATCCGAAGCGAAGAAAGTAGCAGAGATAAAAAGCGAAATTACTAAAATAGATGAAGAACATGCCAGACTACCAAGCGAGACTCTACATAGGAGGAGGCAGGCTCTACATTCAGAATTAAACCTCTTGACAACTAAAGAAACTGAACAACTAATTTACAAATCCAGACATCATTACTATGAACATGGAGAGAAAGCAAATAAACTTTTAGCTCAACAAATTCACAAGCAAGAAGTGCGCAACGCAATCTCGGTAATCACTAACACGAACGGAGATAAAATCATCGAACACAAAAATATAATGCACACTTTCAGAGACTACTATAAATCCCTATATACTACTGAGTTTAAAGAAGACAATATACAATCTAATGCATTTCTGGATACATTACAGATACCACAAATAGACGCTTTTAGTGTGGAGGAACTTGATAAACCTCTGGCGTTATCAGAATTACTAGATGCTATAAAGTCACTCCAAGGTGGAAAAGCAGCAGGCCCTGATGGCTACCCTGCAGAGTTTTACAAGAAATTCTCCGCTCAGCTAGCTCCCCTCCTATTAGCAACATTTACAGAAGTCAGAGATAACCAATCTCTTCCACAAACCTTTCGCCAAGCATTAATCACTGTCTTTCCAAAACAAAATAAGGACTTATTACAATGTGCATCATACAGATCAATTTCACTTCTGAATAACAACTTTAAAACACTCTCTAAAATCATAGCCAGAAGGATGGAGAAAGTGCTCCCCTCGGTAATATCACAAGACCAAACTGGATTTATTAGGAGCCGACACTTATCTTCAAATCTTCAACGCTGATTAATGTAATATACTCACCAACTAAATCAAACACCCCAGAAATATTATTATCATTGGATGCAGAAAAAGCATTCGACATGATTGAATGGAAATACCTTTTTACTACAATGGAGAAGTTTGAGTTTGGCCCGAACATTTGTGC